>NC_133542.1:38510412-38815134 GCF_048773025.1 Camelus bactrianus | reverse complement strand
ATTTGCCATCTCCATGATTTAAAAGCTCTACCAATGATCCTGTTTATCATTGGTTCCTGCTAATGGTAATAGACATATGTCCCCTGGAAAAAAAAATTTTTCAGGTAAAAAATAAGAGTAACTAAACTCCAATTTCCATATTGCAAGTTATTATTCTCATATTCACTGTAAATCTCCAAAAAAGGATGTATGAAGTATTTCAAAACACTTGACTTGGGAACGTTTTCTCTTTAGAGGACCTGCCCAACTGAACCAGACTATTTTTCTACACTTCTCACCCAGCTTGTCATCTCTGCCTTCACCCTGCCTTGTCCCTCTTCTTGAGGGTACTTCACCTCTTTTTCTGTTTTTCCAAGGCTTTTCTTAGACATTATCTATTTTACAAAACCTCTCCTGAACACCTAAGTTGGACAATTGGATTTATGCATCTACAGAGAATGACTTAGTCATGATGTTAGATATACTGACAGGAAACAGTGACTTGGGTAGTTTTGAAGAGTCCACTGGGCTAGATTTCTTTTTTGTGTAAAATAATGGAGAGACTTGAGGGATACAAAAATCACTACAGTACGACTCTTAGTAAAACTACCAATGTGACAGAAATCCCCATGATTGCAATCACCTTTTGGATTATAACAGAATATCCGGGAGGCCCTTTTGAAGCAAGACTGCAAGGAAGAGAGGAGCCTTAACTAAATTAAAGCATGAGCTCCAACCAACCCAACACTAGCGAGCTATCATTTGCAAAGCAGAAGGGAGGACCCCCAAGATGAATGCAGCAAGAAATCCTTGTGGCAGTGGAAGAAGAGAAGAGAAATTCACACGGTGCAGTACAATTTCCCAGGAACTCTCAGTACATTTCTACATTTAAGTGCCATAATATCTTGTATTATTAATCACCATTTCAAGATGAAGTGAATGAGCTTCTGTGGAGTCAAGTACATCCCCTTTCCCATTGCACACAACTAGTTAGTGGCCATGCTGAATGCAACTTCTAAAGATCTTTTCTCCAAGTTTATATTTATTCTTCTGGATGATGCGGACCTAGCTGTGACATCCGTCATCCTTCTGCAGGCTGGGGTGGATTCAGTTGATCGAGCTGGCTGGGTCGGGGGAAGCCTTCCTCCCACAGGACCCCTTGTGTACCATGAGGAGAGAGGAATCTCTGGACCTGTTTCTGCCAGGATGTGCACGATAAAAAAAACCCATGGGAGAGCTGATGGTGACAGGACCCCGAGTCAAGGACTTCTGTGAGCTACTGCACTGCATGAGAGCTTGGTGAGGCAGAGGTTGGAGGGAGCAAAGTAAGCATGTAGGGAGGTGAGGGGACAGATTCGGGCTCTGCAGATGAACGGTCACTTAGCACAGAACTAGGCTGCTAAGTCAGGACCATATCCTGTAACGTCAGTACTTATTTATTTAGACCCACTGCATGCAAATTAGAAAATTATAATGCAATCAAGGGAGCACATCTCTTCCCCCTTTTTAGTTTTAACAATTTATAGGATGGAATGGTACAGTTGTGCATAGACATCTTGTGGTCTCTGGAAACTAAAAAACAGTCTTTGTGTGTGTGTGTGTGTGTGTGTGTGTGTGAAGAAAAGAAAAGCTTGCTGTACTGGTGTGGGCCTTTTCAGCCTTCCCCACGTGACCAGATAGCAATCAACATCAATAGCTGTGTCCTCAAATCAGAAGGATAATGATAGAGAATGGAGCAAACAGAGGCACCGTGGTAAACGGCAAGCCTGAGAGTGTTTGGAGGAGGCGGGGGCCGGAGGCCAAGTAATGAAGACAAAATAAGAAAGTGAAAAGGTATTGTGTCTGCTGACAGTACATTTCACTGGCTCTTCTCCACCAAAGAGAGTCACTAGCACAATATCCTGAAACATTCCATCCAATTTCAGCCCGAGGTCAAGGGATTAGAAACAAAATCCTCTAGCAGTTTGAGTCTAGCTTCAAGGTGCTGTATTCAACTGCAAGTCCACATCACATCCTAATTTATAACACATAAATGAAACCCGGCTTTATAGTCCATGCATTTAGCTGAGACCGTGTTTCTCAGTAATTTCCCCTCATGCTCTGATGAAGTGGTATTAATTTCTTTTGCATTACTACAAAGGAAAACATCTCCCAACTCTCTTTTAAGGATCATTGATACAGCATTATATTAGCTTTTGATACAGGGGATTAGGGTGATACTATTTACAGACTGAGTTTCTTTTTCTTTGAATATATATGCATCATTTCAACAGTTCCAACTCCTTTGCTTCCTCTTCCATCAATGTAAGGTTTTCATTTGTAACCCCAAATTCCTTGGACTTCTGAATCAATGTGCTTTTCATGTCTGTAAGTTTTTGGCTTTTTTTTTTTTTTTCAAATATGCTTAGTCTTATTTACTATCTCTTATTTATTACTCACATGTTATGCATCACTTTTTATTTCCTGAAACACAGTTAACACACTAGTTTTATATTTTGGATCTTACGATTTCAGTATCTGAAGTCTTTGTGAATACAGTTGTTCTGTCTAGTGTTTCAGCCAGAGTATTTATTTCCTTCAGCGGTTTTGGTCATTTTTGATGTTTAACATACGTTTTTTATAGCTTTATTTGTGTGAATTCTTTGAGGTCTGGACTGAAGCTTCGTTTTCCAGAGAGGATTTCATGTGCTTCTGTTAGGTGTCTGAGGGTACCACGAATCATTTAAAAGACATTTTTGGATTAGACTGGGCTTTCCTCCCACCTCCATGTAAGCAGTATAAATTTAAGGTGCAAATCCGTAAGATTGTGGTTATTTGTTCTCCAGGAAGATATTTTTGCCTCTAACATCAAGGTTGAGGCATTTCTAACCCTTCCCAGTTTTATGTAGGGGTCTCTCATTAGACTCCTCGTTTTGGGAAGGTCCTAAGATCACAACACTGTCTCTTGAGCCCCCTACCCTCACCCCCCGGCTTGGTCATCAAAATGGAAGCTCATGAAGGGTGGCAGATGGCTTGGGGATGAAAGGCCGCTTAAATGCCTCCCTCCCTCTCTCTCTTGTTCTAGATTACGTATATTTGTAGATTTATTGAAGGGGAAGCATATTTTTTCACACAAAACTTTATACTTAAACTTTGAAAAATCTCTCTCACAATTTAAACACACTTCAAAATTACAAGTATCCTTTCCTAGAACATCTTCAAAATGATGTATTTATGAGGTTGTCCGTTGAGCATTGTTTGCAAAAGCAAAAGACTAAAAGCATCTCAAATGATCATCAATAAAGGAGGAATTAAATATCTATTCAATGGAATACTGTGCAGCTATAAAAAGAGCAGATAGGTGATCTGGTAGTATAGAGTAACGTCTCTGTACTAATCATGAAATATTTTAAGGTATTAAGTGAGAACAGCCACGTGACAAAGTAGAGTATATTATATTCTACCTTTTGTATACTAAAATAGGAAATTACTAATGTATTTTCTTACTTGCTGTATGCATAGGTTTGTTTACTTAATGAACATGTTCCTACTAACACTTTCATTTGGCAGGAACTCTTCTATTAATTTTTACGAATATCAAACCAATTCATCCTTATTTAAGGCCCTTTAGATGATATTACTGACTCCACATTTGCAGATGAAGAAATGAAGCAAAGAGAGGCTAAGTGACATGGCCAAGGTCACACAACAAGGAAGTAGAAGGAAACACAAAAAAACAAATTCAAATGATAAACTGGGGGAGGCAGGCTGGGGCAGAGTGGGAGTGGATGAAGCAGGCAGAGGTAGGAGAAAGAGCTATCAATGTGTACGCTCTTCTGTTCTTTTGTTTTCAAATTGTATGCATGAATTATATACTCAAGCAAACACTTAAAAAAGTACCCAGCATTTTTTGTTGTTTTCAGTGGAAGTGCATTTTTTTTTTTTTTTAGTTTGCCATATTTCTGGAAGAGGAAGTTCCAAGGGTAGTTTGTAAACCCTGTTTCATTCTAGCCTTTCCTTTCTGTCACACTCATGAAAAACTTCTCATTTAAATAAAATATTCTTTCCTTTACAATTTTAAATGATAAAATGTGATTGCTTTTGTGTCTGGGAGCTGATTTAAGGGCTGAACCAAGAAGCAAAGTTACTTGGTTTTCTTTGAATACTTTTTTTTTTTTCTTTTGAGGGGTTGGGGTGGATAGGTGGTCTGGTTATCTAACCACAAAACTGAAGATTCTTCTAAAATTGGGCTTGAAAAATGATATTTTATTTTTGCCAACAGATGGAATTCATAGTGAAAAGTGGCCCCACTCCACTGCCCGTGGTATCCTGCCATACTTTGTTCCTTTACTCTGCTTTATTTTAGTTCATGGCATTTATCAATAACTGCCATTTGTACCATTTTTGTTGTCATGTTTACGTGTTCATGGTCTGTCTCCCTTACCGAACTAATGAATAAAATGCATTGTGAGGGCAAGGACCTTGACTGGCTTGTTGATGCTGGAGCCCAGTACTCTTAGAAACAGTGGCCCCCTTTCAATAAATATTTATTGAAGTTATTAATAGAAAGTCTCAGTTTAATCTCTCTATATAAATATATACATTCAAAGTGAGCAGGGTTTTTTTTAACCTTATTTTCTGTTTCTTTCATTTGTTCTCATTCCAAACAGCACCCAATCTTGAAATCCTGTGCGTTCATCTTCATGGACTTATGGAATTAGCTTCTCTAAGGACATTGCACTTTGAGGGGTGTTACAAAGAGAAACCAGTAACATCAAAATGAAATCTAATGCAAAACTAGAACTTTAAGAATAAATGTATGTGGTTATCTCTGATGTTTGCTTAAATTTTTTTTTTTGCTGTGGCTCTTAAAAGATTGCTTACTTTCAAAGGTATTGACAACCTATGAAATGTATTCATGGATGTCATTCTACAGAATCTGTTTTACAATCTGACTTGATCTTTTTCATCTTTCCAATCTCATAGAAAAAGGGACAGTATTTATATTTCTGTATAATCATGAGTGGGGCGGAGAGGGTAGCTCAGAATTTTGTTTCTGTGTTTAATTGCAATAGAGTCCATTAGTAAAGATGCTTCAGGAATAAAAACAATAGCAGCCACCATTATCTTCAGTGAGGGGGTCATTATTATCTGTTTTATAGGTTAAGAATTGGAGATCAGGCAGGTTAGGTAATTTTCCAAGGTCATCAGCCAAGCTGGGATTCCAGCACCGTTTTATCTGACTCCAAAGTCCATATGCTTAATTATGACTGGATTACTTCCCTTTTACTATTTATCTCTTCCTTTTAACTCTGTTCATTTATTTTTGTTTGCATCTTTGTCTTTTATTGTAAACTACCCAAAATTCTTTTTTTAAGACCACACATAATACATACATATATGAATGGCTCCCAAAGTTCTATGATTTTATTTGCATACTAATTGTATAATTAAAACTATTATTAAATAATTGAAATAATAAATGAGATGCACATTATTTATAATAGTATTGCTGAAGCAAAATGTTAACAGAGGAAGCACTTTGACAAGAAATTAGCCAAATAACGTGGCCTGTTGAAAGTATTTTCCCTGCTTTCCAAATCCTAGAGTTTTGTTTTCTTTTATTCATCTTTAATTTTTTCAGTTGAGAGGGTGAACAGTGGGCAAATGCAGATTAATTTCTCCAGTGATAACATTTCTCTTCGCTATTTAAAATTTATCCAAGTGTTTTTCTTGAGAACAAGAATATTGCATGTTTCATCAGTTAACAAAAATCTTTTTATTATTTCTATGTCTGTACTGCTAAAACTCATCAAATGACATTTAAAACTTCAAATGGCATGAAACTAGTCAGCAGTGAAGGTCTTTGAAAATGTTTCATTTTGAACTAATGAATAAAATGCTTACTTTTGAAGAAGAATGAATAAAGTTAAAAATGTCATTCTTGTTTTTAAGAAAACAAACACCTGCTTGAAGTTTTCTTACATTTAACCAGAGTTGAGGGTTTCATGTGGAGGAAACAAATCAGCCTTTTCAAGTTTCAGGAGACTCTATGGGGACTGTCTTTTGAGTAGACGAAAGTAAGAGAGAAAAAAAATAAGCCGTTTAAGAACTAGAAAGCCATGTGCAGAAAAATGGCTTTGCTTTCAGAGGCTTCAAACATTAATGCTTCATTCACCTCTGTTTATGACATAAGTAAGAGAATGTACAGTCTTTATTTTTCACATCGCCTAAGCAAAACCAGATTTTTGTGCTGAGAAGCATGAGGAAGAGGCAGTGATGAAGGAGGCATTGTGGCGTTCCAGAAAACAATAGGTTAGGAGAATAAAAGTATGCATTCTTTTTCCAGCTCTGTTCCTAACTGGTTCTATAATTTGAAAGAAGTCATTTAACCTCCTGGGGCTCAGTTTCCTTATTTGTAAAATGGGTCTCATAACCTGCCTTATACGTATCTCCAAATGCTTCTGGGAATCAGTTCAAGTAAGTGAACTGCATGTGCAAAGGATAGAAGTTCAATATCAGTATAACAGAGAATTCTTCCTTATGTGGGTCACAGGGATGTTCGTACATTTTAGGAAAGCTTAAAAATTCTTCCTTTTCTATGCAAGTTAAAAGCTTTTTGAATGGCAGATATTAAACTGCTGTCTTTATCACTATCTCACCAGGTGACCTTGGGCTAGTTAAGTCAGCTGATATTTCTTCTTTGTAGCTTTTACATCTTAAGAATTTCTGGTTTTCTTTTTTTTTTTTTTTTTCCTTTTTCATGCTATGGGAACAATTTAATAAATGACTCCACCTACACAATCCATTTTTTGGATCGCAAAGTTACTGATGTGGTCTTATTACAGCAGGAGAGTCAGAATGAGCAATTGGATTGAAATACTACAGTCAATTGGATTTGCTAGAGAAAGTGAGAGGGAGATTTTGAGTTGTTTACAATCTTAATTGACCAAATATTTGAATAAATGGTATTTTAATATCCCCCAAATAGGTGAAGGATTTCAGCTGATGCATTTTCAAGGACTTAGATGAACTCAGAAAACTAGTTTGGAAACACAGTGTCCTCTCTATTTATTATCCTACACAAATATGTTGGAGTTACTGTAGTTTCCCTAATCTCCTCCGCCTCTTCTACCTCCTCTTACCTTTCTCCTCCTCCTCCTCCTTCTTCTCCATCAGTATCATGATCATCATCGCCATCATCATCAAATACTGAATTCCACTCAATTTTAATGTAGTGTCTTAGTTCCTTTTAAGCACAGTAACTATGATAGTTGACTTTCCCTTCTAAACCTAAAAACAAGATGTTATTTTAACCATCTACACAAGAATAAATCTCTCCGTGAAAGTAAATTTAATGGGAGAATTTAATACTTCATGGAAGCAGAGAAATATGTTATATTTTATAAGACTTAGCAATAAATTGATTTTTAGATATTATTTTGTTGCTTTCTTTTGAGATAATCAGCAATCCTAAAATCCTACAATATTTCTTTATCAAATCACTTGTTTTTAGATTTAGTTGCTTAGGGGGATGGGTATGCTCAGTGGTAGAGCACATGTTTATCATACACAAGGTCCTGGGTTCAATTCCCTAGTACCTCCATTAAAAAATAAAATAAAATAAAATAAAAAGATTTATAGGAAAAGAATATATAGATTTAGTTCCTTATAAATGACTAATGTTAAAATACATTTGATTTGTACAACTCTAACCTATAAATTCCAATGCACACACATTATTAGTAGATTTCTTTTATTAGCAAGTTACTGCCTTCTTCTGAATTTGGACAGTTTATGGGAATGATTTCCACCTTGTCCTTTAAAACATTTCAGAAGCAGCTGGGCATTTTATTTTGTGAATATGCTTACCAAAAAACAGCTAAGGGGGTTTCTCTAAAATCTGTGTAAATACCAAAACCACTTTTCAAAGTCCTTAAATGGAAGGATAAAAGTGGGAGGTTTTGATTTCAGAGGGTAAACAGCAACCTCCTGAGAGCGCATTTCTCTGGAAAGGCTGGACATTTTATCCCAAGATTTTTTCATCTGTCCTCCTAAGCACAGCACTGGAATCTCAGCGACATGAACACATCCTCATTAGCCAGAGGCTCCCTTGATTTAGTCACTCTGAGTAACTCAGAAGCAGAGGGGAAGAGAAATCTGGGTAGTCTTTATTCAATGGACAATGTAAACCCCTCTTCTGCAGCACAAAGATTTGTTTTTTTCTTCTCCTTTCTCATATTTTAATAAGTGAATAGAACAATACGCCTCTTTTTGTTAAGATGCGCACACAGGCAAACACGCGCGCACACACTCCTATGTTGCTCTGGGAAGGGCTGCAGTTTTCATGTAAAATAACTGCATGTTTCACCTTGTTCTCCAGGGCTCCGGATTGCCAATCTTGTGATGCGCTGTCACAACTTATGCGTGACTGACTGGTTACAGAGCCTGCTGATCTATACGGAGAGGTGAGAATTTGTCACTGTGCATAAGCAGAAAGATCAGTCAGATACAGTGATAGATCTGTTCTTTGCCTGGATTCGTCTGCTGCTATATTAGGGTAGCTCGGCAGCTGCCAAATCCAATTGTAAGCCTGGTTTTGTGGTTGAGAAAACAGAAAAAGAAGAAATGATGTCCTGACATAGCCACTTTGGGGTACAGTAAGTGCAGAGTGAAAATACTATTGTCATCATTACATCAAAATATTCTCTAGCTCCATATCCACCCTGGGGGGTGCAGCCGCTACCTCAGCCTCTATTCTTAGGCACCACAGGGGTTCATGTATTGTGGCTTTGGGGTTCAAGTTAGCAACTGGGATATAAGTGGGTCGACAGGGTCACACAGAACTCATTCTGACTTCTTCCAGGCTTGCTAATCAGAATTAGCATTTGTAATTAAAAATTAAGCCAGCACTCTGGTGCCAGGGGCAAAATATGGTCAAATGACCCTTAAACAAGCTGCAATAGTGTTCTATGAAAATATTACAGATTTTGCAAAACTCATTAATGATGTTAAAGACAATGTGCTCATTAGATTGGAGAGTACAAAATGCGCACAGTAGCTTATCTGCTTTTGTGTTCATTCACTCAGCTGTGTTCATTACTATTCATGTGGATTAAAGAGAGGAAAAAGAAATAAGATCAAAGAAATAATATCAAGCCATTATCAATCATATTTAACTGGTGCCCTTTGACAATCAACCTCTATTCAGCATTCCAAATCTGAGGGAAACTTCCCTCTCAGAATGCTCCTCACTCCCTAAGAGAATGCTCAAAGGCACTTTATTTATCCTTTATCCCTTTATGAACCTGGCCATTTTAAGAATAGGAAGAAAACAGTGAACACAGGAAAGGAATTCTTATGAAACAGAAGGAGGAACTTCATCAGGAAAGACATTTAAACTCAGTGGAGAAATGAGTAATTTTGTCCATAGGGAAGGAATCGGGACGCTGCAGTGGCCATCCACCTTTCGGATGGACTGTTGTTCTCTCCTTACAAGACAAAACAATGAGTCCACGGTAAAGTTTCCGTCTTTAATGGGCCCTCTGCCAAACTCACCCGGCAATTTTTTTTTCAAGAATGTCATCAACTTCTAATTTTTCACTAAGAAAACAATATCAATGTGGTTAAAAGTCTGAAATTTCGACACCATTGTATACATTAAAAAACTTTAAAAACACTTCTTCAAGTTCCTCCTAATTAAAGAATCATAACTGCTGGAGCTCATGGATATGATAACAAAACCAAACTTGTGAATTGGTGCCATTATCTCCCCGGACTGACATGCAGCCCCACAATCAATTTAAAAAAGCTTGACAGGCCCATCCAGATTAAATGAATTTTTAAAAGTTAGTGGGTAGATTAAAAAAAAACCCAACAAAATAATAAGCATCAGTGCTCGTTAACCCTTGAACAAGTGCATTGTGATGGAAACAAAGATGTCGGAGGGGCCCTGCTTCCATCTTACTGCCATTAGCGCTATTCCCGGTAGAGATGTTGCTGTAACTGCCACTGCTAGTAATTTTTCAGGACGTTTTACAGAACATTTCAAAAAATGCAGATCTCATCATATTCCCAGAGTGTGAGCCACCAAATGGAGACTCCTGTAGAACTATAAAGAAAAGTCCTGCAAAATTTTGCGTAAATATGAGGAAAACCACGGGAGCAACATTTTGACACCGACTGGATCCTATCAGAGGAAGGCATCTATCATTTTGCCTCACAGGGAAACTGTATTTGTGAGATAATTCCATAACATGGGTTAGAAAGACTCTGAATGATGTTCGTGCAGAGCAGAGGCAGCAAACCCAAATGGCTAGGCAGGCAGTGTAACACGCAAAGCAAGTGCAGTGGCCCTGGAAGCAGAGCGTGTACATCCATCTAAGGAGGGATGCCACCCCTCGTGGCAGTGGTCACCCCGTGAGAATGCAGGCCCAAAGTTCCTGACTTTTTAAAAGAGGAATCCAGAAATCTGGGTTTTTGAGAAGTTTCCTGCTTTTAAAATGGGGACAATCTATTCAAAATGAGCCCAAATCATAAACTGACAACAACAACAAAATCTTGGTGAGATTCATCACACGAGCTGCCATTTGTAATTTATGGAGTTTGTTGTCATGCTCTCCGAGTTTATGGAGGGTCTCCTGCAGATAAAGCTCGATATTGGTGCTCTGAAGGACACTATGCTGCAGACAAGGATTTTACTCTAAGAGTAGGATGTGTACCTGGGGAGCTCAACCGACTAAAGAAAGCAGCTCTCCAACAGTCCTGGAAAAGTAAAGTGTAGAATCGCATTCCTCCTTCTAATTAGTAATAATGAGTTAATGAGACTTTTTTTGAGGAGTAAAGACCAAAAGAAGTGAATGAGACTGGAGAGAGAAAAGAAAAACTAAGCTGAGAGTGATGCCTTGGGGTGAATACCAGACCTGATCACTGAAAAAAACAGGGGAAGGGGTAGGGCAGAGAACTGGTTAGATTTTCAATGATCTTCACAGACGTACATTTCTAGCAAATGTGACTGCTGCTGAAATAGGACTGCATTTGCATTTGGTCCTTTCCCTTATGTGCAGAAAAGCACAGGAAAGAATGATAGAAATCTTCAGGTTTTGATCTCTAGAAACCTGTATTGACTGTAGAGGTCATGGATAGCTGATCAAGAATAGGTAAGCTTGAAAGAAAATTTCTGATTGCAAACAATTCTGTGGCATTATATCTTCTTTTATTTTTATTCGGTGTGACAGCGTGTCAGCTTAGATGAAAAGGAACACTGGAGGTTTTTCATAGGCTTCAAACATCACATAGCATTAATTCCAAGGAAAAAACTTCAAGACATGGCTTTAAGTGGCAATAACTTTGACACTGTGAATTTCAAGACCAGGAATTCATCAGCCCCTCCATATAAACGGCACCCCATCTACAAAAAGACTTAGCAATCTTTATTAAAAAATTCCCATGCAAGGTTTTAGCATGTTTACACTCAAATTTGAGTGGGGAAGGATGGAGAGAGAAAATCTATTCTGAGTCGACTTAAATTTATTTGTTTCAAAAGAAAATACTATAAAAAATACAGGGCTATTTTTTTCTTTTGTGTATTAAAGAAGCCAGATTACAATAAAACTTGATGGTCATTCTATTTAAAGAAGGTAATTATACAGGGGTTATACACACCTGAAGCTCAGATGTCTGAACTTAGATGTCTGAGCCCTATAAACTGATCTCATGACAGTACTGCATTTTACAGGGCGATAAAATGGCGTAAAACTACAAGCTTGGTATTTCTGAAACGGGAACGTCATTCACTCAGGGAGAGAAATTCAGCTTCCCCAGGACCTTCGGATCTTCACTTTATACTAGGATGTAAAACGTAGACAATGGGGAGCTTTTGGAGCACTTTTGATTTGACCGTCCACACGGCCCTAGTCTGAAAGTGGAATCCTGCAACCTATTGGACCTGGCAGCTTTGGGGTTATGGCTGTGTCTCAAAAAGTAGAAAGCTTGAAGGGAGCATTTAACCTTGATCAGTCATTGTCACTTTGATACAATAATCAGGGAAATCCCAGTATTCAGGTTGTCAGTTTACACCTTCAACAAAGTGTGGGCTCCCTCATGATGAGTGACAACTCTGTTTCAAAGAAAACTCTCTGCCCAGAAAAGTGTTCCCAGGTACTGGGAGTCTCTTCGTGAGATAAATAGTGTCTCTAGGGGAGCGCTATTCTTATTTGCAGGAGAAATGTTGAGACTAACAGTATCATTGTCCAGTATCTTACGAAACAACAAAAAGGAAAGGTTATAAATAAATTGATTTCTGGGATAAGAATCACATTTAACAAATGGGAATGATAAGAGGGAAGGTGTCATTTTTAACCTGTCTCAAGTATTCACTGGGAAATAAATAATTAGTCCACATTAGAAACAAAGTCACCTTGAGGCAAGGGTAGAAGGGTTGATGTCCTTAATTTGTTCCTACAGAGAGGAGTGAGATAAAGGAAAATGAATGATTTCGGGCCACAAGCCATCCGTGTTTCTGTCTGACTGGTAGGTGAGTGCCATTTGATTACCAGTGTAAACAGCGTGGTTTGATGATTTCTCCTTTGCTTGGCCCAACATGCCTGGATCGACATGACTAGAAAGACCAAATTTCCTCCTCTGGCGGCCATATGGCCAATTTTATTTGAAGAGAGTTACAGAAGATTTCACAGCCGCATCCAACACTTGATTGGTGTCACCTTTAAAGGTACGAGGCTCACTTTAATTGCTGGGGTTTTATTTGGCTTCAAATTCTGAGTATATCAGGCATGATAGTTTTGATTTTGCTAAACCCAAAGGAAAGATGGGGGGATTTGCAGTCAACTCTCAAAAAGAGTGGATAGAATCACGTTTTCTTCCCCAACCACCAAAATCTAATAGGCGATAAGATTTTACTTCTATTTGGAAAATATTTTGGTTATGTGTATGACCTTTCATCATACTTGCGCTAGAATTTGGATTTACCTCAAAGATTTGTAGACACAGAAAGGGAAGATCAGTTTTCAGAAGAAACATGGAATACCTATAAGTTTGGGGTGAAGGACGGAATATTTACACTACACCACTGCCATAGCCAGGCCATGAATCTCATAGACTTCCATTCATTTGATACAGTTCTGAAGTGCTGCTAAATTAATATACCAGTTTAATCATAACTCCTCATACTTAAAATAGCAACTGGGGAATTAGTTTTCATTCCCCTAAGTGTCATGCTCTTTCACATACTGATACGTAATAATAAAACTGACAGAACCCAACATTAATTGAGTGCTTATGATGTACTAGGCACTGTTCAAAACACTTTGAAAATACTTTGGATTATCTCTTTTAAATGCATTTACCATCTTCATTCTCAAAATAAGGCATTGAGCCAGGTACTATCATTATATCCATTTTAAAGATGAAAAGTTGAGATATAAAAAGCCTCAACTTTCAAAGATTTAAATATTGGAGAAATACACAGTGATTCTGCAAGGAGCAGAGACTGTGGAGAGATTTTTTTTCCTATGGTTAACAACTAAATTGTTAAATGTGACCTTAGTGTTATATTTTTTTCTAGCTTTGCATTAACAATAGTTCCTTATTTATCTTCTTTATTCTTCTGTTCAATCCTCTTGCTACTACAAACTTCCCTTCTTTCTTTCCTTCCTCATTTTTCCAACTAAAAAAATCAACCTTCAGAAGTCCTTGGGCTTCAATATCTTTTCCCTTTATGAAGAAACTAAATATTACCACCTAAATGTCCAATAACTTCTTTGATAGCATGAAGAATTTTTCTTAATTATGAAATACTTGCAAAAATACTTCCTCCGTTCCTTAGCCATCTTCATGGATAGAAAACATGGCACTTTCCCTTGAAAAAGTGATCAGATAAAGAGAGTTCATTCAAAGCTTTGAGGAAAGAAGCTTCCTGAGTTTCAATCCTGAGGGTCTGAGATCCTAGCCCCCACACTCACTAAGGAGGCAAACCTGGGAATGCTATTTAACCTCTCAGCTTCACAGCCTCACCTAAAACATGGCAGTAATAACAGTATCCACTTCATCTGGTTGCTGTGAGGATGAAACGAGATGAGACACGGAAATCTCTGAGCACGGGGCCTGAGACAGAGTAGGGACACGCAAATGTTAGTACTCTCACCAGAGCAACAATACCTAAAACAAAGCTCGGAGAGGTAGTATCGAAGAGCTCTTTGATCAATGCTAGTGCAACACAGCCTACGAAGAAGAAAATGATTTCAGTGATATTACACAAGAACCACTACATTCAGAAGAAATTTTCCGTTTATCCCTAAAAGGTATTGAAAGCCCAATTACGTCCAAAGTTACAGTATAAAACTGCTCTAGGTGTACCCATGACCTCTCCCTGTCTGCCTCTCATTTGTTCACAGTTTACAGGTGGAGAGAATAGCCAGACACACTGAATCCTGGCACCCTAAATCCTGCATAGAAACATCTAGGGCTGCGGCTTCCCCACCGCCAGACACACGTCTGTGTGAGGCGAGATTAGGAGACACTTGAGACACTGATGCCTGAGGCTTGCGTTACTAACCATAATAAACATTTCTCTTTTTTCAGTAAAGCAAATATGAAGGGAGCAGCTGCACTAGGAGAATAGTATTTTCACAGTTACTTCTAGTAATAACTGCACTTTAAAAGTGTTTTCAACACTTGGGCGGTAAGGAACAGAGCCCACTCCCTTTATGTAGATCACAGTTTGATTCAAGCAGGGTCATTTCCTGCTCACCTCTTCCTTCAAGGTCTCTCTGGTCCCTGCCCCAAAAGAAAAATGATCTTCTCTCGTTTTGTGTCACTGGAGTTTAGAGAAAAGGAAGCGACAGATTTGGCGTGTCTTTTAAAAGCAGATAGATAGTTTAAAAATATATTATAGCAAACTATATTTATGGTCATCTGTTGATAGTCTACATAGATCTCAGTCAGTCTTGGAAGAGTGGCTCTGAAACTCCATTTGGAAATCATGTGAAATTACGTCATCACTCACAACATGGTGTTAACAGCCATCTATCTTCAAGTGCATGAAGTTGACCGGCTACCCTATAAACATGCTGCTGGGGAGATGTACACACAGAGAAATATTTTGGAAGAGTGAAAATATTCTTAGTTAAAATCTGGCCTCATTTGCAATGACAAAATGGATTTGAAGGACAATTTCTGAAGCCATAAGAAATGCACAATGTATATTGTGCATTTGTATGAGTAGATTTGAACTCAGGCCTTGGAAATCTTAGACAAAACATGAGCTGCTGTGGTCTCTGCTCTCTCTTCTGTCAAATCAGGGGGTTTGACCTAAATGACCAAGTTTGTGAATTCAAAAATCATTCTTGGCAATAATAAATATGGCTATACTTTTATTATATAGACAAGAAAATAGTAATTCCTTGCAATGTCTTATGTGAGCACCTCTACCTCTCTTCTCTGCTTCCTTTTTCTTTGTAGAAATTACTACCATCACAAATACTATAGATTTTACTTTTAAAAAAACAATTGTCTGTCTCTCCCTTCTGGAATGCAGATTTCATTAGGGCTGAGATTTTTGGTCTCTTTTATTCACCGCTATATTCCCAGATCTTGGAACGGTGACTGGCACATAATAGGTGCTTAGTAAGTACTTACAGAATGAATGAATGCGTCTAACAACTGTTCATAATTTAGTATCCTGTTTTCCATAATAGAATACTGCAATTAAGGTTCTCTTCACATTCTGTCCAAAAACTTGCTTGAGAATAAATTTCTAATTTAAAATTTGAATAATAATCAAAGTCCTTTCACATTTTATTACTAGTAACAAATCATGGTCAACTGCTTACGCTTATAGTTTCCAAGTCCAAATTCTCATGAGTTTTAGAGCTAGCTTTAATTAATTAGAGTGTCTTTTCCAAATGGCCTTTTGTGAATAGCTGTAAATATATCAACATAGAATATAAACACTGAAATGGAATTTAGATCTTTAATCCCAAGCTTCCATTCAGTGAGGCTTCTGTTTGTAAACTGCCCTGAAAGTCAACCATTCCAAGCTCTGCTTGAGTACGTCTATGATAGGGCCCAATGCAGCTCTCTCAGACCGTTATTCCTCATTATGGAAGGAAATTTGCTTTCTAGTAACTTCAACTTATCAACCCTCATTCTACCAGAGCGTCACAGGATGTCTCCTCTCTAACATTTGATGTTTACTGTCTTTGTTTTCACTTTTTATTTGGGGGTGGGGGTTGATTAGTATTTGTTGTTGTTGTTTACTGTTCTGTTTGTTTATTGGGTTTTAAAGCACACATTTCTGAAATATATATATATTTCATATAAAATATATGAATATATATTCTGAAACCTATTTCTTTTTCTTCTAATCTGCCATGAATCTCCCATCTTTCCTCTGGGAAAGATTATATACAGCTTTTATATTACAGCAGATGTGTATCCCAAAATTGATTATAATTACATAATTTAAGAAAACAGAAATCATGGCAGCAAGATTGCAGACCATGGCTGAGACTTCACTGCACATCTGAGAAAATATACCTTCCCCAAATTTCTGGCACAAACGTTAATTTTTGGTAATTGACAGGAAACATGTATTTGATGTCTCACATGTGCATCCTCAGTTGTATGACAAAGTCTTGAGAAATTCTGAGAAATGGGTGTTTGAAAAGATGGACCCCCAGAACCATGGCAGCCTTGGTCAGCAGAGGTTGGAAAGGAGGTGCGCCATGCAGAAGAGACTGGGGCTCCACGCAAGGGTCGCAGCAGTGGACTGTCCAACTGAGTCTGAATAAGTCTTTATGCTTTTTTTTCTTTGGTCGCTTGAACTGCAAAATTAAATGTAAGCTTTGTTTTCCTAAGAGGAAAGAGTATGAGATAACTAGAGTCATGGATTGAAAGCTGTAGTGTGGAATCATTTGGGGTTTTTGTTAAAGGGGAGGGTTAGATTAAGAATCTGCACTTTAAATAAATTCCCTGGTCGTTCCCATGCAAGCCAGTAGCTGACCACAACCTGAATGACTCCAAATTAGGCAAGTCTTTGATAGTCCATTTTGGTTTTCTTATTGTGAAAATGAGCACTTGCGAAGTTGTAAATTAGACGGGAGCAAACTCTGTTTCTTCAGTTTACTGTACCACATCTTGTATTTTCTTACTAGTTCCTTTACAATTTTTTCACTTTACTTTTAAAAATTTAGTGATCAACTACAGTTTGTCTGCATTGTTTTCTCCATCTCTCAGCCCTGGTTCCATGTTGGAATCACCTGGGAAACTTTTAGGAAGAGATTCTAATTTAGTTGTGGATTTCAGGAAGCAAAGGTGAACATTCATTAGGCTGCTGCTAGAATGGCATGGAAGGCAAAGACAATAGAATTTTATATTTATTATAAAAACTGAAAAATATTCTTCAATTTGTTCATCTTCCCATGGGGACATCTGAACTGAAATCAGGTTTCCCACGTACCTACTCACTTACTGTATTGAGAATCAAAATTCTAATGTCTGGGTGTGATATCCTCTTTTCCTTTTAAGAGGGACCCAGGAAGCAAATCCTGGCTGGTTTAATAATATATGAAATCAAGATGGGACACTGAAAATTCTTCGACCAGTTATAAAGATAAATCTCTAGCTTTCTCTAAGAAAGAATAAAAATAAAATTCCATCACCCTATTTCCTGACTTTATTAACTAGACTATACAAGTATTTGGTTTCCTACCGATTCTTAAAAAGGGATCTCAGAAACACAGCTTCTCCCCGCCCTGATGTTGGAATTCCTTTTATTTGACATGCAAGCCTTTAGCTAGTGATGAAAAATCAATATAACCTCCAACTCTTGATAACTTCTGCATTTTACTTACAAAGGATTTAATCAGTCACAGTAGGGATTGTGGCACATAAGTACACTCATTTCTCCATTCAGTGGACGAAGTGAAATACTGCTTGTTTTCTGAAAATCAGGAATTTATCTTTTGTGTTTATTTACCAGCATTTGGGATGTAGACCACAAAATACTTCAGCTTCAAGTAAAATTAAGTATAACTTAGTGAGTAATTTTTGAATACCCTGTATACCCTTAGCTTTTACAGGAAATCTTACAGCAAATCCAAGGTTAAAAGTAATAATTTCCCTTTCTAAAAGTCTTCCTTATTATACGTAATTAGAATAAAAGATATATTTTCCAAAAAAATTTTTTTTGAAAGATCATTA
The DNA here is from genome assembly GCF_048773025.1 of Camelus bactrianus. NCBI lineage: Eukaryota > Metazoa > Chordata > Mammalia > Artiodactyla > Camelidae > Camelus > Camelus bactrianus. Next base: position 38,796,957 of record NC_133542.1, on the reverse strand, counting down.
GGTTTCCAGATGTGATCTTTGCAGGATGTATAATACTTTTTTTTCCCTTTTTCATTGTTTGAATATAAGATAAAGACAAATATTACAATTTTTTGAATTTGGCTTTTCATATTTGAGCTATGATGGCTGATGTAAGCTTTGATTACCAGACAAGGGAAGAATAAATAGTGGTTTTTAAAAGTATTTACTTTATGCAAATAGAGACGAGACCACAGGACTAGTTTGAGCAAACAACAGAATAAATATTTGAACATTATCTTCTCCTATAAATTAGTTGAAACTTTTCATGCAAGTATTTAAATCAACAGCTCATCTTATGGGAAGGAAATAAAAAGGTCAGCAAAAAATAAAGTTAATTAGTTTTTCAGCAGAAGTCAAGACCTTTAAATTTCTTCCAGGATCTCTTAAGATTTAGTATCTAAGAGATGATAATGATATAGTTGTGGTATCAGTTATTTATAGCAAGTTATTTCCCCAATTTCATTATCCATCACCTCTAGGTAATCTGAATCCCTTTTCAGACATCGCTCTTGCTTAGGTTGAATCTTAACTCTTCCGCCCTTTGAAGGAATCCCACGTTTCTTCAGACCTTTCCAGATTCAAGGCAGATTAAGTCTCCTCTCTTGCGACCTCTTAGCCCCCCGTGTAAAACCCCACTGTGACATACACACTGCGTTGTAATCACTGGCTGGCTGAATCTTTGGCTCTCTGTAAATAATATGATCTTTATTCCTCTTTTCTCCCTCAGAATCTAGCACAGGTCTTGGAACATAACATTTGCTAAAAAATTTGTGGTCGACCCAGTGAATGCAGTCATGATAATAATTTCCATGCTGCCAATTTACAATTCTGGTGTGTAGTACCATTAAGTGATTCTTAAGAATTTTTCTTAGCTTGGGAATTAAAGACTGAGTATAAACCCAAACAGTTTCAGCTGCAGAAGCAAGTCATCAGAATTGTCTGGCCACACTAGAACTGAGTGTGAAAGGAAGTTTCAACAGGAAACAAAAGATTACCTATTGTTATTAAAAGAATTAAGTTTAAAAAGTGTTTGATTTAATAGGCCCCTAGAAAAAAGAGTCCAGCTGGAAAGCTAGTTTGGGGAACATCACAGGTGATTCTTTTTGTTTTGTTTTAACTTTTGATTATGAGGCACTAATAATGCTGAAGATTTTATTTTGAACACTCTGGCTAGAGTTTTCTAGTTGTGAAATGATTATATATGTAAAACAACATAGGTGTGGGACAAACATACTTTTAAATAGGATTCAGGGCCTGTAAATATTAATTTCTGCTTTGTATCTGACCCAGTTTGTGAAAGTACAAGAGGGAGATCTTGAGACCATTTCTCCCTTCGTCCAAGAGCACTTCTGATGAACTTTTACCAAAGGTAGAGGTAGAAAAGATGGAAAGGACTGTAACAAAAGAAGAGAGAAAAGGCATCAATTCCAAGGGGGAGAGCTATGAGATGATGAAAAAACGGAGGAAGCAAAAAGATAGAAATTTGTAGAAAAATACAGAGGGCGAACATAAGTATACAGCAAATTAAAAGACTATTATAGAGAGGAAAATTTGAGAGAATCAAAGTTAGCAACCTGAGTCAAACCTTAAGAAATATCTACGGAATGCTGACTGCTTTGTTAAACACCTAAACTCAAATGGCACCACCCGTACCCTATAAATCAGCATGATGTGCTCGGTTAATAAGGATTAGAGAGAGAGCTGAAAGCTGGAAAAGAGGTACTCACATGCATTTTACATTCTCCCCTTTTTTTCTTTAGGTTAATACTGATTTTCAGTGACGCCCCTATTCATCAAAACATTTCCTTCCATTCTTTCGTTTATTATCTGAGAACAGTGGAAAGCCAAACAATGACTTCAGCTTACAGGTTGTTCCTTGTGAAGAATAACCTACACAGATTCTGATTTATGCTGTTTCTCTCTTTGCTAACCAGTTTAAAGAACTGAATATCAGCACCATCCTCTAGGGAAGCGAGTCACAGACAATGCATTGCATTAAATGATTTATCTTAGCAAAATCAAAGAATCAGGCTTTATCCTTATTGAGGCAAACACCCGTCCACTGCTGTATTACCATTCTGTGATCAGCACTTGGGTTAATAATGTGAACTAAATTTCTCAGCCTTTATTTGACCCATGTACAGATAACTCAGAAAATAATGCAATAAAATCACTGTGTAGAATCATTTTGGTCAGTATTTCCTGGAGAGAAAGTGAGGTCTACATTCAATGTTTTAGTGCTTTTGAAATCTTGATGTCATTTACTTTGGATCTACAAATGCTTGATCTCAATTATTATATTAATGATGTATCAAGTAATGGGCTCAGTAGAAATCAACATGCTCAGTGGAAATCAATAAGTTCAGCACAATGCAATTCTTGAAAGATGCTCTATTTTTTTTAGCGAGCTGACAATGTAAAATTGAAATGGAAGGCATGCTGCTGAAATTCAGCAACTTTAAATGTTCTCTGAAAAGAAAGTTATCTGTCCATACATCCATTCATTTACCCATCTTCTGCTTTGTTGCAAAACGGTCTTAAGTGACTACTCAATACATTTTTATGGAACGTATCAGTAGTGTGACAATAGAAAACGAAAGCCAGAAAGGGTCAGAATCAAGGTCTGTTGCAGCCAGGAGCAAGAATTGGGAGATATAGCAGGTAATACACAAGGAGCATATTTATGAAAGATTGGAGTATTGCAGCATTGTTGCTTTACTAGTCCTTATAGTTTCATAGTAAACCACCCAAAGGAGGTTAACTGTACTTTAACACTGTTACAGATGGTAGGGACATAGATAGGGACATGAGGTATGGTTCCATTTCTTAGGTACATTTATTCAACATTTGTGTCAGGTACTATATTCTGTAATAGCAATAAAATAGTGAAAAGTCAGCCTTGTGACAATCCAAGATTAGGGATATACTACAGAAACCTGCTCTGTTGGCTTACCCATATTACTGACTCAGTAATTAGATGATACAATCATGAGGTTTCAGGAGATTTCTATGAAAAAGTTCTAAAATAGTTATTGAAAGATGTGCTATTTAATATATATTGTCCATTACTGAAAATTTATTTGCTGAGAATAACTTCTTCTAAAGTTTCTGAAAAGGTTCATTTTTGTGTGTGTTTGGAATTTTTTGGGGGTGGTGTTAGATTTTAAAATCTGAATTTAATTTTACACAGCGGAGTAAATTATGACCCCCTGATTTATCCAACAAAAAGCCATGGGCTAATCCTTTTGGATTATGGTAAAGGAAAAGGAACACTTTAGTTAATTATAGAATGAGTTTGCATGATTTATCATCCCTAGATCTGTTATGGAAAACTTTCAAGGGATTCAATATACATGTGGTTATTTTTCTGGACAAGAGTATTGTTGTTACAGCTGGACTTCACCATCTGAATCATCTTGGGCTTATGATTAGATCCCTAAGTGAAACATTATTTTGAATAAATCATCTTCCCAGAATAAAAACAGGAGTTTCAGCTCAAGCTCAGTGACTAATGCAGCAGTACAATCAAGTTTTGCTTAATGGCAGGATTTAGAAGCTGGAAAGTTAGTTATGTTGATGTATTTTTCTAGCTGGTAGGAAGTGCCAGTTAGCATCCACTTGCCCAATGAACTAAATATAGGTTAGTCACCTAAAGATCTTTGCTTCAATTTAACATCTCGACCTGGTTATTAATCAAGCTGTTAAATCACAGAATTTTACCGTTTATTCTGTATTTGTATACAAGAAGCCTAAATGGTGTGGAGCTAAATATAGTAAATAGACTAAATGACGTGACAGACTCTAAGGTTTGACCATGCTCTAGCTTGTCATCAGACTAGATGCAAGATCAACAGAACCACAGGCAGTTTCACAGTATGCAGAAAAGCAAGCCAAACCCAGAAACATGAGTGACATATTAAACACAAGGTGGCTGCTTAAGGACAGCTTTTAAAAGTGCAAACATCACATACGACTGCTGTCTGTCAGATAATAATAATATTACTATTATTATAATATATAATATAATTTAATAATAATAAAGTACCTACTAGATTTGATATTTATTGCCTCATTTAATTCTTTTTCCTGCCCAATGAAGTGGATCTCTGTCTCCTACGGGACAGGTGAGGAAACTGAGACTCAAAGGGGCAGGAAAATAATCCCAGGTGATCTGGGGAAAAGTAGGGCAGAAAAACTTTTAATTTCAAAGCTCAATGTTTTCCTTTTTTTTTTCTTTTCTTTTTAAAATCAGTCTGCCTTCCACTACTACACTGCTACAGCCATCCACAAAAGTAATTTGGGCTCTTTGCACTAACAACTTTATATTTGTGTGGCAAAATTGCTTGCGAATGACAATTTATTAGACTTTGTGGCTGCAGTAGATGAGAAGGAATAACAATGTCTAGGTTCTGGTCTGACCCTCCCACTGATTGCCTGGTTAAGCCTCTGACTTCTTTTTTTCTCTACAGCATTGGAAAAAATGTCTTTCTTCATCTTCTGTGAAATCCTTAAGGGCAGGCTCCCCACCCCTACCCCCGGCCTTTCTAAGTCTCCATGTACTATGTGTAACAGTAAAAAGTGGCCTTTCGCTGTTGAAGAAAGATAATAGTGTGTTGTTGTACCTGAGTCTCAGAGGTATTTTAATTTATATGTAGTTAACAAAGGATGTGGTGATGCTTTTGGAAATTGCTGGGAAACGTGAATAAAAAAAAAGATCAATGGGACCAACAGGCACAGCCTGTTGGGCATGTTTTTAATTTGCATTTATGTAACTTTCCTATTTCTGGGCATCCTTGTGAGGACACATTTAAAAAATTAAAAGGGAAAATTAATTTTTCCAGAATGTTTGCTGACCTTCGCAGCGTAAACACCAATGAACCCGAGACAACAGACCGTCGGGGACTGCGAAGATGTCTCGGGCAGCGCGTTGTTCCACGGGAGGCGCTCAGGCCTTCCGCTCCCAGAAAAGTCTAAGTCAGCATTTACTTAGAAAAATTCTTTTAAAGGAGTTACAGAGGCAGTCTAGAAGTATCAATATTCCCTGTACAAACTCATATCTTTGTTCTGTTCTCTTGCTCTTGTGCCGTTTCTCTCTTTTTGAATTTCCTATAAAAGCTAAATTAGGTCTCAAGGGTTCTGCACCACTAAGCAAGGCTCTCTTCTAGTCCATTGTGATGGAAGTAAATGTACTCAGGAGGGAGATGTACTTGAAGGAAAGGCTAAAGTATCTCCCTTCACTGAATTCCCCTACCTCCCACACAAGCTACCCACCCTGACTTCTCTAAATACTTCCTGTGTGCGTGCACAAACACACACACACACGCACACATGCACACACACTCCAACTAGCCCTCAGCAAAACTGTGCAGTAGGTAGGATATTTATCTTAAATCGGTACAGACATTCTGTGCTCGCCCCACCTCAACTCCATGTAGAGGAGTTGGAAGGATCTTTCAAGTTTTCCTGCCATTGAGGTCTTTCTTTAAATCCCTATGAAAATGTGTCTTGGGAAAGGATTTGGTAAACTCACTTACCAGGGAGTAAAAGTTATTGAGGTTAAATTTCTCAGTGGGATGTACCTTACAATGGAATTCAATTCTTTTGATATTCTTAATATAGTTCTAAAGAATACTGTATTATTGGCATAGTGCAAGATATGGTGCTATGGAGAAATTTATGGTAATTCTAATTAGTTGGAGACCAGGCATACTGTAGGCGACAGACCTACTGGATTTTAGAATCACAATGAGCATCCCAGTTTGGGATTTTGGAATCACATAGTCCTGAGGTGGAATCCCTGTGTACATACCCCATACCTGTTTGGTTTGGGGCAGTTTACTTAATCTATGAAAGCCCCTGATCCCTCAACAAGTAGAACACCTGAGACCCAACCCTGGTAACAATGTAACAAGGCATTATTCTGAAAGGCATGCACCCATGGACTCTGAAAGCTGGAGGAACCCTGGAGACAACCTTATTTAGAGATGAGAAGGCAGGGCCCAAGGGGTGACTTGCCAAGAGTACACAGCCAGGAGCAGCAAAATGTCTTCTGGTTTAAATTCTAGAACTCTTCCCACTGAATCCCCAGAAGACAGTCTGTCTGTTGTGAGACAGCAAATTGTCATTGTATGGGGTACTGCTTGCACTTGGGTCGGAGCCACGGGTTCTCAAATTAAGACAGCTTGCCTCAGGGCCAGGTGTGGTGAATGGTCATTGGTGGCCATTTTTAAAATGCATGTTAATAGTAGAAAGACATGTTTTCAAGTGATTTTGAACGATCACCCTCCCATTCCAAATGTTCTGTTAATGGTGCTGAGGAAAGATGTTTTAATTCTGTGCAAGAGGAAGATGAATCAGATCATTTCCAAGGACTATTCACCAAGCTTTGGGTTGGCTAGGGTCAGGGAGGCATCCGAACGTCATGCACCCTAGGAAGGGCCTCTGAGATAGACAAGACAGACTAAGAAGAGGAAATCAGTGTGCAGTATCCGGTGGTCATAAGTGACTGATGGGGAGAAAGGGGAGCACAGCTGTTAAAACCTGGATTCGAATTCCAGCTCCTCCAGATGCTAGCTGGGGTGACCTTGTTACTTAACCTTTCTATGCTTCATTTCCTTTATGTGTGAAATGAGGATTAAAAAAATACTACTAATTTCGAGGACTTATTCTGATGATTAACCAAGCTAGTTAGTATAAAGAGCTCACAACAGTGTCTGGCACATAGTAAATGATCAATAAGAATTAGCTATGATGATGATGATGATGATGATGATGATGATGATGATGATGATGATGATGATGAAATATACATTAATGTCGGGGAACACGGACCTTATAACACATTTATAACACACTTTACACAATCGATTATCTTGTGGCACTAAAAAAACTCTTCATTTTTTTCTAGAAATCGAACCCTAAAGAGTAAAATAATGGATATGAAAAATGCCCACTGTTTTTAAGTGTACTAGTGTAGTTTTTTTATTCCAGCTACAAATGTCCAGAAAGACAATATTTTTCTTTTTCTGGATTCAAATATAAGTTCATCAAATGCCTTTCAAGCATTACAGCTTTTATCTATATAAAACTTTGCATTCATAAATAACTTCTTCCTGAGAAAGCTGGTTTCGGGCTGCTAACAAGGTGCTAATATCTGCACCATAACATGGAACTTTTCTGCCAATTGATTTCAGTTTGTATTTAATTAGACTGTAATATGTTGGGCTGAGTATAGAACAAGTTATGTAAGTTTCACAGTGTTGATCTCCCAATTTCGGTACTTTCCATTATGGCAGAAAACGCCACTGAAATTATGACCCCCCCCCTCCAATGGGAATCTTAAAAATAAAATAATGAGTACAAACCTTCATGTGTTTTAAGATGAAATAATGGAGAATTTGAGTTTAATTAAAGACTGTACATGCATTTTGCAAGTGTGTACTTGAAAGTAGATTCAGATGAAATTTTTGAGGAGTTTTCTCTAATGGAAAGTATAATTTTTAGTGGGAAGAAAAAGAAACATTCAACTATTTTAGACACTTGGTGGGATCTTTAAAAGTTTCACGTTAAGTATAATAAAATAAAATATTGGACAGCTTTTACTTAAAAAAGTGGTGAGCTCCTTCCTAAAACACTCCCCCCAAACAACAGATTGACCAGCCATAGCTATGAAAAAATCACCATAGGTATAATAATCTTCAGCGAGATGGTATGTGGGGAAATATTGCAATTTATATCTGGTAAATGGTGTGTCTATAAGTTTTTCAACCAGGTCGTGCTAAACAAATGTAAATAAATAAAAGAAAAAAACCACCAAACTATCATAATAATCTTGAGTCTCTTCTCTGCAACTGGATGCAGTGCTGCACTCAGTTAATGTTTTGAAATCAAGTTCACTAGGGATATAAGGACCTGTTAGGTGAGAGTGAGGACACTTACTATGAGACAGGTTTCAGGGGGCAACTGAGATGTCAGACAAGTCTGCTGACACTGGCATTTGCCAGACCAACTTTCCAGACCTCCTCTCTGCCTTTTGCTTGACTCCTCTTTTTATCCAATGACCCCGAACTCATCAAAAGACAAATTTGAAACAAGAAGTAGTCATAGATTTCGGATTTTCAAAAGCTCAGACACTGGATCCTCAATATTCTCACTTCATCCTAGTACAACAAAGCTCTTCATTTGATATTTCAGTATCTCAATTCTCTCTTCTATATAAATAAATCTCTATTTCCTAATGAAAACTCTCTGGGAAGCCCATGGCACTCAGAAAATTATACAATGATATAGATGTTGGCCTGAGATTCTCTGAGCCTCAGCTTTTTTATCTGCAATATAGAGATAACAGCATTTCACTTTTTTTTTGTGACAATAAAAATTCAAGAATAATAATAAACCACTCGATGATGACTAAATACTAAGGTGCTATGCTAAGTACTTTACAACGTTAACTTACTTATACAATTCAGCCTTTACAATGCTCATAATGCAGGTATTTATCTCTATTTTACAAAAAAATGTGAGGCTCAGAGAAGTTAAGTAACTTACCCAAGGTCACACAGTAATTACTAGAGAATGTACTGAAGTACCTCTTTTTTTGAGTAGGATATTGTTTTTATATCATGGTTGCTGATTCTGAGGTTCATGGTCATCTAGAGTTTCTACAGAGAACTGGCACTTTAGAACTTGGGTAAAATGAACAGTTGGTTACTGTCCAAAGCCTCTCAGATATGATTGTGCCTAGTTATCTAAGAAAAGTTAACAGAGAATAGGTTATCGTTCTTGGTTCTTAGAGTTGAAACAATCGTTGTCTAGGTAGGTAGTCAATCTAATGAAGTTCCTAAGCAATTATGATGCCAGGTTAATACAGGCCTGAAAAACACATGGCAGACCACAATGGACTAGGGGGTCATGGGGCCTGGAGCATTTCCCTTCATCCTAGAACTGCTGTGCAAGCAGACTGTATAGTACATACTACGTTACTGCAAAGGACGTAATTTCCGAAGCATTTTAGATTTTATATTTTAAAATAAAACTGATGAGAGGGGAGGGTATAGCTCAAGTGGTAGAGCACATACTTAGCATGCTTGAAGTCCTGGGTTCTATCCCCAGTACCTCCTCTAAAAATAAATAAACCTACTTACCTCCCCTCACCAAGACAAAATGATGGAATAGTAAATAAATAAATATTAAAAAATAAAATAAAACTGATGAATTGCTCTTTAAATATATTAATGGAATCTAAATATCAAAAGTTTTGATATCTATGTAGTATGTATCTCTCTAAATAAATCTACTTTTACTCAAAAAAGTTTTGATATCTATAGCACACATTTGAAAAGAAAACCATAAATAAGCTCTTACTTTAACAGAAAAATTTCAATATATATTTTTTCTCCTTAAATTCATATTTCCATGTCACCCCTCACCCTCCAGAGAATTTTATTCTAATGTCAAAATTTTCATGTTTGAAAATCTTTTATTAATCACCTGGCTATACTTCTCTGAAACAAAAAATACATATATATTTAAATTTAACATTCCCCCCACCATGAACATGAGTTCTGAGTGTTAACATTCCTTCCAGATTGATTTACTGTTATCATTATCACTAAATCACAGTCAATAAAAATTACACAATTATATTATAAATTTTACATTTACTAAACATAAAATTCAATATTTAAAGGAATTTCATCTCTTAATAAGCCAGATGGTTTTTTTCTCCCCATTAATTTTGGTACTTACGCTTGTCTGTTATTTACTACTAAAACGTAATGAGGTTTAGCATCACTTCTATTCCTATTTTTGTTTTTAGAAATGTTAAGTGTTGAAAAACGTATTCACGTAAACATGTAGGTGGAAGAGGAACTAATTTTGCCATAGTAGTTCAACTCACTTCTTTAAATTCCTTCTGAAATGTGTGCCTCAAATCACATAGCATTCTATCATCAAAAATTATTTTTAATAATGTATAACTGACAATTTTATAAGGTCTTCCTTCAATTTTCTTGAAAGTTAAAAAACAGGAAGCCACTTGACTTGAAAAAGGGTGTTTTGCCCCTTCATTAGAATTATTCACTTTCTCAGCATTAAAATCAATATTTCAAATTGTCCCTCTGTTGTAGTGCAATGGAAGTCTTTCTGTCCTGGGAACAATGACGTGAGCGAGCGCTTGGTCTTTCTTTTGTAGAGTCGAAGTGAGATTATCATGAAAGGGGAGGTGACAAAGAAGAACTGGCTTTCTCAGATAATACGAAGGAAAACTGAGGATCTGTAAAGTGATTCCATTAAAAAAAATTTTTTTTTATTGAAGTGGAGTTGATTTACAATGTTAGTTTCAGGTGTACAGCAAAGTGATTCAGTTATACATATACATACATATATATTTTCTTCTCAGATTTTTTAAATTATGTATTATAAGAAATTGAATATAGTTCTCTGTGCTGTACAGTAGATCCTTGTTATTTATCTATTTTATATATAATAATTGTATGTCAGTTAATTTCCAACCCCTAATTTATTCCTTCCCCGTCCTTTCCCTTTTGGTAAACATAGTTTGTTTTCTATGTCCATGAGTCTGTTTTAGTTTGTAAATAGAATTTATATATTTTTTTAGATTCCACATACAAGTGATCTCATATGATATTTGTCTTTCTCTGTCTGACTTACTTCACTCAATATGGTAATCTCTAGGTCCATCCATGTAGCTGCAAATGGCATTATTTCATTCTTCTGGCTGAGTAATTTTCCATTGTGTATATATACCACATCTTCTTTATCGAGTCATCTGTTGATGGACATTTAGGTTGTTTCCATGTCTTGGTTATTGTAAACAGTGCTGCTTATGAACACTGGGGTGCATGTGTCTTTTCAAATTATAGTTTTCTCTGGATACATGCATAGGAGTGGGATTGCTGGATCATATAAATGATTCCATTTAGAAACCCTCAATATATTTCTCAATCTTAGCACTGTGGATATTTTGGGCAGAATAATTATTTGTTTTGGTGGGGGGCTGTCCTGTACACAGTAGTACACAGTTTAGCAGCATTCCTGACTTTTACCTACTGGATACCAGTAGCATCTGTCCAATTGTGACAACCAAAAATGGCTCTTGGCATTGCCAAGTATCTTCTGGGGGCAAAATCACTACCAGTTTTGAACCACTGCCCCAGAGGTACGAATACCCACGAATAAAGACTACCTTAGCAGGGAACATCAAACTTGAATTCTGCCCTATTAGGTATCAACAGTTTCCAACAGTCCTATGAGTTTCCAACAGTCTTAAGGGCAAATGGAGATTCCTCATTCCAGAGCACAGGAATATTTAACATCTTCCCACAGCCCCACTGATAGGAATCAATTCATCTTCCAGCTTCTTATATTCTGAGACCTAAGTATGTCTCTATTGGTGTTCTTCAACATCTAGGGATTAAAAAGCCCACTGGGGTTGTCAGGAGATAGATATGGGCTAATAAAATGAAGGTAGAATGAAGGCAAGTTGATTAATTTTTCAATATGAGCATCCTGATCTTTCCTTTAACATTTGAAGTAATATATTTCTGACATTAAAATGAGCCTTCAGAGACAAAAAGGGCAATGTTAACCTGTTCTTGATAAGAATTTAACAAGGCAGAATCCTTTCTTTCCCAATGATAAAGTTTTCTTTTTTACTGAATATTATTATTATTAATAATATCGCTATTTCCAGTACTTGTGAATTATAGCATACAGCTTGCAAGAAGACTAGGCTCTAAGCTCCTTTGAGGATGGGACTGAATTTTATTCATCCTTGTATCTTCAACATTTAGGAGAGTGCCTGGTGCATAATAGGTCATCGATAAATGTTTGGTGATGACTGAGTGAACAGTCGTGCAAATATTAAGTTTTTCTCAATGAGTCATTAAACTTTCAACCTTAACCCTATTATCATACTAGCTGACCTCAGGCAAATGGATAAGCTAAAATACAGTGAGTCATAGATAAAGGACAGCCTTACTACTATCCCAGAGTAACTGAGGACTCACTATGATACTTACCTACAGACTAATCTACAGAGAATGTATGGAAAATTTTAAAAGTGCAGAAAAAGCAATGAGAAAATAATTACCTGATATCTTACTATCTCGAGGTAACATTTAACATTTCTATATGTTTGCTTCAATTTCTTTTTTATGCAATTTTATATAATTTGGATCATATGGTATATACAATTTTGCATTCTAACTTCTTATTAGTCTTTAGGTTTAGTGAAGTCAAGGATGCTTTTTCTTGCTCCTCATTTTATCCTTAGAGCCTAAAACTATTGTTGAGTACAGATAAACGTTTAATACCAGTGAAGTGTATTAACTTTACACTAGTATAACAGTGAGTACATACTAAATGAAAGAGTGCTATAAAGAGCATTACAACAGAGCTTCCCTACGTTGTTGAAAATACCAGAATGAGGCTACAAGAAGTCGTTAGGTATAAGACTTTAGGTATAAATTCTTTTGATGCTTAATTTATTTCCTTTGGAAAGATTCCCAGAAGGTGAATTACAAAGAATATGATTATTGTTAAAGGTTTAGTCTCAATGATTGTACCAATATAAGTACCTACTACAGAACATGAGGGTGTCCAGTTCATCACACCCTGCTGTGATTTGACAGGTGAAGATACCACTAATATTGCTTTAATTCTTTAATACGTGAAGTTGAGGGCTTTCTTTCCGACTGTTTATTAGCTATTTATATTTCCTTTTAAAATAAAACAATTGTTTATGTTTTGGGGGATTGTTTTTTAAGGTGTTGAAACTGCATTTTTAAACTGTTAAAAAGCACTCTGTTTATACTTTCTGGTTTCCTCTGGCTTAGCTACCCAGCGCACATTCCTATTTATACTGTTCCTGCATCTCTCCCAAGACTGCTGCCTGGGGTCACCCAGACCGTGCCTACAGAAGCTGGCTGAGAACTATACAGAGCGCTGAACACAGGTAAGGCAGCATTATAAATTTTACTTGCGATGACATTTGTAAAGAGATGAGACTGCACCTGTCAGCTCCTCCCAGGTTTACGGAATTCCTTTTTTAAATGTTTTCAGAATTTTCCTTAAGAGCAGTGACAGTACAAAGACTGACAGAATTACTGAGTATAAAGAAATATTCTGCTATTTCTAAAAGACAGAGCAAGCACAGAAGGTACTTTACATGAGGTAAAACAAAGAGAATCACCTGCGATATGCCTATAGTTTTTTTTCCAATGTGATATTATTAAATATACTAGATACTAAGTGTAAGGCAGCCCGGTGCAGATTCTGATGCAGTCCATTTTCTTTCTAATAGTATCTGTGGTCGAATTTAGTCGAGTTGTGGGAGTCAGGACCATTATATAATAAGATCAATTCGAGTCCTGGAGAATAAACGACAGGGTAGGGTTGGTGTTTCGAGCTATGTTTGTACAGCACAGCTTACACGAAAGAGGCCTGAAAAATCAATAACAGTGGACTAACAAATGTGCTTTTAAAAAATGTGAATGAACTTAAAGTGAAAGTACAAAAATTAACCATCTAAATATGACAGCTTGATGTAAGGAATATTATGTTTCAGCCAAAGTGCAAAACACATTCAACTGCAATATTGTTGAGGAGGAGCAGAACTCTGCATTTATCCAGAATTAATGTCAAATTTAATTGGTTTTCACTTTATATTGCTGGGCACAATTAGACATGGCACCCCCTTAATGTTGTCAAGGTTCTTTCCTTAAGAAAATATTTTATGCTTGTACAAAACGTAGAACTGAATAGGATAACAGGCCTTTGATACGAACGGTGTGCTGACAAGACTTTCAATCCCAGTCGACCAGGCAAAATTGATTAAACTCTGGTAAACGGTGGTATGCTAGACTATTCAACCCATTCCTTTGCTTGAAATATTTATGGCCAAAGACAGATAACCCTCCTCTTGGCAAACATAAAAGCGAGAGGAGAGAATTCACCAGCTGAGGGACAAATGAGTGGACTCACATTATGACTCTAAGGCAAGTGCAGGCTGGTTATTGAAGGAGGAGAAACTTCCTATTTAGACATTAACAGTCTTTATAGCTACTCCCCATAAAACCGTTTCTCTCCTTCAAGTAGATACAGATAGGTTAGGGTCTCCATGGAGGGGACATCTGTAAAAATCCTACAAAACTTTCTCTAAAAATTTGAGATCTCTATAAAAGGAGACATATTTGAATTTATGAAATTAAATTTTAGAATCTTCGAGGGAACAATTATGGTCACAAAAATTTCAACTACATGTAGTTTGACTCTGTTGTCATTTTTACTGAACAGGTTCTATCCAGAATCTGCAGATTTTCCCATAAATTTTGGTGGAAAGAAATTCAGAATCAATTTATTTCATTACAAAAGAACAACTTCTAAAACCAATAAAGTTAAGTTTTAATTTATTCTGATATAAGTGGCAGCCAGAATTGACTTTTAGTAATATTACCAACAAAACAAAACAAAACAAAACAAAAGCAACCAAAAAAGGTATTAATATGCTACCTTACTAGCAGTCTATCACTGATATTTCTTTTTTTTTAATTGAAGTATAGTTGATTTACAATGTTGTGTTAGTTTCTAGTGTACAACATAGTGATTCAGTTATACACATATATATATTCTCTTTCATATTCTTTTCCATTATGGTTTATTACAGGATATTGACTATAGTTCCCTGTGCCATACAGCAGGACCTTGTTGTTTATCTATTTTATGTATGGTAGTTTGTATCTGCTAATCCCAAACTCCTAATTTATCCCTCCCCTACCCCCTTTCCCCTTGGTAACTCTAAGTTTGTTTTCTATGTCTGTGAGTCTGTTTCTACTTTGCTATTACTGATATTTCTGAGCTGTCTTTGGAAAGATACCCCCAAAGCCCTGTTCCTTTGGTTACTTAACATTTTTTCTAATAACAAGAATGAGAATATATGTGCAAGATGAAGTGCTTAGAATTAAGTCATTTAGAAAGTAGTCAGCATTTAAAACAAACAGAACATTGGACCTTTTGTTTTAAATTTAACTTTAGAGCAAACTGATGAATAGGTTAGGATCTTAAAAATTTCTAAATAAATGTATCCAAAATATATATATTAAAAAAACAAATTATTATCAAGAAGCACGGCACCTTAATGACATGACATGTCTTTCCTGAACAAATGTTTCTCTATTCAACCAGACTGTGTGGCATTTGCTCATATTCAACAACTGTGGAAATTTGGAACAAGGTTTCTTCTCCTTTTTTAAAGAAAAAGTGTTTAATTCCTACGCTATGTGCCGGGGACAACTTATGTACAAACTAATAGGAGATGCCATGTAATAATTTTATTATTTGACCTGACAGTAATAATGATAGCCAGTTTTTCATTAGAGACTCTACATGCCTGAGTTCTTTAAACTTGTGTGTTATCGTTTGATTCTGGAATCTAGCAGCCAGCAGCTGCTGGATAGTAAATTACGACTTGAGTGTTCATTCTGGGTCAAGCTCTTTAATGAAACTTTTACTTGGGCAACTTGGAATATATGTTTTTATGCTAATCCAGTGTTATGGAATCTACATGAAGAACTCTCTCCATCCATGACTTGGACAGGTGAAATTGAACATATTTTACATGTGGTGAGAAATAAGCAGTTTCGATTATTTTCATTACACTATTTAGACAAATAAAAATAGTACTACCATCTGAATTTCATATCCTCAGAATCAATTACAGGCAAGAACACACACATTCTTATCCTATTTAACAAAATTGTCTTTAAATAGTTTTTTTATGGAAAGATCAGAATAGTGGTCTAATGTTTACTAAGTACTAAGCATATTTCCATAAAAGCCAGAGTAAAAAAATCTAGATTTATATTTTATATACATAGCATTAAAGTAAACTGCTGCTCTCCAAAGGTTCAATCTACATGTACCCCAAGAGAAGCACACTGGCCCAGCCATAACATTAAGTGGGTGTATGTGTCCACTGTCATATGACATACGACACCAGAGATGAGCACCAGAGAAACTGCAGTGAGAGGTCAGGGAGGGAGTGTCCAGAAAACCAGGTGCCTTATTTAATAACTGTTCAATCAAAGCTTCTAAAAGTTAGAGGGGCCTTTCGTGCCCTCTCTTCCAACCTTGCACTTTCTCAGAAAAGCCTCAAGAAATGGGGTCAGTCAGCCACTGCTTGAATTCTTCCAGTTCCATGAAATAAACAGATTAAAAATACAATTGCCATTATATTATCAGGGTATGTTGCAACAACAACAAAAAAGCACCATTCCTTAGTTTAATAAATTCCAGCTAATAATCAGCATTTTAAACAACGTATCTGTTTTTCAAGACTGAAAATGTATGACGATTCTTGCTCACTGTGTAGAAATTTGAAGATGAGGTTTATGCTAATGCGGAGCGTTATGACCAAGAGTGGCAGTTTGGCTGCCTGTTAGTCTCAAATGGTGACATTTATTTGTGTGAATTCTCCCCAGCCCAGGGTCTGGTTTTCAGCTTTGTAGGCTCAGAAACTTGATCTCACCAGTGTTTCAGAGTAGATTAGACCTCAGATCTCACCAGTGTTTCAGAGTAGATTAGACCTCAGGATGAGGATTCAAGTTAACAAGGCTCACAAGAGAGAATGTCTAAGACCAGAATGTCAAATTATCACTTGAAAATGAAGAGCTTAATTGTAAATTGCAGTGGATACTTTTTTTCAGCCTGATCAAGGATTTATCTATAGTAAATAGTGCTAGGATGAACACGGCCATAGCTGCTTCTCACACTCACACTTCTGTTACTATCTAGGACTTCAGAAATTTTCCTTCTTTAAATACGCTTAAGGGAGAGAATAGCTCAAAAAGTCAGCAAGACTATTATCTGTTGATTTTACAGTTTAGTTTTCACAGTTCAACCTTATATCCAAGTTCTTCGAATGGACAAATTTGAAGAATGCCACCATGGCCCTCCGACACTGCCGACAAGCCCTGTTACTTCAATGTAGTTCATTCTCCCTGATATCTGGTAATCTAAGATACTCTCTAGAGCAGATATCATGACTTTCAGGTAATACCTTAAATGTTAAAGAAAATGAAACTCAATATATATCAGCCATTTCCTTACTTTGCAAAGATCACCATTTCTCTCATAAAAACAAACGTATAAGAATACTGTTATTTTCTCATATTTTTTCCTAGCGATACTTTTTAAAAAACATTTTTTTTACAAGTTATGTTCTTCCCCACACTGGTAATTTTCTCCTTCCATACTCTTTTTGTAATTTAAGGATTCCTTTAGAGTTTTCTTTTTTTTAATTGCCACCTGAAAATTATTTTACTTGTAAAAATTTTATTTAAGAACAATACTACCACTTATTCCACATCAAGATACGTTCTTTTTGGAATGGTTCTACTTCCACAAACTAAATTTCACCTAGCACCAACTATAAAAGGCAACTGGGAAATACAAGAAACAATAATTTAATAAACCTTATTTATGATGAACAAATAAACCAAAAGATGAACTTCTATTCATCTGTAGAGGCCCATCTCAAATATCACTTCCCCTGTGAGAGCTATTCGGACATTCTGATCATGTCCTCACTGTATGCTCTGCTCTCGCTTTTACCATAGCTTTGACCTCACCGGTTCTCTATGCTTTATCAACTTGGGCATCCTTAGGGCTCAGTTCCACATCTCACTTTGAGTAGATGCTCAGTAAATCATAGGTAAATGAACGTGAGTCGCATACATTGCTATTAGTATATATATGGCTGCAGAAGGTGAAATCTTTGAGTCTGTCCCTTTCAAAATTAAAATTGAATATGGAAACATTTGGGAAGATGGTCTTTTTCTCATACTTGAGAGAATATCTTTATTTGGACTTCTAGAAATGAGTTGGTCAATGAGTTTGACAGTTTTCAGAATGGGGAGATTTAAGCTTAGTTGCTTCCAAATAAAAAGGAGAGAAATTTGTATTTTAAAATGATATTTAAAAAAACTAGTCAGAATAAAATAATTCTTTTTTTTTTTTTTTGCAGCCAGGAATACTCATTTATTTCATGCCAAGTAATGGTTATAAATGCCAAGGTCTTTTAAAAAAGCTTTTGCTGTTTCTTTTTTTAAAGATAATTTTGTGCCCCGATTCTGAGAATACTTTTGGTACTGCTAATTCAATATTAAAATATTGTATATCTGCTGTTGTCACATGATTGCAGCATAATCCTAATGAAATGCAGGTAATGATGTAACAGTCTTTAAAGAAGGATGGTTTTTTGGACAGTCATATGAAAATTTTAAAAACATAAGTTAAAACTGACTTATTGCAATATTCACTGGAAAAAAGCTTTACTATGAGATAAAATCTCTGTAACAGTTTTCTTTAAGCATTCCAAATCTTTCATATGCCCCACGGTACCATGATACTGGGTTCACATGAGTACAAAGTAATAAGTAGCCTAGTAACAAAAACATAATTCAGTAATCAACCAGATTATTTGCCCCCCTCTTTTTATTTTTTGCTGATGTCTGCAATTCCTCTGAATTTGAGAAATATAACCCAAGACCACATGATATGACAACTAATCACACACAAAAATGACACCAGTAAATACCCTTTCTAGTTAGGTAATTTACAAAGTCAGCACATCCAGCCAGTTAAAATACTCACTATGCAGAGGTGAACACACTTAAGTCAAAGCAAATTGCTTTTGCTCTCTTTTAAGAACGTGTTTTTGGGCAAGTTTTTAGTTTCATGTTTTGGCAAAAGGCAACATGTTTATTTTGACCTTTGTAAGAATGTGCCTAAGCCAAGAACACCCCAATTTAATTTTAAAACAAAATTTAGCATATCATTGTAATAATCATTATAGAGTAAATTCTATTTCTAATAGTTATAAAATAATCATTAACCAAGAAAAAAAATGCATGCTACACATTTAGTATAAAATACTATATACCTTCTAAGATTTATTTTTAAACGTTTCAAATACTTACTATGCAAGTTATTATAAATGTAGGTAAACTATATGCTGAATATTATTTTTAACTCCCCAGATAACCATTAATAAAATCTCACTTATTATGTAGACAACAAATCTCAGACTTGAAATATTGATGGCCACACAGATATATTTTAAAGGTGAACAGAGCAAGCCAAAATTCAAAGTGGCTTGCAATGCATAGATAGCATAATACTTTTGTGACACTGTGATTACAATATTTCCTTTCACAAGAAGCCACCCCCCCATGCCATTAGTTAACCACACGGTTATTATATTTAGCTTGATTCACCATAAATGCCGTTATAACACCTGTGGTTTCCCTCATTAAGAACTGAAATGGATGGGGTCAGGGGTTGAAAGGGCAGCATATGCGCTATGAAAGAACTAGTTAACATAGTCTATTATATTGGTGCACTGGTAAATCTCATTTCTATTCATCAGATGATTAGTTCAATCAATATTTATTCCTCTATGCTCCCTTTGTCTTGTGCTACAAAGGAGACATCCTTCAAATTCATGGCATAAGCCTTGTTATCTATGAATTTGTTGCTTAATTTGAGAGGGAATATTTTATTTATTTGGCAGTCCTGAATTCTTTGATTCCTCTTCTTTCTAATTATCATTAGACAGTAGAATGGAGTTTTGTGTAGATTATTTATAAATAAATGCTATTAACCGTTTCTTTTTTATGCAACTGAAGTACCACATGTATTCATTTCTTCTTTTTGAATGCGCTGGAAAGTTGTTTCTGTTTTTCTAAATATGTTTGAATTTGTAAGTCGGGATTGAAAGAAAAGAATGATTTTTCTCTCTCAAATATTCATTCTTCTTGTCTGAGTGGGTGGTTATAGGCATATACATATACATATTGTGTATCAGTGTGTACCAACAGACGCCTCCAAAGACTGCTATTATCTGCTAGGGATTCTGGTAAGTCAGAGATTCTATTCAAAGTAAGATAAATATTTGCAAGAAGCTGTAATTGGAAGATGATTACAAAATTACAGGAATGATACTTTATGTATAGAGTGCTCATTTTATCAAAGATCATTATTCATTACATTGCAAAAGATTTATTTCATTCATCTACTTAATTTCTGTCCTTTAGATAAGAATGGTTGGAATAGTAAAACTACATCTAGAATTTTAAAAAACTTATATTAATTATTAAGCACAATGTCCATTGCTAATATTTACTTTCTGTGTATTTTAACATCATGGTAAGATGTGTTGTTAATGTCAATTACATAAAATTAATGGCAATATAATTAAAGCCTTTTTTTGTCTTTACAGAATAGACACAGAAATGACTTAGTCTTAAGAAATTCTCTTCATGTTACTAGAATGTTAAAAAATATATTTAAGTCACCTTAATCGCTAATAACTTTTGTATTAATAACATA
This sequence comes from Camelus bactrianus, assembly GCF_048773025.1. Taxonomy (NCBI): domain Eukaryota; kingdom Metazoa; phylum Chordata; class Mammalia; order Artiodactyla; family Camelidae; genus Camelus; species Camelus bactrianus. The sequence continues at coordinate 38,776,527 of NC_133542.1, read as the reverse complement.
CATGTTCATAACCTTTGATTTGTTTCAGTAGGGCCAGGTTTTGATGGTTTTAACTTTGGCATTATTTCTCCTATTTTCTCATATAATTCTCTACAAGGCATAGATTCCTCCAATGTACGGTGGCACTGATGTTATTGTTCACAATTTAAAACCTCACTTTATTTATGAATTTGCAGAACACCAGCAGAACCTCATATACAGAATTTTAAAACTTAAAAATTTACTAGGATAATTTTTAACTATGTATTAATTGAATGCTATAGTATATACTTTAGAGGTATATTATTCATTGCAGTGACAAAATCTAGTTAATGTGTTGTGATTCATACTGTTTATTTCTTAGGACTATTGTATCAAAAAGTATAAAAACTACATAAAGCTGAAAAAAGTTTTACTTATTTTTTACCTAGGAAAACTTCCTATATTGAATCATTTAAAAATTCTGGTGACAATTCTGTATACACTACTTTCAGAAAAAAAAGTAGGTATTATTATACAGTTTGAATGTCATTTTCATGAAGACCAGCCCTGAAACTTAGTATTTTCTTGGTGCTGAAAATCTTTGTTACTGTAAAATAAGGTTTCATGAGTCTGAAACATTTAAATTTAAAAAACAATATATTTGCTTTGCATATACACATGAATAATTGCTTTTAAGGTTGTTAACAGTTTAGTATCTAACAAATTATTACCAAAATAAGTAAATGTGGGTATTCCTTTTGATTGAGTATGAAATAAACATATCATTTATGTTAAAATAAAACTTCACACAAACCACTTTAATAATGATGCAAGAAATCCTTTAAGGGTTTTCTAAACAGTACAGCAGATTATACTGTTGTTGATGGAAAATCCAGGACTTCTGAGTTTTAAATGAATGCTACAAAGGAGTTTTAATCTTGTTTCCCCCATGTTTATGAGGCCTGCTTCTCAAAATTTTCTCTATTTCCACCTGGGTTTCCCAATTCCTGATTATCTGAATATAGAAAAGTTAAAAGCCTTAGTGGGTATTAATATATATCCTAGAAGTCCAGTTTGTCAAGCACTTCTGTGTCAAAATACTTGTTACAAATTCACTCAGGATGTTGGGGGTAGGGGGAAGAGAGAGTCCCAAGATGTAACCAGCTGAGAAAAGAAAATTTTTTTCTAGCTATATATGTTTCAATAATTTAGGATTTTTCTTTAAACTGTCTGAATGTTTACTTTTCTTGGAAAATACAAGACAGCTTACTGATAATTACTTAACAAACAATTGTTAATGGCTACTGACAGAGATGTCCTTCCAGCAATGGTTTTTAATTGTGGGAGGTGGAATGCTGGTTAGAAACTGTTAATTGGAATATTTGGAAGAAATTCAGGTCTAGAACTTGTTTAGGAAATTTCAAGGCCTGGCCAGCAGAGATCCAAACTTCCCAAGGTTTGCCATACCTCTGAGAGCAAGCTGCTGCTTTTCTAAAGTTAGGAGTTCATAAAAATTAACTACCTGAAAATAATAGATGAAAACTGGGCTTTAGAAAAGCCAAGCCCCATCCTTGTTTACAGCAAGCATAAAACCAGATTTCTAATCCGCCGGAGCCACAATCACCTATTGATTGCCACGACATCTGTGCCCCTGTTTTTGGAAGCAGGGTTTTCTGCGGAAGCAGGGCTGAAAAATTCGACCATTTCCGTGCCCCCATGTAATAAACAGCTGGCAGGCTTCTCAGGAAAGTCTTGAAACCCACCCCCCCACTTGTTTCTCACCTGTGGGCGGACCCAATTAAAAGTCCTCCCTTCTCCATTCAGAAGTTATTCCTTTCAATACTGCAGTCTACGAAGTAGCATCTTTAGACCTCATGTGGTTGGTACCCTCTAGCAGACAAAGGGTGAAATGATTTGTGCGCCACCAAATACAACCTTCTCCGCCGCAGGCCGGACGAGAGTAAACCCTCATGCTCGACCAGACTCAGTTCAGCCGTGGGGCAAGACAATGACCTGAAGATCCTAGCCTCTTAACCCCTTACTTACCCTAGAGCTTTCCTCGGGATAGCCTCTTAACTATCCTAGACCTGGAGGGGGCGCGGGGGAAACTGGGGGTCCTGGGTGGCTTTGCTGGTCCCCCGGGCGACCACTCAATACTGGACGAAGTTTGCGTCGCACAAAGCGCCCTGACTCAGGAACGTTGCCAAATGCATACACCGTGGAGCTGAGGCTGTGGTACAGGCTGGGACCACCTGGGGATGAGGTGTATGTACGCGGGCGCGCGCGCGCTTGCACATGTAATGTATAGGGTAAAATGGAGCGGGCACGCTGTAAAAAGCCGAGTTCAAAAACTGTCCCCTCCCCAAATATAGGCTGCTTAGTAGCCCAGGCACAAGAAAGAGCTGATTCATTTTCGCTCTCTCACTTCTCAAGTTCACACTCAAGTCCAACCCCTGACTCCCACAATATGTCTGAGTAGCCTGGACCTTTTCTCCATCCTTAAACAATCACTCCTGATGACACGGGAGGGCAAGGTTTGTAGGAAATGTGCAGAGATGGCAGAGGAAAAACAGTAAGGTATCAAGAAAGGGGAGTCCAGGAGGTAGAGAAGATTCTGCCACCTTTTAAGTTCACTTTTTCTCTGGCGCGTGCCCGCAGGCCGCCTGAGAGCCGCCTTACGTTAGAATCCACTGGAACGGGGTGGGGTTTCAAAAGGTGAGTAGGAGGCAAGCACCAGGCTTTCAACCTTTCAAGCTTCTGGAGTCCTGAAGTGGGCTTCCCAGCGAATCCAAACTGTCGCCGGTAAACTGCTCCTTCAGGAGTAGCGCGATCAAGCTACAACCCACTCTTGATCCACACTCCTGTTTTCTACAATTTAAGGGGAGAGTGAGCAGCTTTTGAGCCCCAGGCCCTAGTGCCGGGTTGGAGCTGAGGTGGCGCGTGTTTTCGGACCTTCAGAACTTAAGGACCCGGCCATTGGAAGAATATTGATTGGAGGGGATGAAGTAGGGAATGGACGAACTGGCTGCCCCAGATTGGAGCAGGGAAAGCTGAAAAGAGAGTGGATGGTGGTGAGATGGGACAGAAAGAGAGTAACAAAGACCAGGGCATCTCTCACTTAAAGGTTCTGTATCCGTCAATTGTCCAAGTATAGTTTCCTGAAAGAATATGGGCAGTGGAGCACGTGACCCGCCCCCCTCCTCAACCGGGACCCTAAACTGGAACCAGTTCGCACTCAAGGGGACCCCACTACCAGTGTGCAGGTCCATCAAGACCATCCTACTAGGATGTCCCTGTCCCTTATCTTCAGCTACCTCCCTCCCACCTACCTCCTTGGAAGGCCTCTCTGTTCCTCCTCCTCTGTCCCTTTCCAGACACATCCCAGCGCCTAGCTGGCTAACCGAGTCTCTGCCCTGGCGTCCAGGCTGGGAGCTCTCTGGTAGCAGAGCCCGGGGAGCATGCCCATTTCCCCTACTCTGGGGGCTCCTAAAGAGGTATTGGGAGCGTGGGTGGGAGGTGAATACAGCGGAGTGGAAAGCGGTAAGTGTTTGCCCTCCAAGTTCTTCCTGCCTAGTTCACCTGTCGTGCGGGGTCAGAGATGTACGAAGGAAGGTACGGAGTTGGTCGTTTTCAACTTCTTGTTGCCAGGACTCGGAGGGACAGGCGAGGAGAAGAACCCCCGACCGCCCTGCCGCACAGCAAGAAACGCAGAATGACCAAGAAGAAAAACTGGGCGCTGGGGGGGGGGGGGCGGGTACTCAGAGGCTTGCACTTATCCCGCCGGCGCGGGGATACCCAGCCCGCTCTGCTAGAAAAGAGTGAAGTTGTGGCCAAGTAGAAAGTAGAGGAGAGCGGATATGGGCACAGCGCGCAGAAAACCTTAAGGTCCCGGCCGCAGGGGAGGAGACGGACAAAGTGACTCCCTAAAGCAGGCCAGGCCATCCGCTCGTGGGCAGCACAAAGTGCAGCTGGAGCAGGTGTCTTGCCCCTGTCCCCGGCGCGTCGCCCTGCAGCTGCCAGCTCGTCCCGGGGACTCGTCGCCGTCGCAGCCAGGGTCCCGACCTGAAGGTTCACACAGCACCGCCTCCCGCAACGGCCCTCTGACAAAAGAGCCTTCCCACCGCGGGTAGCGCGGGCTCTTCAATCCTCTGGAACTTTCTCTGCACAACTTTTTCAGGGTGGCGCTCGTCTCTCGGCCGCGCAGGCTCGGGCACGCGGACCTGGCCAGGGCGCAGCGCCGGCGCCAGGGACCCGGCAGGGGACGATCCCCAAATCCACGTCTAAACCCACGACACCGCCCCCTCTGCCTACCACTCCCACGAAGGGACATGTCAGCCGGCCTGGACGCTGATGGTCCTCATAACCTTGAGATCCTGTGCACCCGCTCCGCCGCCTGTCCTTGCGCCCAGCGCGTCAAACCCTGCCGGCGACCGCTGTGCGCCTGGCGCTTCCAGCGGCTTCTGCCTAGAGGCATCTCTCTGCCGCCTCTCCCTCCATCCAGCGTCCACTTCCGCACCTTAGAGTGACACCCCAAAATGGTTCAGTGCAACTCAAGGACTTTGAGGAAGCAACTGGCGTCGCCCCACCCTCCAAAAAGCGCCTTCCTGCGGCCCTCCAGAACTCCCGAGAGGCATCAACACCTTCCCACAACTTTCTACGCCCAGGCCATTTACAGCCCACCTGCGAACGCGAACTCGGGAACTGCGCCCCACCAACCTCTTTCCTCTTCTGCAGGGTGCTCTCCCCTCCCCCATCTCCCATCTGGCTGGAGTTGGTCGGACCTGGGGAGACACGGCGCCCGCGGGCTCGCTTACCTCGCATGGTGTGGCCGCTCTCCCTCTCCGCGTAGTCATGAAGCTGCTCCCAGACCGAACCCCGGAGAGCCCCAAAATCCCGCTCAGCACGAGTGAAGAAGGTGGTCGGCAAAGAACTGCTCCGCCGAGAAAACCATCCCTTTAGGCGGACGCCGTGGCCGGAGGGTGACGTTTGCCGTCGCCGCCGCTGCTGCTATGTTAACAGTTTTGATGATGGTGGTGGTGACTGTTTTGATGGTTGTTTGGTTGTTTGTTTGTTTTCAGGAAGGGTGAAAAAAAAATTTGCTGGCTGGCTGATGCCTGGGTTTTGTTTTGCTTTTGTTTTTCTTTTTTCTTTCTCTCCAATGTGCTTGCTTTTTAAAAATGCCACCGCCTCCGGCTTAGAAGATTTCTTTTGTGATCACTTGGACTGAGGAGGAGGAAGGGCAGCAGCAGGAGGAGGAGTTGTTGGTGGTTTTGTTAGTTACAAAGAAGAGGGAGAGGAGCACGGGGAAAAAAAAGGAAACAGAAAGAAAAGGAAGAAAGGCGGTGTGGATGGCAGAGCATGTGCGTTTTCACATGACATCTGTGCCTGTTAGCGGATCCACAATGTGAATTTTCACTGTTCAGTTACAGGGAGGAAGGGAGCGAGAGAGAAAGAGAGGAGAGAGATGGAGAGAGAGAGCCGAGAAGGGGCTTATACGAGAGGGCGGGTTTGGCTGGGACTTCCAGGCCCCGCCTCCTGTCAGCGCCGCCGCCAATCATCGCCCGGCAGCTCTTGGAGGGGCTGGGACCACGGGGGACCCGCTTGAAGGCGAGGGGCGGGGGTTAGGACACTGGAGCCGAAGGCGGCAAGGGCTGGAACTGGGCTTAGAGACTGTCCGAACTGGGCGAAGAGAGGGACCGATTGAGAGTCGGACAGATCTGCAGGTGACATTCACTTCCGACTCCAGGAGGAGGGAAGGGGCACTGACCAGTCCTTCGGAGGGGAGGGACGCGGGGTTCCCCAGGTCCGTCGTTGCTTCCCTCTCTCTCAAAACCTTCGGGGCCGGGATAGTTAGTTTTGAATTTATGGCATCTCTCCGAAGAGTCCTTTTTCCGTAAACTACGCAGGTCTGGCAAGGGGTTCCCGGGCTTGACCCATCAGTTTCAGTGCTTCCACTGAATGCAAATCAACTTCCATCACTTTGAGCACAACTAAAATGCAGTCCCATGCAAGTAGCTGTCCGCGTCCTTTAAAACCATCTTTCATATGCTTCCTGCTTCAGTCCTAAAAACAAAATAAACAAAACAATGAGATCCCTTCTTTGTTTAAATATTTTAAAATTTTATAATGCTTTCTTTTGTCTGAGAAATAGATTTTTATTAGCTCCTGGAGTTGCTAATAAGCCGGATTTGGGCCACAGACTCAAGGATAACAGCCCCAGTTGGCGGTGTGGCTACCTTAGTGGTGTAAGGCAAAGGGCTGAGGCTAGAAGGTATGACTGTGTGCTGGTATTGATTTGAAGAAGGTGCAGGACTTCAGGAGGGAGGAACTGTTTATTTTATTTGCTATTAGAAGACACTTGTCTGTTTAGAGGCGATTGGTAATTAAGTGGTGGGTGAAAATCATCCTCTACGTATTTATTGTATTCCTTAGGTGAAAATCATCATCTATGTCCATTTATTTGTATTGTGGCAAAAATCTAATGCATATGTCAAAACTGTTCTTTATCAAGTTTGCCTTTCTCATTGTACATATTATATAGATGATCACATCTACTTCTCACAGTAGGGAACTTTGTAAATACTTTGATTAATTGGTCACCCTGAAAGACAGAGAGGTGAAAAAATTTGCCTCATCTCCTCAGTTTTAAGGCATTGAGGCTTCTATGCATTAGCATACCTGTTGGAAGAGCAGGCCTCATCATCATTTAAATATCTGAATGATTTGACTTTTACTGGTTTTTTTTAATATTATGTCATGTAACACAAAGTGCAAAGTAGAATTGGCGATTATTTAATTAGATCACTACTCTGCCAAGTAGTTTTTTTTTCCCCCTTGATTAACTTAAAACTGGATTACTTTCTGACTCTTCACTAGTATTAAATTGACTTAGCCCTGCTGTATGCCCTTTCATTTGCAAGCCAATGTGTAATTTGGAAAAAATTTACTATTAAGAATGAAAGTTGATTGAGTCTTTAATTAAATGAAATGAACAAAAAGAAGTTACTGTTCAGAATAGTTATTCTCTTATAAATACCTTTCCCCTAGATTTGTAATTGACAAAGTAGTTAATCTTTTAAGATAATATTTAAGGCTCCCTGGTTTTATCATTTTTAATCAAGTAAAATATATTCATCATAACTACATTAAAGCTGCACTAAGTTATGCCTAATTTAGTTGCTTCATTAAAAATTACTGAATATAAAATAGTCAAGAAACAAATTGTGACTACATCATCTTAATTTTATGTGCTTCAAACAGAGACACAGGAATATTGAAAATGCCAAAGCCTTTGTAAACATTATAATTATTACTGTCATTATTTTAGACTTCTATTTCTCATTAAAGATTTTGGAATTTCAAAATTTAAGAATTTTAACTCTTTCATCTAGTCTTAAATTTCCAAGCATTTATTGAGTTCTGAAATTTCTTTTCACTGCTGTAATAGCTGTAATTATTTAAGAAGAGAGTTAAACATATATTAAAAGTTTTTTTCTCCTCCTATGTATTTTTATATATCCTTTGCTTTGTGGGTTCAAAGCATACCTTTGCTTAGAACTATAGCACTTATTTTTAATCCCTCCTGAACACTTTTGAAAAAGCTGTTAATTAGAAATAATTATGTTACATCATTTAAAAAAAAACTGTATATATTTAATTATATATACATATATGGTGGTGCAAAAGTATCTATTTTCTCTTTTAGAGTGGAACAAATAAATGTTGATCATTGGTTATAATATGGTAATCTGGGACATGTGGGGTCTTTCTAAAAATTTAAAAACCTATTTCCTGAGTGTTTCTAATAACTTTCAAATTATTTCAACTGAATGGAACCTATTTATGTAAAATAAATATTCAGGATTTAAATGAAAGAAATCAGCATATTACAAGGAGTCACAAAATACTTCTGTATAATATGATGTTTTTGTAACCTAACTGCCAGGAAATATCTATATTTCAAGTAGCATAATAATAATACATTAATATAACATAAAGTTCAGTGTCAGGAATTTTATTTGAATGATTATGGAACTGTCTGGTTTCCTATAAGCTTGAAACTCTGCTTTTGGCTCTGGGCCTAAAGGATGTTCTAAGTTGATAGCTAAATTTTGATAAATGTAAATGATAATCAGTAAGTCACATAGACTATACTCAATCTCAAGAACTGGTATAATTTCACTTAGGCTTGCCTGCTTACCTGCTTCCCCCACATATCACCACACCTGAGGTTCAGCTGTATGCCCATGGAGTAATAATGACAAGAAATACCCTGACAGATGCAAAGATTTAATATGAGTGAACCAGTTAGGATGACCATGGCATTTAGGAATATTTCAATCCTGAAATGCTTGAACCAAAATAGGAAGAAATGGTTCATTATATTCTGAGCTGGTCAGTCTATATATAGAGACTGCTTTAAATAACTATGAATCTTGGGGGGATATTGGCAATACTGATAAGAATATTATATTTAGAATGACTAAAAGATTGGGTGTTTTTAGCCCAGTTTAGGGACACTGTGTGGCTGTGAAAGTTGAAAAAGAGGTATAAAGGTGCCTTTAAATATTGGAGAAGTCAGAAAAATACAGGGACTTTTAACGTTTGAACCTACCGAAAATGTAAAGGGTGAGGTACTGAATTCCCTATTGCTGAAGGCATCTGAGAAAACTGAATGAAAGACTGGTAAAGATGCTCAAGTATACAGATTTCTCTACCAGGCTGAAGACTGTCCAGACTACCTCAGATATGTTCTATAACTAAGTGTGGTCACAGGTAGGCAGCAACCTCTGCCCCAGTGGCTGCAGCAGATACGCTTCCTACCTGAGAACTAGCCTCCTTGAGAGCAGGGTTAGCATTTCCCCAGAGTCTGGAGGAGCTCCTGGTACTTTATAGGTGCTTAGTAATTATTGGTTGAATGAATCCTTTCTACTCTTTTGTCCTCTGGATGCGAACCAGAAATGTAGCAAAGATCTGAATAAGAAGATCTCTTCTTTCTTAGTTCCTAGTGAATAGGAGAGAGAGGGAGAGGGAGTGAGGGGGAAGGGGAGAGGTTTTTGTTGTTGTTATTTGTTTTGTTTTTTGCATTTTAAATTGTCCTAAACTGGGGTGGAAAAAATGATGTTTTGGGTTTGGCTATGTAATTACAAAAGAAAGCAAAATCTAGTTATTTTTATATTTATTACTATTGTCGATTTTATTCCCAAATGGACAGTCTTCATAACCTTTTAGTACTTTAAGTGCTGTTTCATTTTAAAGTATGGATGCAAATTCAACAGGTTTTCAGAATGAAAAAAAAAGAGCAAATACTAAAAATGTGTAGCTTGTGCTTTTTTGCAATAAATTGAAGAATGTTAAGGATCAAAACAAAATGAACCCCAAGATGTGGGGTAAGAGGTAGGTAAGGAAGAGGACCAATTTACAGGACAGGAAAAAAAGCTAAGATTTATTACGTAAGTCAAATGATCTATCAGCCTATCTAATTTCTATTTCTTAAAAGAGCCTACATGGCATGTATTATATCATATCCCCCTCACACAGTTTTTTTTTTTTAAATAGATAAAGGAACAGAGGCTTAGAAAGGTTGAGCAAATTGTATAAGATCACAAATCTAAAAATGCTGGATCCAGGATTCAAATCCAGATATAGCCACTAAAATGTAAATTCTTTGAGTGCAGGGACTTACTTGATTCTATTTTTTTCAGTGCCAAATCCCCAGAATCTAGAATCTTGCTTGGCGAATAGTAGATGCTTAAAATACACTTGTGAATGAATAAATCAACATTTAAACTCTTGTCCACTGCACGTTACTATATGCTCACACACTCTATGATTGAAGCTAGTTATTTGCTAACTGCCATTAAATAAAGAACAGTGAATTCTGACTTTAAAAATAAAAGGAAACACCTTATAATGGCCTATAATGAAAAAGAATATGAAAATGAATATATATATGTATAAATGAATCACTATGCTGTACACTAGAAATTAAGACAACCTTGTAAATCGACTATATTTCACTTAAAAAAAAGAAAAAAGGAAACTGTGAAAAATTTATGTAACAATTATCTAACGCCTGATTCAGGTCCATCACTGAGTCTATGATACACTTTTGTAATAAATATTTCAGGGCATAGATACTGTGAGCCTGAATTAAATTGGCACGAGTAAAAATGAAAAAAAAATTACTCTAGAATGAATTCAGATGTGTAAGAAAGCTTAGCCAAAAAGCTGGCAGGAGATACATTAACATTTTAATAGTGGTTAACTGGAGGAATTAAGAGAATGGGGATTATAACATTTTGTGTCATACATTTTGTACTGTTTGATTTATTTATAAGAAGTAAGTATTACTCTGTATGTGTACATGTGTATGTGTAATGAAAAAGTTTTTTCAAGAGGACCAGAAGTGGGAAAAAAGATTAGTATAGGGAACTCCCCTTACCAAATGTACTCTAAAGTCATTCCAATAAAAGTAGAACATAGTAGCACAGAAATAGATAGATAATGAAGCCTATCAGAGCATATAGAAACTGATTTAAGACTATAAGGGTTTTATATAAAAACCAAAGTGGGATTTCACTTCAGACTGGAAAATATGATGCATTTTAATGTGATGGATAATGCTAGATTTCTCTCTCAGATCATATACAAAAATACATTTCAAATGGATTAGAGGTTTAAATGACATGTAAGTAAATATATAAAATAATAGAATTACATTTTTGTGTATATTTATGTAATGGTTTGGATAGGGCAAGCTTTCCTAAATTAGTAAACCCAGTTTTTATAAGGAAAAATTAGATATATTTTCCTATACACAAATTAAAAAGTGAGTATTTTAAATGGCAAAAGACCCCCAAAACAAAGCAAAAATACATACAATAGGCTGGAAAAAAATTTTGCTGCCCAAAAGGTTAATAGTCTTTATAAAGTAATGTATAGAAACTTATAAATGTATAGGAGTTAGACAAAAACCTCAAAACTGGAGTTGGTAGAGAAGAAGGGAAGCTGCTTAGCGGATAATTTTTTTTTTAACTTGATGATTTTTGCTGCAAGTGAACAACTTCTCTTTCACGATTTTATCTCTGTTAATGCTGTTGGAAAGTTTGTTTCCAGATCCCTTGACAATATTTAAGATAATGTCTTGTGTGTTTATTAAAATATGAATTAAAATGCAAATGTAATATTTTATATAACTTCACCTTAGCTGTTGATACACTGAAAAATCATCTTCAATTGGCTACTAGTCTCTATATTCCTGTTTCCTCATTCGAAGCTACTGTGCCTCTCCTACCCAGATGGGTAACATGTTCTCAGAATTTGTCTCTATACCTCCATTTCTGCCCCTTACCCCATCAATTTTCCAAATGGCAGTTAGAGAAGAGTTTTTAAAATGTAACTCAGAAAATCAATATTCCCCTGCTAAAATATTTTAATGTCTTACTATTGCATTTAGAAAATAACCCATAGTCCTTTCTTTGGCTTGGAAGAGAGGGTTACTATATATTCTGGTTTGCTGCGGCACCCTGCGTAATTGTCAGAAATGCTGCCTTTCATTCTCAAAAGTTTTCCAGTTTGAGCAATATAAAATATAGTTACCCTAATTATAAAACTCTGCTGGCTTAAGGTTATGTTCTCAGAGAAATCGTCCCTCATCAAACCACTTAAAAGAGCCCTCACTGATGCTTCTTTTTCTTTTTTCTTTTTTGGTAAAGGGGAGGTAATTAGGTTTATTTCTTTATTTTTTTAGAGGAAGTACTGGGGATTAAACCCAGGACCTTATGCATACTAAGCACACACTCTGCCACTTTGAGCTATACCCTCTTCCCTATCTCAGTGATAATTATCAGAGCACCTCTTTGTGGTTTTTATAGCACATATCAAATTTATGATTCTTTATTTTTCTTCTCTTATTATCACCTAATGAAGGAAACAGATTCATTTATAGTTAATATTATCATTAGCCCCATGAGGGAGAGACCATGTCTCTGTTATTTTGCATTATGTTCAGGGACTAGTAGGATACCTGACATTTAGCACATGCTTAATAAAAGTTTGTTTAGTGAATCAATTCTTGGACTAATTGTTAGGACTTAAGTGATGTAAATAATACTTTTTTTTCTCTTTGAAAATTTGTTTCACATATTTCCTATGATGTCCCCATATCTCATTATGGCCTCATTTAAAAATGGATGGGATATTAAGGTTTTCTTTTCAAGAACATTGAGATATATAGTGATGATTAAGGATATCAATTTTGGAGTAAAAGAAAACAACAACAACAATAAACAAAAATTGTTTTCTCATCCCAGATCTGGTATTTTCAATGTGAGCTGGTATGTAACCTGCCTGAAACGCAGTTGAAAAAAAATATATATATATACATATAAAATAGGGCTATAAAACAAAGTCAAAAGGATAAAATGAGATATAATATCATAATGCTTAGCAAATCACAATCATGCAAAATCATCAACTATTGATAATTTTTATTATTTTCTTGCAGAAAATCTGTTTCATAAATTAGCAACAGCACATTTTTCAAGCCAGGTCAATTAGATTTTGCTTGTTCATCACACTTTCCAGCTACTTCTGAGCAATCAACGAATGCACAAAATATAAACTAATTTAATATTTACCACACTATTAGCTGTTTTCAACTTGATTTTTCCTAATCCTTTTATTATACTTCCCCCACCTTGCTTTCTTATTTTGAATTAATTATTTTGGAACATTCCATGTCTCCTTCCTGTATTGGCAGGCTGGTTACACATCATTTCACTATTCTTTTAGTAATTCCCCCAAAGAGTAAACATGTGTTCTTGGATTGTCATGATGAAGATAAATTAGTTCTCTTACCATATTCCAGTCAATGCTAAGACATTAGGACATTGAACTCTATTAAACTTCCCCAACCCTCTGGGTGCGATCTGTATTATTATTTTCATGTAATTTAATTTTATATACATATTTTAACCCCCTTAAATATTATTGTTACTTTGTACAGCCAGTATTCCTTCAGATTTGCTCCTAATTTGGCCTATATCACTTTCTTCTGCATTTTGTGTTTCCCTTTGGGATCCTTTTCCTTCTGCCGGAAGAACTACTTTTAGCATGCTCTGCTGCTGTTGAAGAATGTGATTAGCCTTCAGTGTTCTAGAAATTTCTATGTTGCTTCACTTCTGAAAGATATTTTCACTAGTTGCCAGATTTTTTTCCCCCCTATACCATATTCAAGTCATTCCATCATCTTCTGTCTTATGTATTTCCTGTTGAAGAGTCAGTTCTCAGTCTTATGGTTGTTCCTTTGAAAATAATGTATCCTCCTTTTTGGGTTCTTCTGTGATTTTCTCTTTGTCTTTGGTTTTCAGCTGTTTTACTGTGATGTATGTAGGTGTGGTTTTCTTTTCAATTACCTTGACTGGAGTTTGGTGCACCTCTTTAACCTGTGGCTTGATAACTTTTCCTCAATTGGAAAATTCTTGACATACACTCTTAAATATTGTTCTTGCCTCCTTCTGGAAGGAGATGATGTTCTATGTATGTTAGAAATTTTCACTGTGTCCCATATGTCCCTTTCGCTCTTACATGTAGTGTCTATCCTTTTTGTCCTTCAGTCTTCCATTAAGGTATTTTGTACTTACCTAATTTCTAGTTCACTGATTCTTTCCTCAGCTTTATCTAGTCAAGTTTGTTGTTAAACCTATTTATTGAGTTCTTTGTTTCAGTTATTGTATTTTTCCAGTCCTTGAATTTCTATTTGGTTCTTTTCTATGGGTTCCTATTATCTGGTAAATCCTCCCTGTTGTCATCTATTTTCTCGAACATATGGACATACAATTACTTTAAAGTCCATGTCTGATAATTCCAGTACTGGGTCATCTGTTAGCTTTATACATTGTTGATTTATTCTTCAGAATTTTTAAACTGAAATTCTGGACACAGTCTGTAGTTATAGAGTCTCTGGGTGTTCTGAATGTTACTTTCATGGTAGGATTTACCTTTGTCCATTTCAGAAGGGGTTAGAATGGACAAAGAAAACAGACGTGAAGACAATTTTGAAGACTTGAGTTTGAAAAAAGAAATTTGTTGAAAGTCATATACACAGACCAAATGACTCAGAGCATTTTCCATTAAGATTAAAGATTACTTGCCAAATATCAAAATCGTTACTGGTATATCACTGCATGTTTACAATATCACTAAAAGCATCACTCTGTTTTCAACTGGTTTATTACAGTCATACCATTTCTCAACACAAAATGTTGTTTTCATCTCTTCTGTTGCTCAAAAAGAGTAGGTGGGAATCTGCATTTTGCCTTTTAAGATGTGAGATCTCATGCTCAGTACTTACTATCACGTATTTTTTCCTTGAAAGAATACATAGCTAACTGCAGCTACTTTAGGGACTAAGATTACAATCACCATGCCCCTCCCTTAAAATGAATCCATGTACATGCCATGGGATTGCCCAGTTTGAATGCCTGGCAGACCTGGGGCCTGAAAGCATTTTGATAAATGATGCACATACATAATTTGAAAATCTAAAGTGCATTGGCAGAGATCAGGAGATGTTTGCGTTAATGAAAGCATGATTTTCTGGATCAAAGCAGACAAGGAAGGCCTAATTCTCTCAGATGAGGAGGGCTGCAGAATCTGTTTAGTGAATGAAAAGAGACTGATGCAAGATGAGCCCTTTAAATAAAGGCAAACTGCTTTATCAATCCAAACCAATTTTAGAAAAGTCCATCCTCCTCTCTGGAGGGACACTTGGAGTAAACTCATGAAGTCAACATGCTTTTAAAAAACTCCAAGCAAGTATATCTGAACTCCCTAGTGGGATGCCTGCAATCTCAGTCAGCTGGTATGAAAATCTGGAAAAAAAAGGCTTTATGTTTTATTTGAATGTAAATTCTGTTCAGATCAACAGCCAGGACTTAGAAGAGGGAGAGAGAAAAAGATACGAGAGTGAGATAGAAGGTGAGAATAAAGTGTGAGAAAAGAAATGAGAATTCAGGGATTAAAAGAGTTTTGAGAGAAGTGCAGAAGGTATACATATGTCTTTAATAGAGTGATAACTAATGTGGATGGTGTATTTAGTGGGACATTATTTCAGACTAGTTAGGCTACGATAAACGAGGAAAAGTTGGCCTGGGTCATAAGGATGAAGAGCAGAAAAGGAAGAAGAAGGGAGAAAACTAAAAAGAAGGGGGCAAGGGCAATGGAAACTTTCATTGTTCCTTTGGCTGTGCCTCCTGGCTTCTGTGAAGTGCAGCTGATGACCTAGGGCTGGAGCTGACTGTCTGGTTTCTTGAGGAGTAGTAGCTCCTGGGCTTTTGTTTGTTTGCTTGTATTCTGGCAATTAGGTCCCAGGAGTGCCCTCACAGTGACGCCCCTAAGTTACCAGTCCCTATCTTTGACCACTATGATTTACCATGGGAAAAGGGAGTGATGGGCTTTTCTGCTTAAGTTTAAGTACAACATGTAAATATGAAACCAGTATTACAGGGCGATGTTCCACAGTCCCAAAATAAAAGTTTCACAAAAGACTTTGTTTTTCTTTACTGCAAAGTAAACACATAACCATTAACTAAGTTATTCTATGAGTTTTTTTTTTCTTTAAGTTTTGGTAATGCTAATATTGTTCATTTGGGAATTACTTAAACTTGATAATAGAGTTAGTACAGTGAGACAGCTATTATGTTAAAAAGGGACAAACGATTTCAAACATTTGTGAATTTATAAAACATAGGATACATTCAAGCAAATCTATTTTTTCTTTCCTTTGACAGGTTTGTTAACACTCAAAATGTAGTAGAAATAGGAACAAAAGCTGTTTTTTAAAGTAATTAATTTTTGTTGGTCACAAGTCTCAAAGGGTTATATAACCAAAGGTAGAGCAAAAAAGTATGGCTTTGAACATAATTGGTTATGTCATATTTTAACACATGGGCAGGCGTGTCCCCAGAGAAACTAATATGATTTCACGTATTTAAAGTCTAGGTAACTGGATAAACCACTGTAGAGGTTTGCTTACTTTGTATCTGCTATCTTTGCTTCTGGAGATACTGGCGGGACATAAGTGAAATGGGTAGGTAGAAGGATTCAAGGCAACAAGGCATGTGTTCTTTGCCCAACTCCAGGGGGTGGGTTGCATTCATTTCCTGTATCAATAGATTTGGAAGCGGAAGAACAGTGTCCAGCAGAGGGCGCAGAGCTGGAGTCAGGAGTAATGGATCTGGTTCGACAATCACCTTAAACCTACTGGCTAGAAGGAGACAGAGAACCTGACCACAATTAAGTAATGGTAATAAAAGGGGCCAGCACCTTCCCATACCTAGGGAGCTAACTGCAGATTACCAAATCAATATTTTAACTTCAAGCCCACTGAGCTCAAAATTAAGTGTACAAAACAACCATACCCATCTGCCTTAACAGTTGTTATTTAATTAATTTTTAATATTAGAGCATGTATGAGTAAGCACCAGGGGAAATATCAATAAGTTATCAATTTTTCATAGTTGCCTTTAATCAAGAGTGGTTTATGTCTTCTATTTCTCGTATGTTCACATTACGTCTTCTATTTCTCATATGATACTTACCTCAAGAATCAAATTTTTTTTTCTGGCTTATTCTATGTTTATTTCACTTAAATGCTGAAGTAGCAAGGGCTTCAGCAATCTAACCTGCCTGCACATGGATATTTTTACCTGGGTAGGCTACCTCTTCTGGGCAGTAACCGATCCTTACATTAGCTTTGGGAAAAAACTACAGTTTCCAAAGAACTACCCTGTCCCCAAAAGGACTGAAGAACTTGGCAATAACAAAAGGACAGTAAATGGAAACATTAAAATACCTAAGGAAAAGGCAAACAGATTTTGATCCTGTGGACTTTGATGAGTGGGCAACCTCAGTGCCTTAAAGGATCCCGGACATGATAGAAAAATGTGGATGATGCAGTTACAAATGAATGAGATGAAACTCAAGGGAGGAAAAAGGGAATTGTCTTTTAAAAGTAGACATTATAAAGCTATTACTATATTTACTATATGTACAGGTAGGATTTTCATTCATTTAAAAATTCAGTGAACATAGATTTACGTAAAATCTGCCATTTCATTCAGCAATGTATTTCAACAGAGATCAATCCTTGAGTAAATTCTGTTACAAAGGCAATAAAAATCACTAAAAATCAAATGTTTACTTAACTAGGAATGCTTCTGTAATATATTCTTAGATATACACAAGCCTGAAAAATCTGTGCTGTATATAATTTTGCATTAAAATTTATAAGAATATTACAAAAGAAATACTTTAAAACCAAAAAAATTAAGCAAGCTAAATAAAAAACGAAACTCAAATTTACTGATAAGATGATTTCATGAACCACATTAAAATTATTATTTTTAATAGACTTTACTTAATAGACTTTTACTTTTTGGGTTTACAGAAGCATTGAGCAGATAGTACAGAGTTCCCATATGCCCCTTTCCTTCCATTCTCATAACAGTTTCCCCTTTTAATAATATCTTGCATTTGTGTGGCAATTTTTTTTTATAATTAATGAATCAATTTTAATACATCATTATGAACTAAAATCCACAGTTTACATTAGGGTTCCTCTTTGTGTTGTATACTCTATGGGTTTTCACAAATGTGTAATTACATGTATCCATTATTATAACAGAATAGTTGCACTATCCTAAAAATCATACAGAATAGTTTCACTATCCTAAAAATCCTGTGAGCCATGTATTCACCTCTCTCTCCCTTTCCCTTACTCTGAATTAATGGCAACCACTGACCTTTTCACTGTCTTCATAGTTTTGTCTTTTCCAGAATGTCACAGATTTGAAATCATACAATGTGTAGCTTTTTCAGATTGGCTTCTTTCATTTAGCAATATGAATTTAGGCTTCCTCCATGTCTTTTCATGGTTTAATCATTTATTATTTATACATTTTTAGCATTGAATAATATTTCATTGTCTGGATGTCCTACAGTTTATCCATTCACTTGCTGAAGGACATCTTGGTTGCTTCCAAGTGTTGGCAATAATGACTAAAACTGCTGTAAACATCTGTGGGCAGATATTTGAGTGAATATATGTTTTCGATTCATTTGGGTAAATACTAAGGAGATGACTGCTGAATTGCATGGTGAGAGCATGTTTAATTTTATACGAAACTGACAAACTTTCTTCCAAAGTATCTGTACTGTTTTGCACTCCTGCCAGCAGAGAATGAGAGTTCCTGTTGCTCCACATCTTCACCTGCATTAGATGTTGTTCATGTTCTTGATTTTGACCATTCTAATAGGCATACAATGGAATCTTGTTGTTTTAATTTGCAATTTGCTAATGATATATGACATTGAGCATCTTTTCATATGCTTCCTGGCTGTTTACCTTATTGGCGAGGTGTCTGTTCAGCTCTTTTGCCCCCAAATGATCATATTTATAAAACACATATAGCAATCAACAGAGAAAGTTTGGAAAAAAGAAAAATGTTTCTCATAGTCATATTTAACCATACAACTATTGTCATTTTTGTAATATCTTCCTTCTAATGTTTTCTTTCATCTAAATGCACAAAGATTTTACATAATTATTGTCATGTACATATAGTTTTCTATGCTGGTTTTAATATTACATCATTATTTAGTTATTGATTATTACTGATTATTTAGTTATTATTGATTATTAACTATTATATATTGTTATTGATTAATGACTATCATAGTTATTAATTTACTATAAATAAGTAGATATATTACAATTTACTTAATTATTTCTCTGTATTATATATTTAGATTATTTCCATTTGTCACACTATGTTTTTAAAAGCTTTTTAACAAACTAAATTTATAGTTTTATTTTTGAGTTTAAAATGCAAATATTGCTAAGTCTTATGGTTCTTTGGTAGATTAAAATTACCTATGTCTGAAATGCAGAACTGTTTTGTAGAAATGTCTATATAGAGAATGTTTTCCAACAGAGTTGCTGCCTATGAAACCAGGGCCACGAGATCTCTTGATATCAATCAATAGAAAATTACAGATAGATAGATACAGATCAATCTAACAGGTAGTAAAATGCTGACAAGGGTTTCCTGTCTGGTGGAGTCTCCAATATGTGGTATTAATGCAGTAGTTGTGCAAAACCCAGAAGGTAGGAAAGTCTCCAAGGGTACACTCTGCCTTTCATAGGGGCGCCAATGCCAGTCACTCCCTGGAAGAACTTCTCAGAAGTGCCAAAGTTTTGAGCGTTGGGGTTTTTTAATGCATTCTCTGTGACCGTGGTGTTTCTAATTAGAATTTTAACACTTCTAATAACTTATCCAAAGTCCTGTGTCAGTGAGGAGCTCTGTAAATACTTCACTGTGCTAGAAGAATCACCTCAGGATCGAGGAAGAATCAGGCCACGAAAAGACCTAAAGATTCGAAGTCAAGGTCCAGTCATTAATTTCTTGTCTTGTCCTTCATCTGTCGTACTCATCAAACAGGACTTTTTGAGAATTAAATGTGATCACACAGGCATACCTTGCTGCATTGCACTTTGCTTTATTGCACTGAGCAGATAAATACTACATTTTTTACAAATTGAAGATTTGTGGCAACCCTGTGTTGAGCAAGTCTATTGGCGCCATTTTCCAACAGCATTTGCTCACTTTGTGTCTCTGTGTCACGTTTTGATAATTCTCACACTCTTTCAGTCTTTTTCATCATCATTATATTCGTTATAGTGATCTGTGATCAGTGATTTTTGATGTTACTATTGTAACTGCAGATGTGGTAGAAAGAGCAAGAGAAGTAGAATCAGAAGTGGAGCCTGAAGAAGGGAGTGAATTGCTGCAACCTCATGGTAAAACTTTAACAGATGAGAAGATGCTTCTTATGGGTGAGCAAAGAAAGTGGCTTTCTGAGAAGGAATCTACTCCTGGTGAAGATGCCATGAAGATTGTTGAAATGACAACAAAGGATTTAGAATATTACGTAAACTTAGCTGATAAAGCAGTGGCAGGTTTTGAGAGGATTGACTCCAATTCTGCAAGTTTTACTGTGAGTAAAATGCTATCAAACAGCATTGCATGTTACAGAGAAACTGTTCACGAAAGGAAGAGTCAACAGGTGCAGCAAACTTCATTGTTGTCTTAAGAAATTGCCACAGCCACCCCAACTTTTAGCAACCACCATGATCAGTCAGCAGCCATCAACATTTAGGCATGACCCTCCACCAGCAAAAAGATTATTATGAATCGCTGAAGGCTCAGGTGATGGTCAGCATTTTTTAGCAATAAAGCATTTTTAAATTAAGATATGTACATTTTTCTAGACATAATATTACTGCACACTTAGATTACAGAGTAGTGTACACATAACTTTTATGTGCATTGGGGAATGAAAAAATTCATATGACCCATTTATTGCAGTATTTACTGTATGCTGATAGTCTGGAACTGAACCTACAATATCTCCAAGGCCTGTCCGTATGTGGAAGCACCTGGAACTCAATTATTATGAGTCTTAACTGTTTGTTGGTGTAACTCCTCTCACCTGTTGCTCCCTGTTCATGGTTTACTGAAATTCTAATTGTCAAGGAAAGGCTATTCTCTGGTACATTTGGGTGATGAGGATTCTGTGGATTGTAAGTGATAGAAATATCACTCAAGCGCACAAAAAAACAGCACTAGTTTGGGAAAAACAGGGAATTTGTTGGCTTATGGCTGGCGTGAGCACAGGTGAGTCAAGGATGTCACATAATATCATGTTCATCTTTCATGTCTGCCTTACTGTGTGTTAATTTCCTTCTCAGGTACCCAGGAGGTGGCAGAGGTAGTTACTAGACATTCTAGTTTACATTCTACCACCTGAGTGAACTCAATGCAAACAGAGTGTCTCTTCTAACTGTTTAGCAAAAGTCCTGGATCTGACATCAACCATCAACTGACTTAGCTTGCATCATGTTCTCATCCTTGAACCAATGATGTAACTCTGACTGGCAGGTCTGGAGGGGTTCCTTGGACACCTTGAAGGGGGTCAGCCCTACTGGAATTATGTGAGAGGAGAATTTTACCAAATTAAAACTGAGTTTGGCAGGCACAACAGCACACGTATATTATATATTTCTGTAGGGACTCTTTGAAAGCCCTTCTAAGAAATAGTGCAGGAGAGAAGGAGAGAAAAGCAATCACAGCTATTTCCATTTTCTCTCCCCTGAGGGGAGGAAGACCTTCTGAAATAACTGCTGCCGCCACACGATTTATAGGGGAGCCACCCTTGTGGAAAAGGAGGAGCTGCCACAGCCTGGTCCAACTCCACCCCATTTCCCTGAATTTCCGCTTTGAGCTCTGTATAAGTAAGGACAGTGTTTGTAAATCACAGAAAGACCATTAGCGGTGGATGAATTAAAGAGGGAGTTTTTTGTTGTTGTTGTTTTTGATTTTGTTTGTTTGTTTTCCATGACAAGAATGCCAGAGGTAAGTTGGCCAGGAAGGTGTCTCCATGATTCCACCAGGAACATAGGTGTCTTCTATCTGTTCCCAGGAACGACAGGATACTGTACAGTTTGTGTCTTCATGCTTTTTCCCTGGAGACCTGAAGATATTTTCTCTAGCTCCTGCCCTACATGAGGAACAAGTGGAACGCAGAGGGCAAAAGGTGCCAGCCCACTGTCCTCGCTGAGAGAGAGAAAAGGGGCCCTTGGCAGTGAGGAACTGGCCTGGCACTATCAATGGGTCTTGGTGTTGCTAGGAGCTGGCCTGGCACTCACAGCTAGGCCTTGGCAACTGAAGGGACAGCACTAGAGATACCAGAATTACAGAGAGGGTTGCAGAGAAAAGGAGTGAAAGTAAAATCTTTGATGATTCACAAGCTGGGCTAGATTTGACCTTACTCCACAGTATACTGCCCAAGTGGACCACTGTAAATATGGCCAAAAAAGTTAAATTAACTCTCTGTTTGGATTATGTAAATAGTCTCAGAGAAAGCAAACTGAGAGAGCAAATGGCAAAAGTAGGAAATACAGCTATATTTGCAAACATGAGAACCTAATTTTGACATTTTCTTAAATAACCAAGATTCATTCTTTAAAAATCTAAATAACACAAGTGATATATACACACAGATACAGTATAAAAAATCAAATAACATAAAGTGTATAGGGTAAAAGTTACAATTCCTCTTTCCCTTTCTCCACAATCCTTTCCTTTCACAAGGATGAACCACTGTAAAAATATTACTGCACTTATTAGAAAACATTTTCCTTTACATTCATACTTATAAACTTTAGATATGAGATTAAGATGGAGAAGTAAGAGGACATGGAGCTCATCTTCCCCCATGAACACATCGAAAATACATCTACATGTGAAACAATTTTCATAGAAAACTAACTGGAAACTGGCAGGAGGAATCCTGTGCAACCAAGGCTGTAAGAAAGATACACATGTAATGAGGTATGACGGGAAGAATAGCGATCAGGTTGGGACCTTTACCCCTGGGGGCGGACTCAGAGGAAAAGAGAGATTACACAAGTGAACACCCAACTTGGGCAGTGGTGGATTGAGCCACAGAGTGGGCATCCCAGTCCTGGGGTCCTATGCGTAGTAGACAAGCCCTTTTGGCTGCTTGGAGAACCTCTGGGACAGACAGAAAAGCTGGAGGAAGCCAAGACTCCACTCACGAGGAGTACCCAGGTGCTGGCTTGCCACCAGGCAGGGCAGAGAGAGGTCTGCCTTAATGGCTGCTGCCTTGCTGCGCCCCCCCAGTTCAAGCTCAGTGAACATGCTGGCCCAGCTCACTCTATGCCACAGCTTGGCACTGGACCTTGGGCAGCCAGGACCTGGGAAAAGACTCAATCTAGAGACACAGGGGTGACCTGGGCACCCAGGTGGAGCAGGGGCAGCCATTGCTGGTGCTGACTCAAAAGAGCACTGCAGAAGCAGCCCAGACTTCTGACGGCAGTGTGGCTGCTGGAATTCCCTTGTTAGGCTCCCCAGTCCCAGCCGACTGAATGCTCCACCCTGCCCACTCCACACCACTGTCTAGCAGTAGATCTGGGGCCACCATGACAGGGGAAATGATATAACCATGGGCTGTGTATGAGTGGAGCTGCAGATGCCTACACAGTAGAGCACTGACCTCTGTAAGTGCATGAGCCCCATTGGCTTCAGCGCCCCCCGCCTTCAGGGAGAAGGCCCTAGTGCAGAGAGGAGGAAAAACGCACACTCAAAGGGAACAGATCCAGCTTGAGCCCAACTCTTGAGCCTGACAGGGCCGCTGAGCAGAGAGGAAGTCCCACCTCACACCCTGTGCAGGCTTTAGCTCTTCCATTACCAGCCACCCCCTACCAAGGTGATAGCTGCCAGTACACTTTGAGGAGAGATATGACTGGTTTCCACATCAAATCCTGCCCCCTCCCCCACCGAAGACACTGGGCACACATAGTTTGCATAGGGATGCTCTCAGATAAGAACACTCCTTCAAGACCACAGTATGTTAACTGTTAGAACTAAATTCATAGAGACAGAGAAAGTTAAGTAAAATGAAAAGGCAGAGAAAATATTCTCAATTGAAAGAGCAAGAGAAAACGCCTGAAAAAAACAAATGATAAAACAGAAATAAGCAATCTGTCAGACAAGGAATTCAAAATACTAGTAGCAAAAATGCTAACTGAATTAGGGAAGAGAACTTTTTTTTTTTTTAGGGAAGAGAACTGATCTAAACACAGATCATTATAACAAGTAACTAGAAAATATAAAGAGGATCTAATTAAAAAATACATAATTCAACATCTGAGATAAAAATCACTCTAGAAGCAATGAATAGCAGACTAAATGACACAGAAGAATGCATAAGTGACCTGGAAGATAGAAAAATGAAAATGAACCAATCAGAACAGTAGACAGAAAGGCTAATGGAAAAAAAAAAGTGCAACATACGCAATTTCTGGGATACCACCAAACATGCCAACATTTGCATTATAGGAGTTCCAGAAAGAGAAGAGAGAGAAGGGTATCAAAAGTGTATTTGAAGAAATTATCGCTAAAAACTTCCCAAACCTAAGGAAGGAAACATATATCCAGGGACAGGAAGCACAGAGTGTCCCAAACAAGATGAACCTAAACATTTTCTCTCTGTCTGCAGCTTATCTTTTAATCTATTATAATGTCTTTTTTTTTTGGTAAGAGATTTTATTTTTCTGTAATAACTTTAAAAATGTTTTCCTTTTAGCTTCTAGGTTTTTCTTATCCCCATGATTGTAAGAATATTCTCCTCTATTTTATTCACATACTGTGTAGTTTGACTTCAGGTTTGGCCCATAATCTGAACTCTACTATTTGCTGTGGTGTAGGCAAGGATCTGATTTATCTTTTCCTTCATGGTGTATAGAGTCAGAATGCTTAGGTTCATTTTCTAGCTCAGCTGTTTGCTTGTAGTTTTAAATCACTAGACTCTCTGTGCCTCAGTTTTATCATCACAAAATGTGGTTGACACATTACCTATTTCATGGGATTGTGAGACAGATGAAATAAATTATTACATGAAAAACTTTCAGAATAATGCCTGGAATATTATAAGATTTTCTTACTATATGCTAGCACCCCTCTAAAACCCCGCAAATACATCAAAAAAACCCCAAACAGTAACAAATCCAATCTCTTCTCTTGAGAACTGATACATCATATTTATATCATTTATATATGTAAATGGGTCTGTTTTTTATTCTATTCTGTTTCATTGATCTCTTTGTGTCAATGCCCTCTGTTTTGATTACTATGACTTTAAGGCATGTCTATCATATGTTTTAAGGTGTTATCATAAGCATACATTTGGATGATTAATTTTAATTAGAAGGAAGAGAGTCTATCATAAAGTCATTTTGGAATGAGTACCTCAAGAGGAAAACTGGGAAAACATACTGTCCACTCTCAAGCTGGGTGTAATGAACCACGTGTGAACCCAATGGGCATTCTCCTCATTTCTGTGGAACATAATTTAGTTTTGATGCATTGATGAGCGAAAGGAATGTGCTCTTGTTTTGACAACTTGAGGTTCATGCAGCTGGAGGCTCTGAGATAGTGAAGATAGAGTGCTGTCTGCCATCATTCCCTTTTCCGGCCACAACATCTGTGATTATGGTTTTGATATCACCAACATGCATAATCATACTATGATAGTATCTGCCATTTTTTTCCCATTGTGTAGAAGGGGTGTGGCTCAACAGAGTGGCAATAGGTATGATAGTAAAGTAGAGTCACAGGTGATGGAGGAGAAAGGCGGAAAAGACTTGAGAGGACTAATTGTTCATGAGCCCAAGTGTACACAAAGAGTAACAAAAGTAACTGCAGAGGGTTTGGTTGGGAGAGGTCGATAGTGTAATCAGAGTTTTATATTTATATGAACTTACTGCTTCCCATTGGCTGGTGTATTCTGAAGCTGTCAGGTGACATAATAACTAATCATTTACTACCAATGCTCCTCTTACTTTTCCTTTAAATTTATGCTACAAGTTAAATATGAAGAAAGAAAAAAAAAAGCCTGTTAGAGGAAAGACATATAAAAAATGATTCAACTGATGCCAAATGATAATAATAGATTGTTAAAAGTGAAGGAAATCTGAAGCCAGAGTATACAAAATGAAGCAAAAATAGTGAGATAAAATGTAAAATGTACTTACTTGTCACAGATAATATAGAGAATGAATTAGTGGAGGGTGAGTGATAGCATAAGACCTGAAAGTGTTTTGTGTTTTTTTTTTTAAAGTTACACTGCATATGCCGTGATTTAATTTAGTTTCTCTTGAAAAAAAATTTTTTTCATTCATCATTTGGTCAAAAAATGACCTCAGAACATAATAATTATTATATTCAGGAAAAATTCCAGTGACATTATTTCTGGAAGATAGATTTACCCCAATTAAGCAAGTTCTAATTAAAATGAAACTAGCCAAAAATGAAGGAAAACTGCATCATTTGAGTGGAGTGCTCTCATCTTCAGGGCTGCACCAGATTCCTTTGGTGTTCCTCCTACTTCAACTACTCCTGTTTGGAGCACTTCTGCCCTTCAGCCAGAGGGTCTATCCTTAGGTCTCTTCTCTCTATCCTTGGTGCTGCTCTCTCAAGAGTGATAGGTAAGTTACCACAGAAGAGAAATAACTACAAGCAACAGACTTCTTTTAAAAGTGGTAGAGAGGGTCATGCATTATTCAGGTGACAACTGTATTGAGCAGTTTCACGTAAATTGTAGAGAGCATAATGATAGACTTCACATACCCTTTCTTCTTTCTCCTCTCTTTTTAAACAGAAAATGAAAGAGCAATTCAGTGTTGTGATGGATTTCTTAAGCTATTTGAAAGTTATTAGCTACATAGGAGGTCCTTGTTACACCCCTTCTACACAATGGAAAAAAATGACAAATACTATCATAGTATGATTATACATGTCTGTGATATCAAAACCATAATCACAGATATTGTGGCCAGTAATGATGGCAGACAGCAGCAATAACACGTATATATGTATGTAGCGGTGTGTGTGTGTACATATACCCCTGTGCGCACACACATATATTTCAACATATATACAGAGTTCCTTCACAAAACAGCCTGTCACAAGCTATTTAAACTCAGCTTTCTTCCCTCTCAAGGCCTAATCCTTTTTGTCAGATGTAATTGTCACCTATAACAACTATTCTGCCTTTGAGATGATTAGACATATTTCATTACTACAAATAAAAAAATTTCCTAACAGATTATTCTCTGAGAGTAAATAAGAAATTGTGTGCGCTGACATCAAAACCCCTTGCATTTCCTACCTGGTGTTTACTGTCAAACAGCACAATGGGCTTTCAAACAGGTTCTCATAAGGAAAAACTCTGTTTGTTTGTCGCACTTTTTCCATTAATTTAAAGACCAGTGAAAGCCTGAAAACACTGGGAAGTGTGAAAATAGACCCCACTTTTGAGTTTTCAAAATGCTCTTGGGAAGCACATCTTACGGATAATTGCAAATGCTTTGTGAAGGCGCTTCGGAACTGCATGAGCTTCTAGATTAAGTGTATACTATTTGAAAGAACAAAAAATTCTTCTTATGCTGTCTCACCCTCCTTGTTTAATAAGCCTCATCAATTTATGCCAGTGATGAAAGCTGACTGGTTCAGTTGAACAGCTCTATAATGCTTGTTAAATATCTCCTAAAAAATCATGAAGATTAAATGAACATCTCCTAAAATCATGAAAATTAACTAAACATCTCCTAAAAGACTGAAAATTAGCCAAAACAAACAAAAGATAATATCTTACGTAAGTATTTTTTTTGCATAACTTACGTACATATACACTGCTGGTGACATTGTGGATTGGCACAAAGTTTTGATGTGGTTTGTGATATCATACTATTTACCAAAACAGAAGCTGACGTTCAACAACTGAGTGATTTAATAAATACATGCCCTTCCCCTCCACCTTTTAAAAAATATTGATGAGATATAATGGTGATTACCTGGATAAGTTTCAATTTTTCATTATATTGAGAAGAAAAAGTTAACTATAGATTAATGAAAGAAATAGTGGGTGAAAATTAGCCGGACTGTTACCAAAGAACTGGAAACTCTTGGGCACATTTTTGAGCTCTCTAACGCAGTTACCAATTTCATACTTCTCTGGATATGCGGCTACCAGATAAATATAGACTGTAACAAACATCTTTGTTATTTCTTATAGAAAGATAAGGTAAGTACTGTTAGTGAATTAGGCTACTTATTTGGCATGTACTATAAAATCCTAAGTGAGTATGGGTGGTCACTGTATTTTATGGAGTTTAGCTATAGTTTTGGGTCCCTATTTCTACAAAATTTCTCAAAAACAAAAATCTGTTTACGTCCTTTTCCTCTTGGTTATTTTCTGATGGAAATAGAAAAGATTTCTTAAAAATCACAAAGGAGATGTTCAGTAACTACTGCTTAAAGGAAAAAAGTGACAAAAGAAACCAGATAATTTTTATTTCTTAATGAGGAGGGAAAGAACCAAAATACAAAAAATACAAAAAAGGAGGTAAGAAGGGAAAAACGCAGGGTCTTTGGCATTAAAATAAAAAAAAAATTCCAGATGTATTTTTGTGGTATGCTCCAATTTTATTCACTGACACAGCTGCCTTTTTGCATAAAGAAATATGAGTTTTCTTGAGGAGTCTACAAACAGGTTCCTCCAATTTTCATTTTCTCTATGGTGTGAAAGCAGTGCACTTTTTAACAGTGACAGACCCTTCATACTTTATGCACTTTTCATTTTAAAGAAGAAGAAAAATTCAAGCAACCAAAGGAATATCAATAGCTATTTGACATGATAAAAGACTAAACTTTCAAGAAAATAAACATCAAAGCCTTTATTATTTTTGATAGAATAGCATCTATCTCACTTCCTAAAAAGAAGCCAATACTAGGACACATGAGATTTTTAGCATTTAAATATACATGATATATTTCAGTAGGTATTGCCCAACAACAAGGACTTTCTTCTCCATAAATAAAATACAATATTACACTGCATAAATTTAATACTGACAATTCCATAATTTGTCATATAGTTTATATGCAAATTTCCCCAATTGTCCCAGTGGTATCTTTCATAACTTTTTTGTTGTTTTATTTGATTCCAGATCCAACCAAGAATCATATGTTACATTTCACTTGTCATGTCTTTCCAGTCTCTTTAATCTAGTATGGTTTCCTAGCCTTTTTGTATCTTTCATGATATTGGCATTTTGAAAACATCCAGCTAATTGTGTTGAAAAATGCCCTCATTTTAGACTCTTTCCTCATGATTAGATCCAAGTTAAACATTTTTTTTCTTTTTTTTTGGCTGAAATACTATATAGGTGATATGATTTCTGTGCCTCAGAGATTGCTAAATTTGATCATTTGGGTTCAGGTGGTACTGACCAGACTTTTCCATTATAATTAATAGGTAGTCTGTAAAGTGATAACTTTGACACTGTGACTATCTCGTTGCCTAACATTTCTGCACCCATTGGTTTTCTTGCCTGAGCCAATAATTATCATGGTGGATACAATATGGTGACTTTCTATTTCTTTTGTCTGAAGGGTTTTTCCATTTTTTATTTTGAGTTAATGTAGTACTTATGCTGTTCAGGGTTTTCTAATATCCTTTCCCCTTCCTAATAGTACCCCAGACTTCCTTTGGGAAACCACTACTCTCCTGTTCACCTCCATGTGATCTGGAGCTCCTCCATAGCTCTAATGATGGACCCAGATGACAGTCTAATCTCACCTTTCTGCCCATCATCCCAAGCCATTGATGAGATCAGTGACTGCATGTTTGCTGAAACTTCTGCAAAAGCAGCTCTCTCTTTCACAGGATGTACCACAGGTAATCATGACTTTTCCCCAGGAGCCTCATACCAGGTGTCTAAATTGCTCATTTGACCACTCGTCTAGTACCATAGTTACAGGCTGAAATGTGTTCCTTCAAAATTCATACGTTGAAGTCCTGACCCTCTAGTAATGTGCCTGTCTTTGGAGACAGGGCCTTTAAACAGTTCAGCGCTAAAGTGAGGTCTTATGGAGAGTCTCTAATCCAATGTGACTGCTGTCCTTCTAAAAAGAGGAGATTATGACACAGACATATACAGAAGAACAATCGTGGGAAGAGGAAAGGAGAAGATGGCCATCTACAAGCCAAGGAAGGAGGCTTTGAGAGAAACCAACTCCCCTGACAGCGTGATGTCGGACTCCCAGTCTCCAGCACTAGGAGGGAATAAATGTCTGTTGCTTAAGCTGCCCAGTCTGCGGTGCCTGTGGTGGCGGCCCTTGGAAACTGATGCAGCCATCTCAGTGTGAAGTGTGGAGCTGAGGGTGCCACTCCCTCCTGAGCTGTGGGCACAGCCACGGAACTGGAAGGTGAAGGCAAAACCGCAGAAAGCAGAGCAGAAAAACACAGAGAAATCGCTCTTGACGTACATTACTTGAAGCCAGTTCCCCTGCGAAACACTGAGTTAAGGAACCAGTAAGTTCTCTTCATTGTTTAAGCCAACTTAGGTTGAATGTTCCCCCCCCTCAAAATACAGATTCCCACAGATATATGGAGTATAGCCCCAGGAGTCTAGCCCCTTCCTGCCCAACCTAGAGTCGCTGACCAGCTTCAGATTATCTAGCAACACAGCGTACAGGCATGCTCTTCGGAGCAGTCAGGTGGACTAGCTCGAGAGTTTCCAAGGGAAAGGATGAGCTAGTCTGGTGACCAGTGGGAGTAGGGGGTGAGGAGTCGGCCAGCCTTCACGCAATGGATGTGATCTTTCTCATAGATGGGGGCAGAGGTGAGGTTCTAGTTGCAAAGGTGATTCTTCATGTGAGTGTTATCAAAGTCCAGGGAATAAGAAATTGAAGAGGAAAATGTGTGGAATTGTGCTTTGCCCTTTGTTCAATGATGACTCTGCTAGTCTCTTCCCAATTTCTTTATCACATTGTACCTTCTGTTCTTACAGTCAGAGTTATCCTACTTATCTGTGTCTCAATGGCAGGGTGTGAGAATGAACTGAACAAATTGTAGGCCATTTCAAATTTCTTAAAGAAAAATCCTTGACCTCTGGATACAGGTTTTCACCTGCATTTTTCTTATTTAATGTATTTCTGATGGTACTTTAAAAGGTAATTGGGCGAATTAAAGACACTGTGAAGACTCACTGATAATTTATGTGTTTGATATAGTCCCCCTTGCTAATTAGCAATAAATGTATGAATCTGAGAGAATCATATATGAAATTAATTTTCTCTCAATTATGCTAATATTTCATACTTTTTCTGAAAATAACTTCAAATTTCTTAGATTCAACTTTGGAGAACATAGAGAACTTCCATTTACTTATGAATTAAGCATTAATTTTGGCTTCAAAAAGAGGTATGATTTCTTTGGTTTTATAAATAAAACTCATCATTTTAAAGAGAACTGATTTTTACTACAAATAAATAAACAAAATGCCTTATTAAGGCTACTAAAAATCAAAGACACGGGCTGTCAATCTACTACACATTTTGAGTTTAATGAGCTTAATCTAAAGCCAGTATTTGTGGAATACATAGAAAACTTAGAAGATGTCAAGGTCATTTCAGTTCCAAGTAGTTCTATGCCAACTTCTTCATCTTAAAGCCCTTTCTGTCTCCTAAAGGAAAAGCAGCATACATACCATGTAGGTTTTAGGAGGCTCTGTGGTTGATAGCATAACTGATTGAATAGTTCAGGCTACTCATTTTTGCTTCAGTAAGGGGTGAAGTCCCAGTTAGCAGAATGCTCTTGGGATCTAAATTCTCTTTGTAAGGTGCCTAGGTAAAGTTGTTGCAGGGTGTTAAATTCCATGAGGTCAGGTTGTTAAATAACAAGTGTACCTTATTTTAAGCAAATTCAAAATGTGAAAACAGATTTCTCTCTAAAATATTCAAATGGATAAGACTTACAAAATAATCGCAGTGGAATGTCCCCACCTCCATGAGTGCAACTTAGGTTTCCATGGATAACTGCATTGGCTATCTCGGTAGCCCTCTAACTTGTTTCCCAAAAGTCATTCTTCTCTTTTCATCTCTGAAGCCCCACCATAATGCATTTTCCTCACCATGGTCAACATATCTTTGTAAATATCTGTAATTGCAAACTAAATCTGTTATCATGGAAGAAAAAGGTGACAAGGTCTTACCTCGAAGTGGAGAATCACCAGAGAAGGTTTCAGTCAGTCCTTCACTTGACATTCAAGTGATGCAGTCAAACTTAAATACAGTCAGGGATATTTAAGAGAGGGCTTCATTATTCTCTCTGACTCCTCCCTAAAACAAATGCCTGGGCTTGTGACCTTAAGCCTTTACTCTCTGATGACATCCTGTGGAGGTTTGCTGAGAACATCTTTCCTGTAGCTTCTTTCTACTCCTCTCTCTTCCTCAGCCAGTTGGCTCTAACCAACCCCTACTCCCAATACCCTTCCCACCAGCTCTAGCATGGGGGCTCTTCTCACTTTAGCTTTCATTGAAGGATGAGGTGGGAACAGGGTTGAGTCCTTTGGATCCTGAGAGAGGAGAAGGGGAGTGGGTGGAGGCCTTCACCATTTGGGGTCTCAAGTTGGATTTACTAAAATAAACCATTAACCTTTGAAGGCCTTTACAAGAGAGAGCAATAAAAGGGATCCAAATTGGAAAAGAAGAGGCAAAAGTGTCACTATATGCCAATGACATGTTACTATATATATAGAAAACCCTGAAAAGTCCACACAAAAACTACTAGAGCTGATCAAAGAATTCAGCAAGGTAGGAGGTTACAAGATTAATGTTCAAAAATCAGTTGCATTTCTTTACACTAACAATGAATCAACAGAAAAAGAAAGTAAAGAAACAATCCCCTTTAAAATAGCACCCAAAGTAATAAATATCTAGGAATAAATCTAACCAAGGAGGTGAAAGAATTATACACAGAAAACTATAAAAACCATTGATGAAGGAAATTAAAGAAGACTTTAAAAAATGGAAAGATATCCCATGCTCCTGGATTGGAAGAATCAATATTGTTAAAATGGTCACACTGCCCAAGGCAGTCTACAGATTTAATGCAATCCCTATCAAATTACCCAGGACATATTTCACAGAACTAGAACAAATCATAATAAAATTTATATGGAACCACAAAAGACCTAGAATTGCCAAAGCATTTCTGAAGTAAAAGAAAGAGGCTGGAGGAATAACTCTCCCAGACTTCAGACAATACTATAGAGCTACAGTCATCAAGACAGCATGGTATTGGTACAAAAACAGACATATAGACCAATGGAACAGAATAGAGAGCCCAGAAATGAACCCACAAACTTTTGGTCAACTCATCTTCGACAAAGGAGGCAAGAATATACAATGGAATAAAGACAGTCTCTTCAGCAAATAGTGTTGGGAAAACTGGACAGCAGCATGTAAATCAATGAAGCTACAACACTCCCTTACACCATATACAAAAATCAACTCAAGATGGATCAAAGACTTAAACATAAGATGATACAATAAACCGCCTAGAAGAAAATATAGGCAAAGCATTATCTGACATACATCTCAAAAATGTTCTCCTAGGGCAGTCCGCCCGAGCAATAGAAATAAAAGCAAGAATAAACAAATGGGACCTAATGAAACTTACAAGCTTCTGCACAGCAAAGGAAACCATAAGTAAAACAAAAAGACAACCTATGGAATGGTAGAAAATTTTTGCAAGTGAAACCAATGAAGGCTTGATCTCCAGAATATATAAGCAGCTCATACGACTTAGTAAGAAAAAAACAAACTACCCAATCCAAAAATGGGCAGAAGACCTAAACAAGCAATTCTCCAAGGAAGAAATACAAATGATCAATAGGCACATGAAAAAATGCTCAATATCACTAATTATCAGAGAAATGCAAATCAAGACTACAATGAGGTATCACCTCACACCAGTCAGAATGGCCATCATTCAAAAGTCCACAAATGACAAATGCTGGAGAGGCTGTGGAGAAAGGGGAACCCTCCTACACTGCTGGTGGGAATGCAGTTTGGTGCAGCCACTGTGGAAAACAGTATGGAGATTCCTCAAAAGACTAGGAATAGACTTACCATATGATCCAGGAATCCCACTCCTGGGCATATATCCAGAAGGAACCCTACTTCAACAAGACACCTGCACCCCAATGTTCATAGCAGCACTATTTACAATAGCCAAGACATGGAAACAGCCTAAATGTCCATCAACAGATGACTGGATAAAGAAGAAGTGGTATATTTATACAATGGAATACTATTCAGCCATAAAAACTGACAACATAACACCATTTGCAGCAACATGGATGTTCCTGGAGAATGTCATTCTAAGTGAAGTAAGCCAGAAAGAGAAAGAAAAATACCATATAAGATCGCTCATATGTGGAATCTAAAAAAAAAAAAACAAAAAACAAACAAACAAACAAACAAACAAAAAAAACCATAAATACAAAATAGAAACAGACTCATAGACATAGAATACAAACTTGTGGTTGCCAAGGGGGCAGGGGGTGGGGTGGGAAGGGACAGAGTGGGATTTCAAAATTGTAGAATAGATAAACAAGATTATACTGCATAGCACAGGGAAATATATACAAGATCTTGTGGTAGCTCACAGCGAAGAAAAATGTGACAATGAATATATTTATGTTCATGTATCACTGAAAAATTGTGCTCTACACTGGAATTTGACACAACATTGTAAAATGACTATAACTCAATAAAAAAATGTTAAAAAATCTTTGAAGGCCTTTACCTCTCCTATTCTTTACTATGCTAAAAGAATTATTTACATTTCTTTCCTTAGCCTTGGATTACATCACAATACTATCATACCATTCCCAGATTTACCAGGTCTAGGAGACTCTGTATAATCAAGTCCCTGCCACCCCTTGCATTCCTCTCGTCCCATTTCCCTGTCACCTCTGTGCTCCAGCTTTATTAGACTTCAGTAGTTTTGCACACTTAACTAACTCAAGGTCCTCATAAATATTTGTGCCGAGAATGATTTCCTACCATCTCATACTCCTTGCTTCACCCTGAACTCCTCTTTCTCTTTCACCCTGAACTCCTCTTTCTCTTTCAGGAATCATCCTAAGTACTACCTCTGAGGCAGACCCCCTCAGAGAGACTGGGCCATATTCCCCTGCACGTGTGCTGTAGCATCCTGTGCAATTGTTCTGCAGCAAACGCCTTTTAAAAAACTTTCTTGTTATAAGTTTCAAACTTACAGAGAGGTTGCAAGAATGGCAAATAGAACATTCTATACCCAGATTCACCTATTGTTAATATTTTGTCTCATTAGCTTTATCATTTGCATCCTTTCTCTCTCCCTCTCACTCCACCCCCGACAAACACACATACTATTTTTCTCAGCAACTTGAGTGTAAGTTGAATACATCATACTTTTTAATCCCTAAATACTTCAGAGTGAATTTCCTAAGAATAGGGATTTCTCTTCCATAACCACAGTACAGTTGCCAGCTTCAGTAAATTTATCACTAATTCATCAGTTTTATTTAATTACCATCCATAAGATAACAGAAAATATATACTGATTTCTGCTCCCACTTTTTGGCACAGAGCTCCTAAAATCCTTGTTGTTTCCTAAATGATAAGAACACTAGGAGCATTTCTTGTTTCAAATCTGATTTTTTTTATTCCTGACACAGAGCTCCTGAAATGCTTATAATTCCCTGGGTGATATGACTGTCTTTTGATCTAGTGAGGTGACTCTGGGTGATCTCCTGGATGGGAGATAATAACTGGAAGGACCAAGCAGTGATTAGAAGCTTGGAATTTTCAACCACTGCACCCTCCTCCACCCTCCATTCTCTTGGGAGAAGGGCTGAAAATGGAGTTAATGATTGATCACGCCCATATGAGGAATCCTCCATAAAAATCCAAAAAGTACGATGTTTGGAGAGCTGCCAGGTTGGAGAACGCATGCAGGTGCTGGGAGAATTGCATGGAAGTTCCTGGGGCCGGGACAGAGCACGGAAGCTTCTCACGCTTTCCTGCACACCTTTCTCTACAGATCTCTTCCATCTGGCTGTTCGTCTGTATCTTTTATCATATCTTTAAATAAACTGGTAAATCTAAGTAAGTTTCTCCCTAAGTTCTGTGAGTTGCTCTAGGAAATTAACTGAACCCAAGGAAGGGGTCATTGGAACCACTCAATCTATAACCAGTTGGTCTGAAGCACCTGAGTTTGCGACTGGCATCTGAAGTAGGGGAATAAGTCTCGTAGGACTGAGCGCTCAACCTGTGGGATCTGATGTTCTCTCTGGATGCACAGTGTCAGAGTTGAGTTGAATTCTTGGACACCCTGCTGGTATCCGAGTGCTTCTTGGTGGGAATGGAGAAAAACTTCCACACATTTGCTGACAAGAAGCAAAGTGCTTTGTGTGCGTAGTAAAGGAGATTCATAGAAAAGAAAGACATAGGAGAGAAGACCTGGGGTTTTCTCTCTACAGACAGTAGAAGACTGAGGTTTTTCCTTTATGCCATTTTTGTTAACTCACCTACAAGGACAGGATGCAGTCTAGGCTCATTTAGTTATTTCTTTAGTCTTCTGTAATTCAGAAAATTTCCACAGATTTTGTCTATTGAGGAATTGATACTTTTGAAAACTATAGTCCTTTTTTTTTTTCTTTTAAATAGAACTGATGTCATTTTGGTTTTGTCTGATGTTTCATCATAGTTAGATTTATGTTCTGTATTTCAGGCTGGAGTTCTGCATTAGTGATACAGTGTCGTGTTAGGAGTATCATCGATCTTTTAATTATTTCTTTGTCTGTACTCCTTGCTAGATAGTAATCACTAAGAGGGCAGTGAAAAGCTTCATTCTATTTACATTTTTAGCTCCAGAACTGACTACAGGGCCTGGCAGAGTATAGGACTAAATAAATACTGGCTGACTGACTGAAGTGACAAAATAGATTTTCACACAACTTTTCAGACCCTGCCTGAAAGTGAGGTGCGACTTTGCACTGCTACGCTGGATGATCTTGTCGCTACTAAACTAACATGGGTCAGGACTGGGACCCCAAGCTCCCTGTATTGATCAGGAAGTAGAGTTAAGCTAGGCTTGCCTCCTTTTATAGCCTCTTCCTTTTACCTTTGCAAGATGGACCTTCCTCAGTGATCAGCAAGTATGGCCCATTCTGAGTGGCCTTGGTGTGAGAGAATGCACATTTCTCTTCATTTTGCCAAAAAAGCTGGAGGCATTTACTTCCTCCTCAGACAGCAATGAATACATATTAAACCAACTGTAATTGTCTGCTAAATGTATTTCATAAACAAGCAAACCACAGCTAGATTTTTCCAAGCCTTTAAAATACTTGGGAAACTAAAAATATCCTGTCAACCTTGAGCACAAAGCTGTCAAGCCAGAAACATTAAGCATTTCTGAAAAAGAATTCGGAGGAGGTTGGTGGAGAAACATTGAAATTCATCGTGAATCTCATTTTTTAAGAATGAGGAGGCAGCTATAACACTGATGTGTATTTATCCTAAAGGAAAAGAATGAATGAACTCCACTCATATTTATAGGACACACAACTCAGTGAGATGGTGCACATATAGAATTGTTTCCTTTTGCTTTTCAGGAGTGTTATCTGGTTTGGTGGTTGCTTTGTCAAACAGGTATATGTCATTAGAATGGTGAGATTAAAGCTAAAACATTTTAAAATAAGAATATATCTATATGTTTATCTACACTGAAGAAATGTTCCTAAATGTGAAAATGTCTCAAAATATTTTGCAGAGTTTGACAATTTTTTAAAACACTCCCATTCGAAAAGTATCTACAGTAATGAAGTGCTAGTCAGAACTAAAACTGAGAAAGATGGAAAAAAAAGAAAAAGAAAAAGAGAGCAGAGGCAGGAATGATCCTCACTGAAGAGTCTTTTCCGCTGGGGAGGCCACTGGCATTCAGTTGTCTCATTTAATTATCCCTTGTGTGATTCAACCATTATTTATGAGCTTCTTCTTGTTCCTAAAGAGCTCTGGGCTCTGTGTGCCAATGTTATGGCATATGATGAGGCAGGGGTGTGCGTGTGATAATGCATCGGTCCACACTGCTGGCATGTTTTCTATCTGAACTCATCAGCTGCCAAAAGGACGCAGAGCTCTCTCTTCAAAGATAAAACACTAACTGGGGTTTCAACATTGTGTGGGACTTGGCAGGCGTCACATACTCCTGCATTATTTACGTAGAAGACAGTCCCTAAAATGTGCGCAGTACATGTTCAATAAAAATCATTTGCATGGGATTTATACCAGTTTCTGTCTGGTAATATAGCTGCCACTGGCAATGAGGAAATGAACTCATGGAAATAGGCTGATTTAATTAATGGAGATGTTAAACATACAAGCGGTGGAAGCATTTTCACTCTTTTACTTTCAGTCCGAACTTTCCCTCCCACCTTCACCCCCAATTTGAGTTAAACAATCTATTGTGGATCTGCCTTGCTTTCTGCTGAGTTATAATGCTGGAATGAAATAACGAAATGCAAAAGCAATAGAAACATCCCACTAGTTTCTGGATGAAAAGAAAAAAGAGGGGGCAGTGATTAACAATGAAGAATACTGAAAAAATTTGGGTGATGAATGTTGCCAACAGCATTACAGTTGTTCAAAACAAAATAAAACAAACTAGTAGGACTGATTTAGAATACAATATGGAGGTAAATGTCTTTAATGAAGTTAACAGAGATTTTTATTATTAGTAGCTAAATTTGGCTCCATTTCAAACTAAGTAAGAACTCATCCCTTAATAAAGATTTCTTTTTTCTGAAAATTATTGCTTCACTTAGAAGGAATTGGTACTTAATAGCTTTTAATTAAAAGACCATGTCTAATGAGATTTTTTTTTCTTTTCCGTGGGAAACGTAGATCCCTAAC
The DNA here is from genome assembly GCF_048773025.1 of Camelus bactrianus. Lineage (NCBI taxonomy): Eukaryota > Metazoa > Chordata > Mammalia > Artiodactyla > Camelidae > Camelus > Camelus bactrianus. The sequence goes on along the minus strand of NC_133542.1, from coordinate 38,738,110 downwards.
ACTGAAAAATCTCTAATTGACCAAGTCTTGAAGATGCCAGTAAATAAAGTGTTTAACAGACATGACTAAGCACATTGTGGTGAACCACTGATTCTGCCAGCCTAGAACTGTTCACTAAATTGTATCCTCAAACTAGATTGGCATAACGCAATAGATATAGCTATAATGGAGAAAATTAATAAGTTCTTCTTCATTTTTAAAAAGACTATGAATAACGAAACATGTATTTAGTGTCACAGCAATGAGTCACAGCTGCTGCTGGGCTGATCTAGATTAGTTTCCTAAGATACAGACGACATCGTGAGAAAGAGTCTGCATGTCTAACGGTGTCTAAGGGAATGTCAAAGACTTCAGTATCAGTAAAACTGGCGAATTTGCCCATCTCTTCAGAGCTTTGACCCTCTTCTTTCTCACCATCCACAACATTAAGGTAAGAATATAACGAAGTTTTAAAACAAGTAATCCTATTTACCATGAACATACCTAGTATCTACAACATTTGGTCTTCCTCCTAACACTGAACAAAATGTGTGTTTCAAGTATATGTCAGTGATTTCAAGTTTGACTTATCTGCTGTCAAGAGTTTCCATTCAGTCAAGATGAATGATTTAAGGAACCTACAAACAACTCCACATTTTAAGACTCTTTATCTGTGTAGTAATAATGTAACCTGAAATTTAGGCATTCCACCTGTATCCTTGCGCCACTATCTCTGTGAAATTGCTTCAAAAGAATAACTAGTTATAATGAATAACGTGAATACTACTATTAATGGCAACACCATCATTATTTTCAATTACTTAAATATGGTTGTAAATATTTAAAAAATAAAGCAATTGTCAATTAGTGCTTTTTAAAATTTGATTTTTACCTTTACAATGGATAATATTCCACATGACTCATAATTACTTGTTTTATAAAATATATTTTTGCTATTAATATATCAAATATAAATTTTTGTGACGTATCAACTCCCTTAAATCCTCTTTGAACAAGACAGGGTCTAAACACATTAATGAGTAAATAAAAAAACTGTGAGTAAAACTTTTCTTTCAAAAAATAATTTATGTTTAATTATTTTTGATTATATACTTCAAATGTGGAGAAAACCACAGACAAGGAATGTAACAAACTCTTTCATATGCAGCATCAGCAACTGGTAACTTTTGCCATATCAGCTTTAGATATTTTTCAATTTGTCTTCAAATACCCATTTCTCCTTCGGATAACCACTCTCAGGAAGTTGGTGTGTGTTCTTCTTGGCTGTGTTTTTTATTTTACTGCATATTCGTGTGCTCATAGTGCTATATTGTGCTGCTTTGTTTTTAAACTTTATATAATTGGTATTAGGCCATATGCATCATTCTGCAACTTGCTTACTTGTTTCTAATATTTATTCACAAAGCTACAGAAGGATCTGATTTTTTCCATTTAATTGCCATTAATAGTGGTTCTCAAGATGTGAATCCTGAACCAGTAGAATCAGCATCACTGGGAATTTGTCAAAAATGTAAATTCTCAGGTCCCATCCCAGACCACCTGAAGCATAGACTCTGGGGTTGGGGGTGGGGTGGCTAGCTATGTGTTATTTGATAAGCACTCCAGGTGATTCTTATGTCCAAGTTTGAGAACCACTTCTATATAATATTCTATCATATAGATATATTTATTCACTCTTGTATCCATGGATTTTTTTCCAGTTTTACAAGTAATGCTTTAATGAACATTCTCGGGCATACATTTTTTTCCCTAAAAGTGGAATTGCTGGGTGTAAGAAACATAGATGTAAGACGATGTTCTAATGGGGATTTTGCTATCTCAGCGTGGGCTGAAGTCCCAAGACAACAGATCTGCTGATGAGCAGTACTCTCATGAGGGTCTCTGATGAACTCACAAGAGCACCCAGGGAAAAAAAAATTGCTTTAATGCCTGCCCAGACTAGAGAGTACTGACGCCAACTCATGGTAGTACAGGTCAAGTAGGAGCAAACCCGTCCCTTCCGTGGAGCTGGAGGGAGCTCTGCTCAGAGCTCGCCTACAGTGAGAACTCACTGTGAGCAGTGCAGTTAGATCACAGCCTTGAGCAGCTCCATCCACAGGATTCCCCACAGCACCTCCGCCCAGTGACAGACATATCAATGGCCAGTGTTTTTGCCAGAGCACTCCACTGAGCTTGTCAAGATGCTTTCACATCTACACCATAGTCTGAGTCTCTTCCTACTCAGTCTTTTCTTCCTTGTCCCCTTTCACAGATCTGCATCAACGTCTGAACGTCCTCTCTCCTGGCCTTTTCTACCTCTCTTCCTTTTCTTTCACAGCTATTATTCCCAATAAACCATTTGCACTGCTAACTCTGTCTTGGGGGTCTGTTTCCCATAGAGCCCAAACTGACACACTTTCTTCCCCACAACCCCAACATCACAATTTGTTTTTCATAGACATTTTTTTCATGCAGATGTAGATAAGTTAATATTTCTTCTAAGGTTAACACTTTGTATAAGACAATTAATTCCCTAACCTGAGTTCAAAAAGTTATTCTATATATTTTTCTAAAGTTTTGATTTTTTAATTTGTTTTCAATATTTCTAAAAAGAATTTCATGTGACTTTATCTTCCATTTGGAAAGTAAACTATTATAATGAGTTCTGCTGAATAACTCATCTGTTGACTTCTGACTTATAATACCACCTCTGTCAAATGCTAAAATTTCACAAAAGGCTGCATCCCCTTGTCAGTTCTGTTCCTCTTCCCTATGTGTCTATTTCTGCAACAATATCACCATGTTTAAAAAAAAAAAACACAGCCTTACAATGGTTTGGATAAGATGGTGTCTCCTTTTCATTCCCATTTCCTTTTCCTCCGGATACTTTATGCTTTTCTTTGTAATCTTCTTTTGACCCTATATGCTAACTTGGAATGATTTTCTTAGTTTACAAAATTAGTCTCCTTTTAACTTTGATTTGGTTTTCTGCATTTCTGTTGATTAATATTTTTAGGATTGCCAGATTTAGAAAATAAAAATACAGGATACTCAGTGAAATCTGAATTTCAGATAAAAAATTTTATAGTATGAGCATATCTCAAATATTGCATGAAACAAGTTTACACTAAAAATTGGTTGTTTCTCTGAAATTCCGATCTCACTGGGTGTCCTATGTGTTATCTGGGAGCCCTAACTACTTCAATTGTTTTGAAATTGAAATTAAGAGAATGTGATCTATATGATCGTAATTCTCTGGACATTGTTAAGATCTGCTTTATATTCATGTTTTGTAATTGTTCATATATGTGAAAACAACAAATATGTTCTTTATTTGTAGGCTACACGATATCATACACACTTAGAAGAAATCCATTAATTGAGTTATTTGTTTATTTTTGCTTTACCTATCAATTCTTGGTGGAGTAGGCTATTACTGCATATTTGTCTATTTTTCCTTAATAATATGAAATTCTATTTCAAACCAGTTTGTTAGGATACACAAACATAACAGGTATATCTTTTTTGGTAGGCTGTTCTCTTTATCATTAAGTACCCTCACTCTTATCCTTATTGCTTTTTTTCCCTCAATTATATTTTGTCTGAAATTTATATTGTTACATAAATCTTCTTTTGGTTGACATTTGCCTTTCATAAATTATTCTGTCCCTTTATTAACTTTTAGTATTTTTCTGTCTTATATAAGATTCTTAAAAAAACGTAACCAGATTAAAAACTGAATTTGATAGTCTTTATAATTTTTATTAGTGAGTTCTTTCCATTTAAGTGTGTTGTGATTACTGATGCATATTTGAATTTATTTCTACCATTTAATTATTTTTCTAATAATGCTATATATTACTTTTATTAGTATAAACAATATAATATTATATTATTTTTTATAATAATTCTTTCCTTTCTTCATAGTCATGTTGGACTTATGAATTTTTTTTCTTTTTCATTCTTTTTCTGCTTTGGAAATCAGATAATTTTATTTATAGTTTTAAATGTTTACTCTAATTTTTAAACTACACAATTAGCTGTTAAATTTTCTAACAAGGTTCAAAATTATTCAGTATTTCCATCCTTCTGAATAATATAAGAAATATTTCATGTTTTAACTACCCACTGAAAAATACATACCTCTTGTTGTTTACACTTTTTTCTACTTCTTTCACAAGACTAAATATTTTAGTTATAAATATATTTCTTCCTTTTAATTGACACAACACTGTAAACTGACTATACTTCAATAAAAAATATAATTTGTTTCTTTTAGTGAAATTGTGATTGAATTTATCAATACACTTTTCACAGGTTCTGTGATTATATACTGTTTATTTATTTAACTCTTTTGTGTTCATTTTTCATTCTGCTGATGAACATCCTTTACTGATCCTTTCAGAAAGTATCTTTGGATGACAAGATCTTAATCTTTGTATTTCTGTAAAGATGAGCATTTATTTTAACTCTTCTAAACAAAAGTCCAAATTTATTTTCATTTTATCTATTATCATCTATGATGTTCCTGCCAAATATCTAGGGAGAATTAACCTAATAATTCACAATAGTTACATGAGAGGCTTCTAGGTCACTGCATACTTATAAAACAAATGAAGTGAAGTGAACACAACTTCATATTACTTTCATTTTTTTCAGAGGTAGAGAAATAGAGGTTGTAAATGGTAATATTATATTAATATTATTTTATTTTATTATATTTGGTTCCAGTAAATCATAACTTCAGAAAATAATCATTTTCTTCTTTGAAGTTCTCTATTAACATCTGTAAAAATATTTCCATAAAGATGATAAAAAGAAGTGAAATGGAGCTGTTAAATAGAAAAAAAGTATATGTATATATATGCAGTCTGATTTACTACAAGTATGAGGGCTCTGGAGCAATCTTGTTCTTACCCATTTATAAATCAAAGCTCTTTGAATATGGATTTTTGCAGAGCTTGCTTTCAGCACTAGATTTTTCTCTACGGAGAATTTTTAGAAACTAGAATATTATTTCCTCTTGGAAAGGTACATCAGTACATGGCATATTATTTAAATGTCCAAAATTTGTTCTTAGAAGGATTCATTTTGTAAGATTCACATGTTTTTATGAAGAAAACAAAAATCAAACAGACATGTCCCTCATACTAGACAACATCTACTGGAAACTTAAAAAGAGTATATATTTTGAACCTTATCAACATGCATTTTTATTTGCAAGACTGTCTTAAATTATATTAATAAGGGATCTGGATTTCCTCTGTACCGAATATTCTCTTTTGTGCTGATAGTGCACTGGACACACAAAAAAACTGCCTATATGAAACCCTACTGCAATAAGAACCACAAAAGATTGCTCTTCGTAAATTCCTTTGAAACAGAGTTTTGCTTAATCTCTTACAAAGATGATGTGACTTTTTGAAAAAAATTCCTAAGTTTATTACCTTTACATTATATTAATTATTCCATCATGCTTTGTGAAACCTATCATTAAAATTGTGTCTTAAGTCCATGTTGTCAGAGCAATTGATTTGCTTTCTGGGAATGCATGAACACTGAAATATATTATGCCATTAGGAAAATATGGAAGGAACCTGTACTGATAGTCTATTCCCCATACAGTACATAATTCCCCCAAGTCATTCTAAGACAAGTCTCACAGACTTGACAAACCACCAACAATACCCCAGACAGGCTATACGTGTACAGCTTATTCTCAGAGGTAAATAAGGATGCTATCATTATAATTTTAATGCTCTAGTGTGTTTCTGGTACTGAGGATGGGACAGTCTATAAATATTATGGATTTAATCAATAGTACAAAGGCACCTAAGTCTTGGGAAAATGAAAAAGTAGAATTGGATGCCAAATACTGTTTCTTCAATCTAAGGCACAAAGATATTTTCTAGGGTATACATTACCCTAGAAATGGATGATGGATTGGGGCTGGCAAGCTCTCAGCTTGGATCTGGTTGGATTGGCAATGTAGACATGCTCATTAAACACACTAGAAGATATGACAGCTGCCTGGAAAGAATCAAAATGGTAAAGAAGCATTCCTTCTTCCCTCTCAGTCACCTTACTCACAACACTCTTGAAGGAAGAGCTGTCCATCCCTGCAACTCTCCAATTCTACCTGTTAAGTTCATTGAAAATTTATTGGATGTCTATAATCCATGTATTGTGCTTGGTGGTGGAGTACAGAGGATGTAACGAGGAGCAACAAGAGAGCAGGTCTTTTCTGTTAGTCATTTACTGCTCTATCTCCATTATTTAGCACAGTGCCTGGCACACAGTAAGGAGGGGGATTCAATAAATATGTGTTCAATACATTAGGTACAAGCCAGATTCGGCAAATGAAGCAAACTCCCTAAAGTACACTAAAAATGACCATAAGTTTTTTGATTTTCTACTCTTGAGAGGTAGAGTCTGACTTCTTTCCTCTCAAGCCTGGGCTGGACAATACAAAGATGGAACAGGTAGTCTGCGACTTCTGAGGGTAGGTCATAAGAAGCCATGAAGTTTCTCCTTGTGCCTGTTATGACCAACTACTCTGAAAGCCCTGAGACACTCTTAAAGAAGTCCTGCCACCCCGAGACCACTGTGAAGGGCGGCCATTTGGAGGCACTCCAGAGGATGGTAACAGCAGAGCCACATCTTCCAGCCAATCTCTTCAAGACACTGGACACATAAGAGGCCAGCTTGGATTCTCCAGACCAGCCCATCCACTGGCTGATACCAGCAAGACTTCAGCTGACAGCATGTAAAGCAAGAAAGTTGCCTAGATGAGCCCTGTCTAAATTCCTGACCCCTGTCATTGGGAGACAACAAAATGGTTGTTATTTTAAGTTGCTAAATTTTGGAGTGGTTTATTATATAACAGTAGATTACTGGCATGGTCCCCCAAAGGTTACAGTTTAGGGTGAGAGTGAGGAAAGGTGGAGAGTCTCAGAGATTCAGATGAATAAATAGATATTTACAGTCCAAAGTGCTGTTTTCTAAATCAGAGTTCCACATAGTGGGCTGCGCAAACCCCTAGGTGAGATAATGAACCCAATTTACAAGTCTGAGCGCTTATTCCTTGAAAGAAATGAAGTCTGAGCTAACGCACCCCTTCTGAGGGAGAAATGAATGAAAATGTGAAATGCCACACGACAGTCTCTCCCTTTAGATGTAGACTGTTTAAATTGTACTTCTTGGAGCTTCTCTGAGGGATGCTGGAGACTGGCTGTCTCATACAAGGACACAAGGCAAGGAATATAGTAGTTGGTTTATCTAGATTGACACGGTGGCTGGGAATGGGGCAAATCATGGCTCATCTTTCAGTGTTTAGTATCATGGAAGCTCTAGGCAGAGGAATGTTTTTGTTTGTTTGTTTGTTTGTTTGTTTGTTTTTACAGCATTTTAGGAACAGTATTTTTGGGCAACATCAGAGCTCTGCACAGCCCTTCCACAAGCTTGTTTTCCATTGCTCTCTTAGGTAAAAAGTTCATGGATCATCTTTAGGTAAGATATTCAGGGTTTGTGAATGTAGAGGTACCTAAATTAATATTTGGGCAAGAACTAAAGATTTTTAAACTAATGTTGCTGAAAGATTACAGTCACATTGCAAATTAAAGTTAAAGGTGGTTGATTTGCTTCTTCTACTGTGAATAGCATGACTTAGAATTTTAAACCATGAGCTATGAGGTATCTCCTACTTCCAAATTTACAAGAGTCTACATGTCCCACAATTCTCACTTGCCCTGCTAGTATTGGGAGTGCTCAGGTCACATTTTCATACTATTTACCTGCCCAGGAGATCCTCATACTCAGCTTCCACCAGAGAATGAATGCTGCCGACTCCAGGCAGCAGTGCACTCTGCCTTGAACTGGAAATCCCTGGTGCGCTCCATTAGGCTTCATGGTGATCTCCCCCCAGAACCTGCGCAACTGTATTTCTAATGACAGTATCAGAGGTAGCTCTTATATCTCTTCCTAGAGTTACAAATAAATACATTAGTGTTTTCAGATGTCGAGGAGTGACTGGGGAATAGCCACTCAGTCCTTCTCAAGGTTCAGACAGAATGAATGAGCTTCCCTCTTCTGTACTGTTTAATTTTTCTATTTTAGTTTTAGTCAGGCTTGAAATGGAGGTAAGTAGAAGAATTTTTCAAGTAGATAATCAAAGTGAAGATCATTATATGATTATGACACTGGACTGGAAATTTAATTAAGAAAGACTATTCTTGCGTCAAAAGTGATTGGAAGAGTTTTAGTGTAGAATACTGGAAGTACTAAGTTATTTGTAAGATGTGCCTGGAATGGGGAGTAGGGGAAAAATAAAGTTTTCTTCTTCTGGGAGCCATCAAGGGATCGGGCTCTCACAGACTGAGGTCACTGAACGCAGGAGACAGCAAGACATCTACGTTGCCTGTAGCTAAAGGACGATGTAGGAGAACAGAAGGATTTTACCCTAACTGGATAAGAAAGAGGGGAACATTCTGTGGAGGAGCTGGAAATGTCAGAGTGGGATGTTTAGAGGTTATTTCAAGGTATGTGGGAATAATGACATATATTTGAGTAAGGAAGTAATAAAAATTATGCAGTATTGTCAGATCAACTTGAGAAGATATTTAACATATATTAAGCACTGTCTATATATGTCCCAAATAGTTTTTATATGCTATTGAATTTAACAACATTGTCAGAAATTATTAGCCCCCTTTTATAGATGAGGAAATTCACCTTTGGATTGAACAATCTTGCTCAACATTGCACACCTAGCAAGTAAAAGAGTTGGAATGTGACCCCAGTTTAGCTAATTCCAAAGACCTTGCTCTTTCAGGAAGCTAGCCATACTATATAGCAATGAGTTAGTTAATTAAACCATAGGAGATCCAGTGGGAATGGCAAAGCTATGACAAAAGTAAGAGCTAGTGGGAAGTCACATTCAAAAAGCCCTGAGACTTAGCAACTGATGTGGAAAGTGAGCTAGAAGAGTGAAAACTAAAGTTTCTTTCCTGGTAACTAAAGATTGTCACGACTAGGGAAGTTCTGAGTAGCAGTTAGATGAGAACATCATCCTTAAATTCCGTTCCAGTGTTCAAATCCCTGCCTCTTAGTGTGAGTTTGGATTTACACAGTCTGATTTTACTACAGTGGTGAATTCACTTTAAAGTGGTGAGCACTCAGTTGTTACACACTGGGAAGATAACTGGGAGAGAAGTTAATTTACTGTATTTGATATGGCAAGATGTTGGGCTGGGGCAGACTAGTGCTGGATAAGGGATCCAGCTTATAGGAGAAATCCCAGTGAAGGCCATCAATGGCATCAGGCAAGCTCAGAAAGAACCAGTGATCCAGTGAAGAAATGGGGTAGACACCAACTTTCCTCGTGTGATACCACAGGCGATTCAGTCAAGCTCATCCATCATTTTCTCCTGTCTCCCTATTCCTGATCCTTCTGCCCTTGTGTTCTGGTATTTACACAGCTCTCCATTTCAGCATTCTATCTGAACATGCCTTTTCTTAACAGATTGTCGAGCTATAGCACCCGCTCCTTTCATATGTAGAAACAGCCCTCCTTTGACTTAGCCAACATGTTAACAGTAAAATTACTGGTCTTTACTATTGTCTTTATGTTCTCGGGGCATTTGAATTTTAATTGATCAGTGAGGTAACGACTCTTTCAAGCTATAGTTCTAGCCCAATGAATTACTCTCATGTAATTGGAATGCTATGATGCCTGGTGCCCCCAAAAAGATTCTGAACCTGGTTCTCAATCAATCTCTCCCTCACTAGGGAATATTGCCTGTGGTTTTAGTTCAGCCAAGGACTGGCCTTGCCAGCATCACAGTAGAGCCCAAATCAGAGTGGCTGCTTTCAAAGCTAGTTTCTAATGTAGTTTCAAAGTCTTCATTCATTTTTTCCCAATTCTAAGGAAAATAGAGAAACTTGAGATATGATTCAGGTGGGAATTTATAAGAGGAAAATAGAAAATAATTATTGACTTTAATTTACAGCTCATGGGCAAGTAGCTTAGAAGGTATAAAGAATTTGTGGGCAGCAAAAGTGAGGCAAGAGAAGAGAAAAATTGAAATCAATAGCAACATTTAAAGCTCTGTGATGAAACAGATCTCCCTTGCCGCTAACTCGCAGGCTGCCCCACCTTTCAGCTGATGTGCTCTTGCCAAGTGCTGCTTTGCAGGTGGCCAACCTATCAAAGGGAATCATGTGACCTAGTTAGTTTTTTCAGGGTATATTAAAAATGTGTAGAACCGGTATGAATTGTAAAAGGTAGATAAATGCAAATACTATATTAAATCATAACTTATTTTTGCACATTGTTCTACTTTTTTCTCATGACTTATTCAAAATGGATTTCCACTGTATTCCAATTGCAACTAGTACCCTAGACAACTTGCTCTCCATTTTCAGTCAAAAATCTTCCATTAGAGAAAGCAAATTGAAATGCGTAACTTATTTATCCTCTGCTTCAGTTCCTTTACAAAAGCCAATATGTTCACATTTATCTCCACATGGTTACTTCTTAGTCTCTTAGTTTATGGCTTGAGTGAGAGAGAAACAGAGGGAGAGGGAAACGAAAACAGTGTGTGTGTGTGTGTGCGCGCGCATGCGTTGAGAATTACGCCTTTCCATAAGGGAAAAACCAATGTTTTCTAAACACTGGAAAAATCTACAAAGTATATTCTCCTGAAATTAGTATTAATGAGCTCATTATTTATTATTTGAATGACTGTTTTTTAAAGGAATTTATTATACAGAAGTACCTATATGACTTACATTTAAAAAGTTCTAAGTTAAGAACTTTCTGTTAAAAAACATAGATAAAGACAATGGGAAAAGGAAACAATCCTCATTTACCAGGTTATTAGGCTTTAAATAAAAATCGTAAGTTGTGTGTGAAAAAACAGGGGGATGAGAAGGGTGGTATATGGGGAGCCCAGTGCTTTGGGGGCATTTCCTTTCCTGTTTAGGGACTCACAGTTTTCTTTCCTTGTCTGAACATACTCCTAAGAAAAAAAAAGTCTAGCACTAATTTACACAATTGAGAAAACGGTTGCCTTTTTATGGCTTCTCTTCTGATAAATGTATTGGCATTATAATAGGGTTCACTCTTTTACGCCATGTGGGTGAATCCTCCACAGAGACATTTTCCAGCATCAATCAGCAGATGGAAGAGATCTTTCTGGGTAAGCAGTAGGAGGACTCGAGGATGTCACATCCTTGTAGAAAGATTCCTGTGTCTCAGTGTGGCATAGGAAAGAGCTCCTAGACTGGGCTAATGATTATGTTAGTGGAAATGTGTGGTCAGATGACTCAGGGAATAAGCTGTCCTTTCCTCCCAGTGTGCTATCACTGGATAAACCCCTCAGAACCCCGACACAATCCTGGGGACAAAATGAGATTAAAATTTACTGTCAGCTTGTTTGGAAGGGGGCTTGAAATACAATAGAAATTGAGTTGAATTATAAGTCAAAAAGGATTTTTTTTGCATATTTTTAATGGAGGTACTGGGAATTGAACCCAGGACCTCATGTACACTGAGCATGTGCTCTACCACTAAGCTCCCCAACTTTTTTTTTTGCATGTTATACTCTTTGGTCTGAGACTCGGATTCTCTCTATAAGATACACTGCCTTCATTCAAGGAGTTTATGTTCTAGGGTGTTTTAGTGTAAAGATTTTTAGAGGAGATAAACATATTGATATCACTACTAGGAATCTGAAGATAAGACAACATATTTAATACATTTCTTACCAATAACTTTCAGCATAAAAATTTCCATAGAATATATTTGTAAAATCACACCATTACCATCTGATGATTTACTTAGCAGAGAAGGGGTTCAGTAAAATGCATACACCTGATTTCAGTGGAAGGGAGCTCTGGTTTCAGACATACTCAAATGTGCACCTTTTGATCTTTTGATGGTATAAATACATACAGGGCACTTGGGAGCTAATTAACCTAAAATCTGGTTATGCTATTCATCAGCAGATGGGCCTTCAGTTTTACTTCAGTGTAGAAAAAAAATATGGTGATATCTCAATTATCAAATCACCTGAGAAGTAAATTGCTTTGAGTATACACCTATCCCTTGTTTAATGACTTTAACTCTTTTCTTAAAAACCTGTCACTAAGTAAAAAGCTGTTAAATGAAAAATCCCCTACTAATTCTGACAGGGAAATTTATGAGGCGTTCCATCCCAAACCACAAATAGAAACAAACATACATCACTGACCAATGAAAACAGTTTTATATAAGTAGGAAGTAATCACTTAAGAACAAATACATGTAGTTTTTATCTTAAATGCAATGGAATAACTCATCAAAGAAATGAGAAAAGGTGGAAAGCACCATCTTTGAAAGGGTATTTTTCTTTCTACGTCATTTTATTCACCACTTCTTCAGTATGCTTGGGGTCTGGGTGAGGTTATCTTGTGCTTAATGTGCACTTACAAATAATATTAGTAAACAGGAAAACATCTTCTGTCTGGAATATCATTTCTTATAGTATATTTATTTAGTGTGCTTTTGGGTGGAAAAGTCATCATACCAAAAAAGGAGTGAGATATAAGACATTTGCTAGGAGCTTTTGAAAAAACTCTTCCTCATTCTCCTGGGAGAGCTTTTGGAAGTGACCTTGTCTCCCTTCTTATGGGAATTATCACTGATCGTGGCCATAAGGCCTAGAGCTACAATAGCCATTTCAGATACCAGTGTGAGCCTGAAGCTCATCTAGGAAGAAGACAAAAGCTCATGGAAGGATGAAGAGCCATTGGATTGAGGCAATTCTGTATCAAGTTACTTAGAACTGAAGGCATTCAAATTCATACAAGCAAGATTCTAGACAAGGGCACTGGTAGAGGAATTACATGGAGGGCAAATCTGAGGGACAAACAGTCCCACAGGAACATAGATCCTAACAAGAGAAGATGCCTAATGCACTGTGTCTTGCATGTCCAGGTTGGACGGGTAGGCAAAAGGAGGAAGTGGAATTCTGGGAGCCAAAGAAAGGTAAATGTTTGCTCTCCAAATGGTCATGGTCATTTTTTTGTGGTTTACCTACTTAGGAGGGCTTATCCTTACACTGGGTCAGAGGTTTGACTGTAACTACTCAAACCCCCTTTTAAAGAAAAGAATCATTGATAAATTCTAATGGTATTATTAAAAATGTGTCAATAATTTAAAGTTAGTTAAGGTGAGTAGAATTGTCCCTGGCGTCTTAGGACTTTGAATAAACTAATAAGAATGTGATGGATTCTAAGTAGGGCTTCATCATCATTCCAAGGATTAAGAAGCTAATTAGTGGTGAAATCAGACATACCCAAAGAATCCCTTTCTCCAAATGTTCTCCTAGTTGAATCTACCATATTGTGTGAATTTGGCACCGACAGTTAGTTCATAAACAATAAGCATCTCTGTTGAAATGCAGAGTTGTTAATAGAGATAACATATTATGCCCGTAGCTTCAAACTGAGCACTGAGGTAACCTAAGGCCCCACTGCAAATTCAGAGACACTGTGGGAAGTTTTAAAATTCAGGAGAAACACAGTAACATCTGTTGGACATCATGTGAGCTACTAGCTTAAGGTAGTTAACATTTTCAACATTTATTGCTACGTTCCTTTCAATGAGAGTGGAACAGTTCAATCTGATTCTACAATTTGATAAGTTTGTGAAGTGCCCAGTGGGTGCTGTTTTTTAGGCCATAAATGCTTCCTAAGGTGCTTGGACCTAAGAGTTTAATAAATGGAACTGTAAGATATTTCTTTTGGCACAAGGATGCCATGAAACAATTACTGAGACAATTAAGGATGCCTTGAATCAAGAAAACAGGGACCCCAGAATTCAGCTATTATCACTTATTAATCATTTGACAGTATTTTAACCACTTCGAGCCAATGAATACAGCCTAAGGTTCTATGAAGAAGGAAGTAGAGCCGCTCCCTAGCAGGTGGGTGTGGGGTTTCACAGAGGGCTTCCTGGACACCCATGAAAACTTCAGGTTCCGGAGGAGAGTAGCGGCAAGATGTCTTCTGTGAATGTGGTTAGTAAACAAAAATGACCTTTGTGACTTTGTCTAGGGCCAGGTTTGCTGATCGATCCCAGGTCTTGTGTGATCTGGAACACACTTAACGAAGCTTGGACTAAACTGGAATGTCTTTAAACAGAGAGTGAGGCAAATGGCCATTCTGCTTATTACATTCTACTTTTCTTTCTGGCATTCATCTCCCCAAAGCCTCAAAATTAGACATGCCTTTAATAGAAAGCATTCAAGTTTAATACACTTTTATGAAACAGTCATTTTTCTTTATAAAAGGAAGTCCAACTCACCAAAATATTACCATGGAAAGCAGAATATGTCAGTGATACATATTCAAATATCTATTGACCATGAGGTATCACCTTTTCTCCATGTAAATGACATCAGAGGATCTTGCTCATAACTATCCAATATGCCTCCAGTATCCCAACTGGCAAGACCCTTTCAGGGTTATCTGTTACAATATAACTCCGCTTTTCTCAGCCTCACAGTACAAATGAATACTGCTCTCATGTACGAAATTTTGGGGTGTAAGTACTCCCTGTGTTCAGGTTAAAAAACAGTAACTCCTACCCATGGCTTTGCTTAAACTCTACGATTTCATCCAGAATTATTGTATAGTTTAACATTAAATAATAGAAGAACACTTGGGATTTCTTATCAACTTATCCAGACATTGATGGAAAGCATTCATAAACAGGGATTTTTTTGTTTGTTTGTTTCTGGATGGATTGAAGAAATTCTAGTGTGTCAAAAACTTTCCTTTAGATTATTCTCTTTTAAGTTGTATCATCATTACTGGTTCATCTGCACTTTTTCTCTCCATATCTGTCAAACAAGTGAAATCATTTTGTGAGTTTTTTTTCTCTATGTTAAATATAGGCTTTAAAAAAAATTCATTGCAATTGAGCACGTCATTTATCCTTCTACCCATTTTTCTTATATTAAAAGGTCTCCTGCTGGAATTTAATTTCAAGTTAAATCTTTACCCCACCCTCAGGCTGTGAGACTGAATTAAATAAATCCCACTAAAAGTAATAAACCACTCTTAGCTGTGGTCTTGTGATATCAGTTGTCAGCCTGTCAGAGCAAATCTGAGTGTTAAATTCACTGCCTCTGCTGGTGAGGAAAGAATCGGAACACCAAAAAGCCCCGGACAGCAGAACTGCTGCAGTCACTTTGGTTTCATCTCAGCAGCAGTACTTAAGCATGCAAGAAAATATCTTTGAAGATGATTTTCTTGATGACGCTCTTTTAAAATTCA
This sequence comes from Camelus bactrianus, assembly GCF_048773025.1. Classification (NCBI taxonomy): domain Eukaryota; kingdom Metazoa; phylum Chordata; class Mammalia; order Artiodactyla; family Camelidae; genus Camelus; species Camelus bactrianus. The sequence continues at coordinate 38,722,810 of NC_133542.1, read as the reverse complement.
TATTGATGGTAAAACATAAAGGCTCAGCTTTGGTTATTATACTTTATTTAGTAATGGTGCGAGCCTTGTGAGATCTATTAAGAAGGTAGAATTCTTTTTGGTGGGGAGGGATAAAATAGGAGTATTGCACTGATGGGAATTGATGAATTTTAGATTTAAAGTGTTAGTCACGGATAGTGTCTAAATGTAGGATCGAAAGATGAATGATATGAGCGAGAGAAGGAAAAATAATACATGTTATCAATTCCCTCTTACGAAAATTTGCAAGAAGATTAATCCACAGAACATAGCCGATGCCTCATACTTCCAAATAAAACGCTCTAAAAAGGGGGAAATGACACCCTCCCTCAACAGGCTCCCTTCAGTGCCCTGTCTGTGATGCAGGGACACTGGGAAGGATCCCAGTACCAGGCTGGATTTATGGGTGTGACTAATCAAAGGTGACAGCTGGCTTCAAATCTGTTGGCTTGTCATTCAGTGGACCGATTTACAAAATACTTGTTTACCATTAAAGCACTGAGGTTGTCCAAAAAGAAAGGTCTTTTCTTTTTGTAACATTAGTTTCTCCATACTAAATCCTCAAGAGTTAAAGTTTTAAAAAGAGCCAAAAATCAATACTGTCAGTGATTTGGTGTTTTTAAAGAGCAGGACAACAGCTCAGCAGATTAACTTCCTCCTCTCCGTGGATAAGCACAATATTGCCTTCTGCAGAGATAGAGCTGTAGGAATTCCCGAGGGTGGGGGAGCTGAACACAGACAATTCTCTGAACAGGATTTCAATAGAGAATTCTGGGATGATAGACACTTCCCAATAATTATTATAGTTGCAACTCTCATCTTTCCACAGATGTAGCATCTTTATCCAGCCAAGCGCTGGGCATATAGTTAACACTAATGCATAGTAATTCCTCAAGCCCCTCCTTCCAACCTTTTAAAAACTGTTTTTACTTCCTAATTTGGACCTGGAAATAGTCTAGGGAAAGCATGTCCTAGGAAACAGCTCTCTTTCCTTATTTTCAAGTAAATTTTGGTGGTCAAAAATTAGGGTACTTATGAATATATGTATATTCATGTATGACTGAAGCATTGTGCTGTACACCAAAAATTGACACAACATTGTAAACTGACTATACCTCAATAAAAAAAGAGAAAAAAATTATGGTACTTGATTAGTTATACTGAAAACATAGTACAAGGTCATATCCTTTTCTAACCTTATGAAGAGATTATTTTCAAAATATGGGAAAATAATTTTCAGGTTCTTATAGCAAAAAATCAATGCATCATATTGATGTCAATTACTGAATTGGACTTTTCAGATGGTGTAAAAATGCTTTCACATCTGCAATGAGGTTAATTAGCAGTAGTAATCTGAATTAAAGCCAATGGATTTTGTACTTTTAAGGCTAGGCCTTAATTTTAAATCATTAGATTACATTTGTTAGGATTTTGTTTTGTTTTGTTTTGTATTTATAACCTGCCTTGATATATTTTCACTTGAATTTTATTTGCTTACTTAGCAAGTTAGCATGAAAAAAGGACGGACTTTGGAACTGGAGAGATCTGGTTTGAAGTCCAGCCATTCCACATACCAGATGTTTAAACTCAAGCTAACTATATCACAGTGCGCTTCAGTTTACTCATACGGACAATGGGATCACAGTGCTCTCCTTATGGGATTGCTATGAGGATTAATAAAAATCAGACATGAAGCAGCTGGCTCAGGGCCTTGCACGTGTCAGATGCTCCCTCCTGGCTCTGAATCTACAATAGGTTTTGGATTTTCTTATTGAACAGTGAACTTGAGATCATGAAACGCAATTTTGGTCTTGATGAATTTTCACAAGATCTGTCAGTTTTGCAGCTGAACAATGAACAATACCATTTGTAATTTTTTTATCCACTTGCAATTTAATTCATTTATTTACTAGGCAATGATGTACCACTAGCCCATCATGTGCTAGGATCTCTGCGAGGCCTAGGGGTCTAACAGTGTACAAAATTACAGCCAAATTGCTTACGGTACAGTGGGGAAGGCAGGCAAGGAACTTGAAAAACACTAGCAGTGATAACATATGGAAGCACATGGGACTATGGGAACAGTCGACAAACAGCAACTACAGTCCACAGGGAAGTTCCATTTCCAAACTCCTGCTCCTACTCCACTACATATTGGTAATCACTTTCTATCCTTATACCTGGTTCCCAATTTACTTACAATGAAATATTCCCTTTTGGAGACTATATAAAGGTATAAGCACTTTCTAATGTTTTTATGAGCTATTTGCTAATTTTACAATGATGGAGTTTAAGCTGCACTTTAACATGTACGGCTGCATGGGGGCTGTGTAGGTCAGTGGTCCAGAGACCCGTGAAGCAGTGAATGCTAAGCTGTAAGAAATGCAAACCATCCTGTTGGCAAGTATCTACTTCTTTTGACATGTATATACTGCTCAACATTCTGAATTTTTTTTCCTCCTGTGAACCTAGAGATTCTCCAAGTATTTATTTAACTTTAAAATGAAATCATACTGGAAAATACTGGTTAACAACATTAGGAGCCCCATAATGAAAGAGGAGGTTCTTAGAATCAGAGCCAAAATAATGACAATGATGATAATAAAAATTATAAACACCTAATATTTACTCAATATTCTAGGTCACTGTTCTAGAAGCTTAAATCAACTCTTTGGATAGCAGTTACCAGGCACACTAACAAAATATTACAGGTCTTGGTCACAAGCTTCACCTTTGTGACAAGATAGACAAACTGTGCCTGGTATCACTAAGACTAGAAGAGCATACAGTTCAGAACCTAGACAATAATCTGACTCTCTGGGCAAGAATTCTCATAATGGAGAGGAGAAGATGCAGAATGAGACAGCTAGTGATTACACGTTCATCTATTGACTCTCTGGGACCTGGTGAATGAATTTATTTCATAAACTTAAAAACATCCGTTTTTCTCATAAATCATTTATTTTGCTGGTCATTAAATTCAGTATGCACCAAAGGGACATGACTGGCAATTTTTTGACTTTCCAAAATACATCTCCTTGATTTTATTTATATTTCATAGGGAACCATAATTATGATTTAAAAATCTATCTGCTACTTTTCAGGGACTGAGGCATACAGCACATTCAAAGGCTGATGTATTGTTCATTTATAACAAAAATATATTTATTTCTCTTGGATGATGACAGACATGTGTTACTTCTCTTTGTATATTTCTCAATGTCCAGCCTAGTGCCATCCACATCACTGGTGTCTAACAGACACTTATTGGTTGCTTGGCATGTGATTACAGCATGGAGATTTCACTCCAGTTCAATGCTAAGGAGATTTCTCATTCCTGTTTTCCTTTTCCACAAATACTGATCAGAAAGATCAGAAAGTCTTGGCCTTAAAAATATTCCTTTTCTTCATATCAAATTGTGAATTAGAATTTTTTTTCTTTAATGTTTTGATGGCTCTGGCTACCTATTTCAGTAATTCTAAATCAAACAATCACAGAGCATGAGAGCTGGAAGAAACTTTCTGTAGCATTGTGTCTGGGGATTACAAACTCAAATGCCTCCAAGGGTCAGGCAGGTAACACAAACACGTGAACTTAACTAGGCTTAAGATCATAGGGAGAAGGCAAGCAAAGCCTGTAGCAAACTAGAGACTGCCGAACTTGTCAAATTCAAACTCAATTCTGACAACAGAAGACAGGACTGAAGGCTATGTTTGGCCCACCAGCTACCTATTTATAAACACCGAGATTAATCCCTTAGTTTTGACTATTAGTGCATTTAATCCTGCACATCCCACTTTTGCAGGGGGTTGGAATGCCATCATATAATTCAGGGTTAGAAAGAGCCATACGAAGCCCTCCCTAGCCTAACAACCTTAAATTGACTTGAAGTTACAACACTTAGCTGGTATATTTAGACTTTGTGAATTATTAAATAAGTAAATGTGCAGGGGCAGGGGGGAGAGCTTTAGAATTACTTTCATTCATGATTTCTTGGTTTTTGAAATAAAGATGTAAAAATACTCTGGTGAATTTCTTTATGTGTCTTTCACTGGCTTTGAAGCCAGATAAACGAAAGCCTACCTTTTAAGAGCTGTGTTACCTTGAACAATCTGCTAAATTCACTGAACTTCATTTTCCTTGGCAGCACACCTGGTTTATTTACCATAAAGTTAGTTTTAAGATTAAATAAGAAAATTTCTACAAAAGTGCCAAACCCAAAGCTTTCTCATATTTGATGATCAGAAAATGTATTTCCTATCTTCTATGCCCGCAGCCTCTTCCCTTCTCCTTTCCCCCTGGATCTGTGCCTATAACTTCTTTAAACCAGTTGGTAATAAATTGGTCCCCATTCTATCCTTTCACTCCAGCTGAGATCATCAACAGTGTTGTTGTGGTTTTTGTTTGTAATACATTGTTAGATGAATCCTTTTATATAAAAAAATGAATGTAAACATTTTCTTTAAGGAGCTTCCTTGGAGATTTACACCCCCTGGTTAAATAACAATTTGTATTTTTCTGAGCACATTATTATTGCCACTTTTTTTGTGGTTAATGTATCTTTCCTCTTTGTACCTTTTCTTTCAAGAAAAATACAATGTTACAGAGGGCTTCCAAATGTTATGGGGTCTTTAAATGTTCACTGTAGGAAACCTGGGTCTCTAAAATTAGCACTGGCAATTTGACAGGGGAAGGAGCCACTCTGCTATTATTTGTACACGTTATCAGAATGGCTACAACTTAGAGTCCCCACTGGATTCTCTGGAAAAGAGGCCCAGCTAAGTTTTCTGTTTCAAGATACCATAACTTTTTAGAATTTTTAAAGAAATTCAATGAATTTGGTCTACAGTTCTGTTCTATCACTCGCACACACAGAAAAGGAAAAATGAGAGTAGGCCTCCCAGAGGCTTACTTAGCTTAGCTCAGCACTTTGGGTAGTATCCACAGGGCAGATTCCCCTTTTAGACTCTCTGAGGGGGTTTTCTTTAGACATGGATTAACAAACGGAGATTTGTCCCTCAGCAAGGAAGAGGAACCCAAATGTGTTTTCCCTACAAAACTACACTTTGCTGAGAAATCAGCATATTAGCGTGTGTTATGCACTTGGTATATTCCTCATTTCTCTATAACCAGTAAATCCTGTGTCTGAAAAAGTTAACAACTAAGGACACATCTGGTGACATTGCTTATCTTAACGATCTTCATGCCACTTGTCTACAATTCTGGCTGCAGTCATCTATAGGCAGGCTCTGTTTTCTTCATAACTCTTAATCACATACCACTCATGTTTGTTTTTTGACAGTCATTCAAATGAAGGGTACAAATAACCTCTAAAATATCTTTTTTCTTGGTAAGTTGTACCTGCTCTTAATTTTGCTTTCATTTTCCGGTGATTCAAAACGGATCTTTTTCAAACAGTGTCTCGTATCATTTCTAAGTCATTTGGTCATTTTAGGCCATTCCTTCTGTTATCTGTGATATTTCTACTGTTCTCTCTTTGTAGTTGTTGCCCTACTGCTGGTCGCGATCCTTGATAATGACAATGCCTGAATCCTGACACAAGGAATGGCCTCTCAGCTCCTCTGCCTCTTTGTCTCCATGGGCTCTGGGTCCTTGTCATCACCAACAACTGCATCACTCATCGCCTCCATCTCCATCGATTGGCACTGGTGATCTGACAGAGTGAAGAGCTGTTATGTTATCACTCGTAAATGTTCTCAGAAGGGTTACAACCTACAGCCCCAACAGCACTGTCCAGAAAGAAGTCCAACCAAGAGTTCTGTTTTAAGACACCGTAACTCTCATTCTCTCTCTGATCACCACTGCTCATCCTTCTTGCTCGCTCCCTCTGGTTTCCCACCTCCCTAGACTTTGCTACATGGCCCTCTTTGGCTCTACCATCTTTTCACTGTGTCTCATCCCCATTCTTGTCCTTGCGGATCAGGTTACACTCCAAGGACCATCATGATGCTCCCTCCCTTGCATATGTTCTCAACCTCTTTGTCCCGCTCTTCATCACCCTCCTAACAAAGACCCAACCCTAGACAGCTCCAACTCTGATGGCCCGGTTGCTCTGCCTGTGCAGCTGGATGTAGGTGGGAAAAGCACATATCGGTACAGAATGATCTCACTTTAAATTCATGATTTCAAACCACAACTGGACCCCATACATCTCAGCAAGCCAACCTCACTCCCCTCATCAACTTGCTTTCCCTCCTGGATGACCATTCTGTTTTTCCCTCTTTCAAACTATCTTCATGGCCTCACCATGCTTTATACTCAGCTGATGGCCTTGCTTCCTGTCCCAGTCACAAAAGAACTTCCACAGGGCATCGCTGCCAGTCAGTAGTTTTTAAAGGAATGAAAACTCGCTTTTCCAGAACATTCCAAAATGATTAAATTCCGTCAAAGAAAGCTTGTACATTTTTATTTGATGTCTTCAAAGTTCAAGAGTAATACATGCTTGTCATTACCAAGAAACTAGTTGCCTGTGACTTTCCTGGTTTTAGCACTGAAAGTCTTATGTCCCGAGAAACCTCTCAGTTGTAGGAAAACTAGGACAGTTTGTCACTTTACCAGGAAACAACACATTATACAGGCAAATATGGTATAAATGAAAAGTAGTAATTTCACTGATTACTATTACTAGGTAGTTAGGGTTCTTACCTTCCCACCCTTGCACAGCACTATGCTTATACCAATATATACAAGCATACATGCAACAAATATGGGTGGTTTATTGTCTTTTGCTTTTACTGAAATAGAATCATACTGTACACATTTCTCTGCAAACTGGCTTCATTTTTTGTGTGTGTGATAAAAAAAGAAAAATGTTTCCCTTTACAGGGCTTTGAGATAACAAAACTGAATGTTGTATTTCAGCATGACTGGGTCCAACCAGCTGAAGCTGATAAAAAACTATAATTTTGAGTGATTCCAGGATACCAGGCCCTGAGTGGATGTAACTAAGACTCTTTCCTGACCAGGGAACAATGGGAAATGTGTAACCAAACGTATATGGTTCTATGGACTCATTTAGACCCATCCAGAGTTTAGTTTTCAATGCTGATTGGTATAACCACCATTAACTCGACCTTCAGAACACTTAGAAAGTGCGGAGTTTCTTCTTCAGATAACCACTCAATGAGTTTTATTCATTGCAGTGTGTTTCATTGGCTGACAAGGTAACTTTAGGCTTTTTTTTTTTTTAAAGCTCTAGTAGTCCTTATTTTAAAATTTAATGCCTAACAATTTAGAATGAATACACATATACATATAATTTTATGTACACAGGTCATATCACACGTTTTTTATTTGTTTCTTATTGTGGTTTTAGTGAAGTCTCTCTTTTTTTTTTTTTTCTTTCTTATTTTTTGCCTCTCCCCAATAGTTTCTTACTTAGATTTCCCATGTTAACCTAGGAATAGCTTTCTTCATCTTCTCGATGCTCATAATGTGTATATACGACTTGTATAATTGTGTGTAATAAAGGGTGGGTCTGCTATCATTTGCCTAATAGAAACGCTGTCATATTAAACTTGGGAGAAAACTTTCAAAAATGTCTTGCAATGATCCCTCCCCCTGGTATTCAAACCCTTGGCTGATCCTTTGCCCTTGAACGTGGGCTGGAGCTAGTGCCTTGCTTTTAATGAACATGGCAAACATGAGGGCATGTCAATTCCAAGATGAGACCATAGAAGACTGATTTCTGTCTCCTTGGCACTCTTTCTTGCTTTCCCATTCTGAAGAAGCCAGGTGCCCTGTTGTGAGCTGCCTTTTGAAGAGGTACAGGTGGCAAGGAACTGAGGGTGACCTTGGATAACAGTGGGGAATTGAGGTTCTCAGTCCAACAGCCGGCAAGAAACTGAATCCTGCCAGTAACTACTGAGTGGGTTTAGAAGCACATCCTACCCCATTTGAACCTTCAGATAATTGCAACCCTGGCCAACACCTTCCCTGCAACCTTGTGAGAGACCCAGTGCAGAGAACCTGTTAAGACATACCTGGATTTCTGGACCCAGAAAAGCTCTGAGATAATAACTGTTGTAGCTTAAGTCACTAAGTTTTGGGGTAATTTGTTATACAGCAATAGATAATAATCACATTCCTCTAAGTATTACTTCTCTCACTTAACAGTATACTGTGGAAATCTGTTCAAATTAATTGATATAAGCTTGATTCATTCTTTGTAATTGTGGCATAGTATTTCCTGGTGGGGATTTGTCATAATTTATTCAAATATTTCTTTATGGATAGTCATTAATGCCACCCTATTTATAATGATAAAAAGTTCTAAATTAGGTGAATGTTTTGAAAATACAATTAGAGATTTATTATCTTATTTTCTATATTTCAGATGTTCATTTAGAAACTAGGAAAAACACACACATAAGAAAGTATACCGAAGAAGTCACTTCTTCATTTTATAAGAAAACCTGGATCAAATTATGATAAAAATAATTCTAGAACAAAATACTATTAAGTCAGGATTAAATTTTGTTTTTTGCTTGTTTTTGAGGAAGCATCTGGACACTTTTAAAAAATGTAAAAATAAAAAACTACTTCAACTCAACTAATCATATGAATTTTCTTTAAATTCCCTTCAGAATTATAAAATTAATAAAATTATTTAATCTTAGGATGGAAGGGATGTTAAAAATCATCTAGTGAAATCACTTATTTCATATTTAAATTCCCATTAAAACTTTGCCATTGAAATATATTTTAAACAGTAATTTATAATTTTACAAATTATACAAATATATATTTTCGTAAAAATGTAAATATTATGAATAATATTGAAGTCCTTATCCTTTCAACAGACCCATGGCTGTTGATTTGTATGTTTGTATGGTATGGTGTATCTTTTGTATACTCTTGAAGGACTTTAATTCATACAGATACACGCATATGCATCTGTAGAAAGTATAAATTATATCATATTGCATATATCATTTGAAAAAATTTTTATCAAGTGGCCTTTGAAAATATAATTTTAATACTGCCTTTTACAGTGCTGTATGATTGATGATTAAGCTTAAAGAATAGAGAAAGATATGTTTCATTTTTTGCTAATTTCATACTTATATCAAGTTAATTTTAATTTTATTTCTTCTGTTATTATGTGAAATTAATATTTTTTTACTTTTCAACAGTGCACTGGTTTCCATGCTAATGAAATGATGTTAGTAGCTATGCTGGAAAATAAAATTCCTTCCATTTAAAGCATCTCTAATTACTTTTCACCTAAAGGAATATTTGCAAACCATGTGAAGCTGAAACTTTGCCTGCACACATTTCCACTGACAATCACTTTCCTGCTTTAAGTAAGGGCTAGATATGTTTTCAACACTCAATGTCCTAATGGCTTTAAAACAAATTTTTTTTCAGCCTCAACAGCAAAAACACATTTTAGAAATGCCTGTTAGCAGAGTAAACATTTCAACCAAAAACACATTTGAACTGTTAAATTCCCTTGGTGGACCAAATGTTTTGCTTCACAAATGGTTTTTAGATATGTCTTGGTTCCAACTCTATTTCTTCTTAAACATTACTGTGAGCATTTCATAAATTAAGAGCCCTTTGGAAGATATTTATGGAGTGCCTTCTTTGTACTGACTGCCACAAAGGTACTGATTCAGTGATAAATAAATACTACACAGTCCTTGACTTTAGGGAACATATTATCTAAGGGGAGAGACAGAAAAATACCAGGTGATAAGTCCAGTATGATGTAGCAAGTCAGACTCAGTAATCATTCACTCATTCCTTCATTAATCCATCAATTATTTCTTATTTTTATGAACTCATCCTTGGGCCAGGCATTATGCTACACATACAACAGTTCTGGCTTGTCAGAATTAAGAAAGAACATACAAAAGGACACAAAGAGTAGATGCCCAGTCTCCGTAGACAAAGGCAATCAGGACAAGCCTTCTGAGAGATGCCACACCAACCAGGACTTGAAGGAAAGAAAGCAGCCATTACATAGGTAAAGACAACCATTATCAGCCGACATGTGGCATCAAGAAAGGCATTGCCTGTTGGAGAAATGCTGAAGCACATTTTGGTGGTGGCCATGGTGGAGACAGAAGACCAGCTTGGAGAGGTATACAAAGATCCTGCAGCTTATTTTTAGGACAGTATGTAGTCAAGAGCTTACACTACAATGTTCATGCTGAAGCTCAGCTGCTTCCTAGTTCAGTGATAATAAATTTAGTCTTTTTACTACCTTAGTTACTCTTGAAAAAGAAAATCTGATAAATTTTCAATGGACTGGAAAAAGAAACGTTCAGCAGATTATACCTAGTAATATATTGGTGGTCAGGCACAATATGACTCACTGTGACATCAAAAAGTTCAGACTACAGTATATCAAGCTTACACCCAATAGTCTGGTTTATCCTCTTACATGAAGCCATTTTAATAGTGGGAGTTTTCCATGATGCCTTTGATTTAGATTGACCAGCAAAGAATTCATCTAACAGTGGTATGTATCCTGGTTAAAGTGATAATAACTTTTGAAAACTTCTATAGAGCTGTGAAGATTCAAAAACACTGTAGGGTGAGTCAAAATAGTGCACTATAGTTTAGGGGTCATCAGTGTGATGTAAACACTCCATATTTTGGTTAGATTTTTACTGATGAAAAATAAAAGTAGAAATCCGTAAAAGCTATTTAAGTCTTTCGGGCCTTAGTTTCTATTGGGTAAAAAAAAAAAATCTCTTTTAGTCTCTTCTAGTTACAAAGTTATGCAAATCAAAGTCATATACTTTTTGGTAAACTTGTTCCACTTCTGAGGGACAGAAATATGTAGTAGCTCAGTTCCTGGCACAGCTGTTTAGTATCAGAATATATTAATGAATTAATCTTATATGTACAGAATGTGTACATACAATGTTGAAGTACTTGTATAGGTAATGAGAATATGATGGCTTGTGGTTATTTGTACTGGTAATCAGATCTTTCTGCCTCTCTGCACCTATGGATGCTTGGAAGGATTGTGACTACTGCTGGCCAATGAGTTGTCAGTGAAACTCATATATGTCATTTCTGGGCCACAGCAATTGAATGCCAGTTTAAGATCCTCAAGGGTTCTTTTTCTTCTCCCAGGAAGATTATCTATGTTGCAGACAGTAGTTATTCAAAGAGCTTGAGTTTCAGTAAACTCCCAGTTGAGCTGCTAGAGGCATACAGAATAAGTGAGAAGTAAAACTTTAATTGTTTTAAGCTAGAGAGATTTGGGGCTTGTGTGTTATTGAAGCCAAACCTAGCCTATCCTAACTGACAAGATGGGGAGCAAGACAATAAGGCCCCTGTTCTCATGTGCTTACAGTCTAGTGGGAGATAACAGACAAATAAGTAGAAACAAATGAACATGGTGATTTCAGATAGAGAATGTCTGGGTTGATGGGGAAGGAGAACATAATACTGATTTTGGTTACTGAAGGCAGATATTTGAATTGACGCAGTCTGACGTCAGTTCATCAGTCATCTGAAGATCTTTGGAAAGAGCATTCCAAACCATGAAATGGCAAGTATGAAGGGTGTTGAAAAAGTCAATGAAAGTCATCTGGGTCCTTTCTAAACCTAAAGACAATGTTTTGAATAGTCTCTAGAATATTTTCCCCCAAGAACAATGTGTTAAAGTAAGACTTGGCATGGTTGAAAACTGTATCTTCCTTTTGTAAAGGCAGAGACAGGTGATCATGAAAGGGAAGGTGTGAAAAGAGGATCAATATAATATCTTAAACTTAGTCCCTTGGAAAGTGTTTGCCTAGCTCCTCAGTCACAAGTATGTTTTACGCTTCTGATTTACCGAAAAGAATATTAGAATAATATTAGAATAAGATCAGATTTGCTAGTCATGTTAACTTCTACTACTGGGAAGCAGAAAAGATAAAGAATTGCATGTATTTCAATAAAATTAACTGCTTAATGTCATCTTCATTAATGTACATAAGTTGAATTTCACTGATGTTCTAATACAAGGTTTCAACAGAAAGAACACTTAGTAAAGAAGATAAAGAACAGGGAAACCACAGTTAGAAGTTATCAAGGAAAACTTTTGTTTAATTTTAGTGCCTGTTTCCATCATACCTTCTCTGTAATTTACTGCTCTTTCCTGCACGTTTTTTGTTTTTTGTTTTGTTCAGTGAGTTGGTCCTTAGAAGTCAGTTACAACTAAGATATTCATTGAACTATTTCTCCTTGAATTAAAATATTTTCATTAATATAAAGTACATCAAATAAGGAATGCCCAGGTCAGTGTGGAAAGCAAATAATTTTTTTTCAGTTTTACAAAATCTCTGATTTTAAGCTCTTCCAAAACCTCACAGAGGAAATGCCACTCTGCTAACAGTAGGAAAAGAACAGAGAAACGCCTCTTAGGCTAGCATGCTTCCTTTGATCATGAGGAAACCGTAAGCTCATAAAACACTTTAAGCTGGTCAATGAGGATGCTTTGTAAATAGACAAAAAAAAAAAAAATGTTAAATGAATATGCTCATATAAATTCTTACGTAGATTTTGGCCAATATGAGGGCCATTCAGGCTTTGTCTACATCAGACAAAGACCTGAAGAAAGATCTATGTGATTCGAATTGGAAGGCTCATGCTTATAGTCTCTTTGCTTCTACTACAGTTCTTTATAATTCATGCCTCCTGGCAGACAGAGAGATCTTGTAAAAATGTAGATTAGGTCCTTTGATTTATTTTATTTTGAAAAATCTTCTAATGGTTTCTTCTTGTACTAGAATAAATTACAAATGACCTAGAAGGCTCCTTCCTGCCTACCACCTTGACCTTATCTCAGAGCTTCCCGTCTGGATCTCTGTACGCCAGTGGTGTCCTTTCTGTGTGTGTACCCTACATATGCTGATTTTATTCTCATTTGTTTAGGGCCTTTGCACACACATTCCTTCTGCCTGGAATGTTCTTTCCCCAGAATTTTGCCTGGTTGGTGCCTTTCTGTCCTTCAGGTCTTGGTTCAAAAGTAGCCTCTTCAGAGATGCCTTTCCCAAACCATACCTTTCCATTCCCTCACTACTCTACCCTGCTGCTCTCTTAGAAAGGCATTCTCTTCATAGCACTCATCATTATTAAAATTTTTCTTGCTTAATTATTTTCTTATTTATTCATTATTGGCCTCCTTCCTCTATGTGTAACTTCATCAAAGGAAACCAGTCGTGTTCAATACTGTATTCTGGTTTTCTAGAACAGTAACAAATGCATAGTAAACATTTGTTAAAGATTAAAAAAATGAATCTTCTGGTTTATCTTTCAACTAGATTATTTCCTGCCAAATTTATCAAAGAGAATTTTTTTCATTGCACTGTGCAGTTTGTTTTAAATCTTAAAGAAACCTATCAATATGTGTACAGCATAATTCACTTGAATGAAATATTTGGCTCATTGATCTGCCACTACAGAAAATACCAGCTGGCTAATAGCTGGCAGCAAAACACTGGGATCTGGAAGTTCACTCCCAAATCCTTGACCAACAAGATCTTTGCATTTCAGCTCAAAAATACAGTCCAGTTATCTGTGAGAGTGACTCTTCCTTAATAATCTACAAACTAAAATAGCCACTATTCAAAAATTTATTAAAATTAAAATTTTTACTTGTTTTGTTTAATTTAGAGAAAACCCTTAGCCTGTCTAAGAGGTTTATTATCCAATTATGGGTGCACAGTGCAAATATTCATACAAAAATTATCCTTCTCATAGTTTTTCTTTTTGTTTTAGTTTTCTTAAAATACATTTGATTTTGCATTTTTGAGCTACAGTCATTGAGTCAACTATTCTCAAAGCCCTCCTAATCTTCTCTTCTTCTATTAATACTAAAATGTGTGCTTCCTGAAGGATAAGACCATGTCTATGTCATTTTTGTTTGCTTGGTGCTGGGGTAGCAAATAAATTTCATCTCTTGTATCAGCTGAAAAAAGACTGCTTAGTGACTGCCTGAAGTGATGTATTGAGAATCAGTCTGAGGCTATGTCTGACATTAGTGGGAAAGATTGTTGTGCTTGATTAGTAATGCCTTCCATGGTCATGCAAGGAAAGGATAACTCAGGGGCTATGTATTTGCTATCCCTGTCTTTGTGCTTAATGAGTTATCTATAATAAATTGGCATATGATAAATGTTTGCTAGATAAATGAATGAACTTTAATTTTACTTGAACAATCTCATGCAGAAAGGAAACTCTTAAGTTTCCTTTCATCCTAACATTCTGAGTTTCCTTTCTGACACACTGAACACAATCAGTCCAGAAACCCTCCTTCTTTGGGTTGACCAGATAAAATGGTTTCTCGGCCTCATCAAAATTGAACTTTCAAAGTAGTCAAGCTGTACCATTTACATCCCACCCAAATTATGTATTAGTCTTTAAATCCTATCTGTATATCTATACATATCTGGGATAGTTATATTTGTGATCCAGGCATCTTAATTTTATTGTGTCTATAATCATGCTTGGCCTTGGGAAAAATTACGAAGTAGACTAAGTATGCTCCCTGTGGCCCAAAGCTTATCTCTATGATCTTTTGTCTCCTTTTGCATGGACTTTCCCATAGTATGGTCTATGAAAACAAAAACAAAAACAGAAAATAAAATGGTCTGTTACCGTACAATACTTTCAAGATGATATATTAACCTTTATAGGAGCATTTTAAAAAATGTCTTCTCTATTTCCAAGTAGAAGTCTTTATCTCACCTATAGAAGAATTTCAAGCTATGTTAAATGATTGGTAAAATAATTTTTAAGCATTTGTCACTTTCTTCAAGAAGTTTGTGCCCACTCCCCCTTTGCATATGTATCCTTTACAGTTTTCCATCTTAGACTCTGTAGTCTTTCACGATTATGACAATAGTTATACAATTATTTCTGTATAGTACTCACAAGAGCATTTATAAAGCAACAAGCAAACAAGAAAATAGAACATTAAGGAAACAACAACAAAAATATTGATATAAATCCATGATGATACTTGAAAAGTAATGTTCTTACTGTCAATTAATATCACCTACACACTTAGTACAAAATATGAAGAGGGGTATTATTTCTTATATTTAATGCTTGTCAAAATGCAAGTAATAAAACCTACTTTATAAGCTATATTAGGATGACAAACATGATTTAGCACAAATGCAGTGCCAGGAATATGATGGGCACTCGGTATGATAAGTACTATTATTGGTGCTAATCCTAGTCTGTATCTCAAACATGTTTTCCCTTCACTATTATGTCTATGAAAATGTCACTTATTAGTATACTAAACTTGGATATTTATAGTAATAAGGGCAGGATGAACATGCCTATTTGAAATACTTCAACAAATCAGCATCTTCTATTTTTCCCTACCAAAAATTTTACAAGGACTGAGGACATGCAGCAAGAATGACTGGTTTGAATTTCACGTGGCTTTTCTGACTACACTATTATTTGGTGTGTGTTTGTGTATGTGTGTAAAAGTGACATGCTTTTCCAGCAGAAAAAAACAGTTAAAAAATATGGCTAACAGAGACTCCAGGATTCAAATCTGCCCATAAGTGGACTGGCACTCCATCCAAAACACATTGGCCCCTCAGTCAGCTGCCCTGGGATCTGGACACACAGCAAAGGAAACTATCAAGAAAATGAAAAGGTTGCCTGCTGAATAGAAGAAGATATTTGCAAACAATATATCTGTTATGGTGTTAATATTCAAAATACATAAAGAACTTAATACAACTCAACATCAAAAAACAAACTCCCAGATTGAAAAATGGACAGAGGAGCTAATTAGATATTTTCCAAAGAAGGTATACAGCTGGCCAACAGGCACATGAGAAGATGCTCAATATCATTAGTCATTAGGGAAATGCAAATCAAAACCACAATGAGATACCTCCTCACATATGTCAGAATGGCTATTCTCTAAAAGATAACAAATAATAAGTGTCTGCCAGGATGTAGAGAAAAGGGAACCCTCAAGCGCTGTTAGCAGGAGTATGAATTGGTGCAGCCACTATGGAAAACATTATGGAGGTTCCTCAAAAATCTAAAACTAGAACTGCATCATGATCCAGCTATTTTGCTTCTAGATATTTACCTGAAGAAAATGAAAACATTAATTCAAAAAGATACATACACAATAATGTTCATAGCAGCAGTATTTATAACAGCCAATATATGGAAGTAACCTAAGTGCCCATCAATAGATGAATGGATCAAGATGTGGTGTGTGTGTGTGTGAGTGCGTGTGTGTGTGTGTGTGTATAATGTGTGTGTGTATATATATATAAAATGGAATATTACTCAGCCATAAAAGAATGAAATCTTGCCATTTGCGACAACATGGATGAAACTAGAAAATATTTTCCTAAATGAAGTAAGTCAGACAAAGGCAAATACTCTATGATTTCACTTATACATGGAATCTAAAAAACAAAACAAATGAAGAAACATAAAAAAACAGAAATAATCATAGACACAGAGAAGAAACAGGTGGTTGCCAAAGGAAAGGAGGGGCTAGGGGGAGTAAAAAAATAGGTGAAGGAGATTAAGAAGTACAGATTTCTAGTTACCAAATAAAGGACTTACAGGTATGAAATGTATCATGTGGGGAATACAGACAATAACTATGTAATACCTTTGTATGGTGACAGATGGAAACTAGATTTATCATGATGATCATTTTGAAATGCAAAGAAATAACAAATCACTATGTTGTGTACCAGGAACCAATACAGTGCTGTAGGTCAATTATACTTACAAAACAAACAAATAAGCAAACAAACTCACAGAAAAAAAATCAGATGTGTGATTACCAGAGACGGGGGGTAAAGGGGAGGGGGAATTTGATGATGGTAGTCAAAAGGTACAAACCTCCAGTTATAAGATAAATTAAGTATTAGGGATATAAGATACAACATGATAAATACAATTAACACTGCTGTATGTTAGGTATGAAAGTTGCTAAGAGAGCAAATTGTAAGAGTTATCATTACAGGAAAAATGCATTTTTTTCTGTTTCTTTAATTTTGTATCTATATGAGATGATGATGTTCACTAAACTTATGTGGTAAGCGTGTCATGATGTATTTGAGTCAAATCATTATGTTGTATACCTTAACCTTATATAGTACTGGATAAGTCAATTGCATATCAATAAAACTGGAAAAAAATATATTTAAAAATAAAGCTAAAAGGAAAAGAAACAAAACAAATTTTTAGCAGTCCCAGTCCAAACTAGTCCTCTGAGTAACTGAAAATTGTTTGTATAAGAGCTCATAAACATATACCATTAATCTGTTTTGTTTTCCCATTTAGATTATATGCTGCTTGAAGAAAGAAAACAGTATTTATTACTTCATAGTGCATTCTATAATGGTACACACATAATGAAATTTACTAAAAATTTTATGAAGGAATATAGCAAACTGTCCACCAAATTTTGTGTTACTTTTTCATGATATAGATCTGTTGTGGGGATACAGCTTCTCAGCCAATGGGAATACGCATTTCCCATCCTCCTTTGCAACTAGAAGGGGCCATGTGACTATTTCTCTCATTAGAATGTGTGTTCATATGATTATCATTTCAAGGTCAAAGTGCTAGAGAAGGGACTGTGTTTGCTTCATGTTCTCCCTCTCTCTTACCGAGGACACTGGATTCAGATTCTTAGACCCTGAGGGATGTGGAGACATCCCATAAAAGGAGCTTGAGCCTCAGTCACCACCAAGATAATTCACACTGAACTGCCAGGGCACAATAAACTCCTATAAATCAATAGTGATATTGAAAATTATACACACACACACACACATACATAATTTTACATATAAGTAGATATAAATAAAATTATATAGATATATCTCAATAAAGATATTGAAAATCTGGGGTTTGTTACAGTGGCTAACAATCGTCTAATGAATACAACACTCATTTTTCATTCTCATGTCCTGGAATTCCCCCAACCCTTGGCAAATTTGAGTTGCTCTCAACATCAAGCCTAATTCATGACTCCCCTCCGAACTTTGACTTTTTATCCTGATTTCAAATTTCAGCTTCTGACAGCTTGAATATCTAAACTCTGACACCTTAAATATCTAAAATTTTGACATGCTACGTGCTAACAAATCTAGTGGAATATTAGTTATATTGGCATTTTAATGATGTTCTTCCTTTTGGCACATCAGGACAGGATGATGCAAGACTACAACATTGTGATATTATTCTTGTGAAGTATTTCTTTTGATTGTTGCTTGGAGTGACTACAGATTTGATATTTTGGTACAGAGCTACTCTGCGGCCTATCTTGACAGTCAGCAGCCTGCTGTTTAGTTAGAAAAGTTACTGTCTTCTGTTTTTCCAGATTTTCTCTGTATTAGGAAAAGCCACAATATTTATAAAACATTGCTTGAATGAAAACCAAACCAAACCAAACAAATCAAAACAAAGCATCTAAAACAGAAGTTTTTGTTGGGATGGTAAAAGGACTAAAAATCAAAGAGTAAATTACATCAAATTGGTATCTTTAAACTATAATTTCACAAAGTTGTTGTTTGGAGCATTTTTATGTCATATTTTCAACCATATTTTTTTCCTTTATAATGGTAAAATAACAGTCATTTGGTCTTTTTCATATCTGAGGTGTTTTGTGCACCAACACAATTGTTCATCACTGGACATGTTATGAGAAAAGCCCACAATAATTAAGTTTACTTTATTTTAAACACTCTGTACTTTTGTAACACTGCAAATAAAAGCCATCTTCCAAACTTGCTATGACAACTTCTACAATAGTTTGAAATTCTAAAATAGAAAATGTCAAATTATGCTATGTGCATAATTAAATTGATAGAAATATTTTATTTTTTTATATGAAGGGAGTCAAAGCCATTTGCTACCTATCAAGTATCAATAACAAACAGGAACTATACCAGAATATAACATGAATTCTGGTGACTGTCACTGTAACTGACAGCATAAATGATAATGTGCAGCATGAGAAAGGAGAAGGTTCAATCTGAGGTTTGAGTTTCAGTCCTGACACTCACTAGAGTCATGACCTTGAGGAAGTTTTCTAAACTTTCTGAATCAATTTTCTTCCTTGTAAGATGGTGGACTAGAAATAATGCATATGAATAATGTCTGGCACATATTAGCTGCTCATTCATGACCACAAT
This sequence comes from Camelus bactrianus, assembly GCF_048773025.1. Classification (NCBI taxonomy): domain Eukaryota; kingdom Metazoa; phylum Chordata; class Mammalia; order Artiodactyla; family Camelidae; genus Camelus; species Camelus bactrianus. The sequence continues at coordinate 38,703,619 of NC_133542.1, read as the reverse complement.
TAGCTCTTTTATCTCTTCACTACATACATAAGTCTTGCCATATGAAAGATGCTTAAATTCCATAAATTTGAGCCTTTTTCTTATGTTTTAGGAAGAGTGGTAGTGTTAGGAAGAATTTGACATCAGCCAGCTCTTATCACAATAATGTTACATAACAAATGATCTCAAAGCACCATGACTGACAGTAATGGGAATTTACTGTTGTGTTCTGAAGGCTGAAGGTCAACAGGTAGATCAGATTTAGGACAGGTTCATCTGTGCAGGTCTGGGTTAGGTGGCAAGCCAGGTTGTGCATTAGGTTCAAGCGGACTCAGCGTGTCTTAGATTTGAGGGCTAACTGAAAGGAGCAGCGTCTGCCTGGGCTGAGTCTTCTCAGAGTGGATCTCCAGGCACAAGAAGCCAGACAAAACATTCAAGCACATCTGCTAATATTTCAATCAGTGAAGTGGACAAGTATACAATTGGTCCTCAGTACCTGTCGATGTGGAATCCATGGATACAGAGGCTGACCTGTGCCATTCTAGATAAGGAACTTGAGCAACCTCGGGTTTTGGTATCCTTGCAGGGCCCTTGGAACCAATCTTCTGCAGAAATTGAGGGATGACTGTGCTTACATTGGTTGGAAGTTAAGCAAATGTTTGTGGAACACTCAGAGTATGAGCTTTTTCAGAGTGTAGGGTATAGAAGAAAGAATAAAAATGTTTAGGTCATCAGAAGAGAACAATCAAACAGAGGGTGTTGCTAGACTTTAGTCATGGTTCAGAAGAAATAGAATGAGATGAGAAAGAGAAGGAAGAGAAAAAAAGGACAAGGCAGTTCTGAGGACTGATATGCAATAAAGAGGCAAATTTATTCTCAATAGAAATGATTTTAAAAGCAAGCTCCTGTTTTGAAAAATAGCATGCATATTTAGCTTGATCACAGAGACAGGCAGAGCACAGTTATTAAAATGGACTTATGTGTGTTCAGTATTCTGACTTATTCAGGCACAAGCTAGTTACTCTTCCATCACCTCTGAAAAAGATATATTATTCTTGCAATGAAGTGTAAGGTGAATTGAAAGCCAGGAAAATGATTAGCTTAAATGAAATAAACTGTTTCCACACAATGTTAAAACCATTTTGGCAATGTCTGTTTATATGAAACAAATATGTTTATATCTAATGACTCAATTAAAACAGAGCTATCAGAACATACATTCTTTCAAAAATTATTAGCTTTAGTTTCATCCTGTGTATGTTGAAAAGTGTTTTTTTAAAACAGTACTTTAAGAATATTCATTTAGACTTTTCATAAGCCCAGATTGAATCTCTTAAATAGACTGGATGAATAATTTTATAAGAAAAAATAATTAATTTTCATTCAAGTGTTCAATCAACAAATTATCTAGATGCTGAAGATATACAGATGAATTAAAAATAAGAATCCCTGCCCTAAAGCTCAGAAAAAAATAATATTTGATTTTTACAATATGTTTGGAATGACAGTTGGAGAGTACACAGAATACACAAAGTCATTAGCAGTACGTACACAGGAAATGAAGTACCCTCAGTACAGTGGTGTCTGGGTTGACTGGGAAGGGTAGGTAGAAGTTGTCTGGGTAAGGGATGGTAAGGGGGATTCAGATCCAAGGAGCAATGCATGTGGAAGGGCTCAGAGTCAGGACAGATGATAGCAATTGTGGGAGCTGAGTCATCTAGCGTGGCTGGAGCGGTATCCATTTTGCAGGGAAGTGGCAGGAGACATGGTTGGAAGCATAGTTTGGCGTCGGGATGAGCAGACACATTAGTTAGGCCGTTTGCCCTTCCTACAGCCCTTCTTTGCCTCTCAGCTGCCTCAAGATGACCAATCATTTCCAGGCTCACAAAAATTTTGCAAACTGTTTCTATTGGGAGCTTGAATTGAGAACATATGTAGGGAATATTAGGCCAGCCATTTGCTTTCATAAGCTGGAAAAATCAGCAAAGAAAGTCAGTCTTCAGAGAGAATGAAACAGATACAGTGAGAAGCAGGGACAAAAGCCAGTGTGGGTGTGGGAAACGGAAAACAAGAAAGGCAGCTCCTTTGGATCATAATGCTTCCCAGACCTTCATTCTGGGGACCTGTGAGACCAGTGGTACTTTTGACCTTGAACTTCTGGAGAAACTCTTCTTTGGTTTAAGTTAACTCACCTTTAAGTTAGCTCAAATCCTCTTCCTAAGTCAATTTCAAACTTGGAAAGGTGAGGAGTAGGGAAAAAATTTAAATGTCGTAATTGTAATAATAATATAATAACAAAAATGATGCTAACACACACTTACCGTGTGTTACTGGGTAACAAGTTACTACATGAGCATACTTTACAGGTATTAACTCGTTGAACCCTCCAAACAACTGATGTGTCAGGAATTATTATTAAACCAATTTATGAATGATTAAACTGAACTGAAATATGAAGTAAACCAGTCCAACCTAAGGTTCATGTGCCAATCAACAGCAAAGCCTATTAGAAAGACTAACATATTGGTTTGGAGATTGGTAAGAGTAAGGAAAGCCAGTGAGGAGGCTGTTCTAACACAGGCAAGACACGGGCTGGAATGGATGGATAAGATGCCTGAGTGGACTAGGGTAGTGGCAGTGGGGATGGTGGGAAGAAGACTGATCTAGGAGATGTTTAGGAAATAGAATCAAAAGGAGTAGGATGTGGAAAGAGGAAGAGTAGTTGAGGATTTTTTTCCAGATTTCTGGCTGGAGTTAAGAGGTAAGTGGTGGTGCTAGCTCATGCCCTGAAAGAGTGGACACTTTAGAGGGTTGAAGTGTTCAGATGCAACACTGCCTTTGTCACTGTAATCTCCCCAGGTCTAAGTCTGAGTCCCTCACTTCATCTACTAACTCTCTCCCTCCTCAGTTCCTTGCAGTCTTTCCTCTCTCAACTTCACTTCCCAGGATTTGGGAAGCTTATAAATTACAGATCCAGATCTATCTATCTATTTGTCTGTCTGTCTGTCTGTCTGTCTGTCTGTCTGTCTACCTACCTACCTACCTATCATCTATCTATTCTCTTTCTCCTTCATCATCATCATCATCATCATCATCATCATCACCTATCTTCTCTAAAATCTATTATCATCCTCTTTCCCCAAATACCTAGACACTTGAAATTCTTGAGGCAGTGAATAGAGAACTCTATCCTAGCCAAAATGTGGAATGGTCAACAGGAGATAGAAATTAGTGGAAACAAGTAACATAAGGGATAATACTTTAAAATAAAATCTTGCCACAACAGTTTCCTTGGTGGGGGGTAGGGGTGGAGAAGAGCTAACAGATGCTAGCATAAAGGGTGGAGAAGTAAATTATAACAAAGATAAATGTACCTTCTTTTTAAAGAAGTTTCCATTAGAAATTGGTAAACAATAGGCCATAGTTAGAGCATGAAACTGGGTGAGGTCAAAGCTTTAACTTCAGTGAAATTGGTGACGATTTGGACACTGACTGCCCCTACATGCATTTCTTCCTAAAGCCCCATTTCCGGTCCCTTTACTGCCTCTGCTCTTTCCTGACTCAGCTTCCCAGCTCATACTGAGCTCTTGCACTCTCCATTCTGGTACTATTAGTCAATGTTATCTCACCTTTTGACCCACTCACTTAATTTTGGGGCTATGTTTAACATTTGCTCTCTATTCTTCTGTAACTTATCTTACTCAGGTTTTTGGATTCTGTCTTATTGTACCTTACTCTGTAGGTAAAATACAACAAAGCCTTCTATAAAGTTATCCATTCATTTGCAATACCCAGATCTTTTGATCCAAATTTATATTGGATTATGATTATTTGGAATGGCTGAAAATGAGAGCATTTTGGTTAACCTGAAGTTCTAGCTATTAGAGAGTTTTTCAATGGTCATCCCAGTTCTGTCTCCCTATAACCAAAAGGTGACTCTTCTTCCTTTGTCCTTAACATCCAACTGGGGAGACCAAACATCCTGGTCTGCACAGGACTGTTGTGGTTTAAGCATTGAACCTCTCACATCCTCAGAAACTCCTCAGGCCCAGGCAAATTGGGACAACTGGTACCCTATGTCATTCTGTGACTTTATATGTTTGTCATCTCTCTCTTCCATGATCACAAAACCTAGTTAAGATATCTATTATTTTTTCCTTCTCCCTGGATTATTTCAAAAGCCTCCTAACTGGTCTCCAGTCATTCCTTATTAAAATCTGAATTGCCTTTGAACCCCAGATTAATTTTCCTACAGGGTTGTTTTGGTAATGTCGTTGCCTTGTTCAAATACTTTCAATGTCTCCCTTTTGCCCATCAAATGAAACTTAAATGCCTTAGGCTGGTATTTGATTTCCTCCATAATCTTTCACCAGCCAACCTTTCTTGTTTTTCTTTTGATGACTCAGAAGTCACTTCAATATCTTTTAGAGCTTTGCAGTCATTATTATAAACAACTGTACTGTATTTTTTTTTTATTGCAATACTGAAGTGACTCAGTACAGATTTCTAGTTGGTAAAATCTGGATAAAGCAACTCTTTTGTACATCTATTTGCATTTCTCTTTTCTAAATGCTTATATTGAATTATAGAATAGATCTTAAAAACAAGTTAGTTTCTTTATAGGACAAGTACAGTTTAGAACAGTTGTTGCACCACATACAATAGGAAAATAACCATAAAACCATCTGGAAGTTGACAATCTTTTTAGTAAGCCATGATTATTTTTCTAGTCATCCTTAGTGACAAAAACTAAACCTACTCTATAAATTATTATATTGTTATTTTCAAGAGGGTTTAATTAGTAATTACAACTTTTCTAAATTCTGTTTCATTGTTTCTTTTGTAGTTACAAAAAACCCAACAGTCCTCAGTTGTTTTATTTATTTGGCTTCATAGTCATTTTTTAATGCCTTAAGAAAATATCCTCAGTGGGCCATGAAAGCAATACCCTATACATTTCCCTTCTCCATGACTGATAAGATGGTCTTCACTTGGAAGAATAACCTAGAGTTTTCCACATTTTTTCCCTAAGCTCCTTTTTTTCCCCCTGGGATTTTCAGGCTGTTTCTTCTCCTCACAGTTAGTTTTATTGATGGGTTTACTTTTGTCTGTTGAGGGGTTTAGGCCATCTCTATTTATAACCCTCCAAGCCTGGTCTAAACTCCTGAGGGGTTCTGCTTGTTCATCCACTGTTGCTGTCCTCCTTGTAAGGACTCTGGAGTGAATCCAGTGTTGCCCTTCAAAGCAGGCAAGTGGCTGTTAACAGGGCTTGGTACTTGCTAATATACATACTGTCATCCATCATCTCTTTGTCCTTTTGTTATTCGGATGCCAACAATCTCAGCACTGGTCTCTTCTGTGACTTTTCCTCTATTTTAGGTGCATTCCTCATTAAGAACAAAAATGTGTAAACATTTTGTGCTTTAATATGAATTGACTTTAAAAAATGGTCTTAGGTTGGCATTGTGTTTCAAATGAAAATGGCTTTGAGTTATGTATGCTTTCATTTTTAAAAGACTGCTTTATTAAAGTCTGTATCAATTACCTACTCTTTTCTATTTTCTTTAGTAATAACAATCTCTAAATTTCAAGGACCAACTATCATATATTGACCTGCAATAGGGGCTTTTGAGTCTATGATGGCTTTAAAACATGGTCATGAATGCTTTGACAGTTCTGCCATCAAGAGATGGGGGTCTAGGTTCTCTCTCCTTGAATCTGGGTAGGCTTTTGACTCTTCTGACCAATAGAGAATGATAAAAATGACACTATGTGACCACAAAGGCTAGATTATAAAAGATGACGCAGCTTCTGCTTTGTTTTCTGGAACACTTACTTTTGGAGCCCTGCACCACCATGCTGGATGTCTGACTATTCTCAAGAAGCCATGCTTTGGGGAAGCTCATGCTACATGGAAAGGACACACATGCAGGCATTCCAGTTGACAATCCCACCAGCTAAGCCCAGTCTTTGAATGTCCCCTGGCAAGGTACCAAATATGTGAGTGGACTGAATTTCCCAAATACCCACTGCTTCCACATGTGCATTTCCTTCCTCATTATCAGCATCACTCACCAGAATGGTGCATTTTTTTCCCTCAAGGATGAACCTACAGTGACACACCATAATCACCCAAAGTCCATATTTTACATTAGGGTTCACATATAGTGTTATATTTATTTGGGTCTATTTCTTGGTGTTCTAGTCTGTTCCTTTGATCTACTGGTCAATTCTTTCTCACCAATACCACACTATCTTGACTACTATAGATTTATAGTAAGTCTTGAAGATGAATAGCATCAGTTCTCCAACTTTGTTCTTCTTCTTGAATGTTGTGTTGGCTATTCTGCATCTTTTATTTTAGAATCAGTTTGTTGATGTCCATAAAATAACTTGCTGGGATTTTGACTGGGGTTGCATTGAATCTACAGTTCCAGTTGGGAAAAGCTGACGTCTTTACAACATTGAGTCCTCCTATCCACGAATGAGGAATATCTATTTATTTAGTTATTATTTGATTTCATTCATAAGAATTTTGTAGTTTTCCTCATATAGGTTTTGTACATATTTTGTTAGATTCATGCCTAGGCAATTATTATTATTATTTGGTGCTAATGTAAATGCAATTGTTTTTAATATCAAATCTCACTTGTTCATTTCTGGAATAGAAAAGCAATTTATCTTTGTATATTAACCTTGAATTCTGCCACCTTGCTATGCTCTCTTATTAGTTTCAGGAGTTTTTTGGTTTTTCAGATTTTCTACATAGATGATCATGTCATCTGTGAATCAGGACAGTTTTATTACTTCCTTCCCAATCTGTATACTTTTTATTTCTTTTTCTTGTCTTATTATATTAGCAAGGACTTTGGTACAATGTTGAAAAGGAGTGATGAGAGAGGACATGCTTGTTTTGAGTTTTTAGTTTCTCATCATGAATTATAATGTTAGCTGTAGATTTTTTGTTGGTAGTCTTTATCAAGTTGAGAAAGTTCCTCTCTATTCCTAGTTAATCGAGATGTTTTATCACGAATGGGTTTTGGATTTTGTCAAGTGGGGTGCTTTTTTATACTATAATACTTCTGAGTGCCAGATGTGACTAGGTTATTTAATTTCTAATTTTCCGTTTCTTTATCTGTAAAAAGAGAATGGTAATGATGACTTTGTTGCTGGCATTCTAAAATATAATTTTACAAGAGAATGCATGTAATAGTGCCTCAGGCAAAAGGGCTCATAAATACTTGCCACTACTACTATTACAGGCAGTAATATTAAACATTCTTTTGCTTTTAGTGAGACTAATGATTGCTTTAAAAGTTATGGTTAAGATACACATAATACGAAATTTACCTTCCTAACCATTTTTCAGTACACAGTTCAGTAGTGTTACTGGTCTCCAGAACTCTTCATCTCACGGAAACTGAAACTCCATACAGGTTAAACAATTCCCATTCTCCCTTTCCTCCAGCCCCTGGCAACCACCATTCTACTTTCTGTTTCTGAGTTTTTACTGCTCTTGATATCTCATATAAGTGGAATCATATAGTATTTGTCTTTTTGTGAGTGGCTTATTTCACTTAGCATAATGTATGTTCTCAAGGTTCATCTATGGTGAAGCATGTGTCAGAATTTCCTTCCTTTCTAAGGCTAAGTATTATTCCACTGTACGTTTAAACATTCATCCATTAATGGATACCTCAGTTGCTTCTACCTTTTGGCTATTGGGAATAACGTTGCTATAAACGTGGGTATACTAATATCCCTGAGACGTTGCTTTCAAAATCTTTGGGTATATATCATTAAATGGATTACTGTATCTTATGGTAATTTTATTTTTAATTTGTTGAGTAGACAATTTATTGGGTTTTCCTGGAATGACTGCAACATTTTACATTCCCACCAACAGCACACAAGGGTTCCAATTTCTCTACATCCTCATGAACATTTGCTGTTTTCTGTTTTGGTTTGTTTGTTTGTTTCTTTTTTTTCTGGCAGCAATCATCCTAACGAATGTGAGAAAGTATTTCACTGTGGTTTGGAGTTGCATTTCCCTAATGATTACTGATGCTGAATATCTTTTAATATGCTTATTGACCATTTGTATAAGTTCTTTGGAGAAATGTCTCTTCCAGTCTTTGCCCATTATGTTAATTTGTTTATTTGTAGATGTTTTCTCTATATTTTAGATATTAACCCCCTTATCAGATATATTATTTGAAAATATTTTCTCCCATTCTGTGGGCTGCCATTTCACTCTGCTAATTGTGTAATGGTTGCTTTTTTGCAAATATCTTGATCTATTATTAATTCAGTCAGAATCAAGTTTTGAAAATGGATCATCATAAATGTAAATATGATAGTATAAGTAACCTTGAATCAGGGATGACTTTCATTTTAAGTCAGGCTTCACTTTGAGATTCACAGAATGGATGGTTTTGATGAGACAATCAAGTGAGCAAAGGAATATTCCTTGCAAACATGACATACTTCCAAGACCAAAGAATTCAGCTGTTGGGATTTTGTTAATCAGTGTCAGCTCCCAGTGAAATATGCAGTATCCATCAAGTGCAGTAGTGGCAACCTGACTGTAACTCACTGAGGCCATTGCACTGACTTCTACCCATCATGCCTTGCAACTTATTGACAGAAAACCTCTGGCGTTGTTGTAACTTTTGAGGTATATGCAATAACTTAGTGTTATTGATCTTATAATTTCAGCTTTAGGTGTTTTACCTATAGCAGGATGATCAGTTTTTATTTTCTTTTTAGGAGTTCAGTTTACTTTTCTTTGGTGTTGCTTTATAATTATACACCTCAAAGAATGTTTTAACTGATCACTTGAAGTTTTCTCTATTCAAGTATCTATAAATCTCCATTATGTTTGCTTTAGCACTAATGCTTTAAATAAAGATCTATGTTCAATTCAGACTCCTGGTTAGGAAATAACTTCTTTTTCAGTAAAGAAGGAATCAGCATGAGAATTCTATGTAAGATATGAAGAAAAATAATAGGAAATTCCTATGTAAGTTTAAAAGTCACTAACCTTTAGGCAAAGTTCCAACCTTTTATATGTGAGATTAGTGAAGTAAGCTTAACATACACATTTTAGGACACCAATCAACAAAAATTATTACCAGGAATTTAAAATTTCATGCATTTCTCCACCTTCTAGAAGCAATTTGATACCTGCTTTCCTGAACTTTTGAACACTGGATAGATGAGGATGACTTGTAAGATTCTAATTAAAGTTCTTACTTGTATGCAGCCCAATTCTTAGTAGGTTCAACTTAATTCTTTTCTCTGGATCTGTAATATACTTAAAGAGGCATTAATTATACATTTATCTTGAGAAACTACTAGAAGGAAATTAGGAGCAGATATTTATATGTTGGTAAGAGAGGCAAATGGAGCCAAGAAAAAAGGATCTTAGGTCTGCTCCACCAGCAATTATTTCTGACCCTCCACAGGTCACTCATACTTTCAAGCTTTCAGTTTCCTAATTAATCTCAGCTCATTTAAGTCCCCAACATTTTCTCATATGTATAAAAATTGTACAAAAAGGTAGGGAAAATGTTTTTCTATTTATATGTACACACACATGCAACCTTCCTATCTTAACTCACTCATGTCAATTATTATCTCTGTCAACCTACCCAATCTTAAATAACAATGTACAAGCAGTGCTTACTTGCTTAATTATTTATATATCACACTCAGAGGGCATATCATGATGAATCCATTATGGATGTAGAATGGACAGAGTGATTGTTGTTATGGATTCTGTCCCTGACACTCATCATTTCTGATGCATATCTGTATTACTCTAGCAGGGCATCAAGTAATAGTCAACTGCATCAAAATAAGAAAAAGTATTAATAGGAAAAAAGGGAAAGTTATGCAAAATTCAACTCCAGTTTGATGTGGATATTTATTTCACCATGACAAAGAGGACTGTGGCAGTTCTCTTTTTGTCATTAATGTCTAGATAATATCCAGAAGAAAATGACCAGAAAAGGAAAAGTGACATAGGTGGAAAGGTTAAAATAATTAGGATGTTTGGTCTGGATTGAGGCATCTTGGGAGAAATGAATGACTATGTGTTCATAATTTAAAAGGTGCCTTTTTTTAAAATTTTTAAACTTCATTGACAGAAAAAAAATCAGGATTACGTTGCTTCCCTTATCTTTCTTCATTCCTTTGTGAATTTGGCTACTAAATCCTGCTCTCAGGTTTTATAACACTTCCCACCTACTCTTTGGCAGCCAGTGGTTAGCCAGCCTACTGGTTTACCACTGCACGGGCTCCCTAGCTTTCTTCCTCTCCTTCAGTTTTTATGTGTCAAAAGTGGTGCCATTTAGATTTGGGAGGTAAAGTTGAGATCAGAAGGTGGATGTTTGGTAAATTTAATGTAAGTTTCACGGAAATGGAGTTTCACTCAATATGAGAAAAAACTTTCTAATAATTTGAAGAGTGTAATTATACGTTGGGTTGCCTTATGAGACAGACCATTTTCTATAAATGGTATTGTTGAAGCAGAGGTCAGATCAATAGACCAAGCTCAAGTGGCTTTCAAGGCAGATAATCTAAATAAGCAAACTGGGTCAGTGGGGGCAAATGAGCCATATCTATTCCATCTAAAGTTTGCCAGAGCTTCTGATTTTTCTAAAGAATCAGGAAATTGGGATTTTTATGCTAGTTTCCACATATAAACAGGTTAGCTTAAAATTTTTTTTAGACACTCTATTGCCTAAACAAGATTCATCTGGTTTAAGCAGAGTTTGATCCAACCAGTTTGATCTCCAAATTCTATTTCTGATACCTAGTAGCCAACCCCAGAACTGGGTGTTTGGGCATTGGAAATACTGAAAAGCTGGGTAATCAGGTCAACGTACTTAAGAAATAAGTAGTACTTACAATTAATTTATGATGTAAAGTCATTGTATACACTACATTATACATATGTATAACCAAATAGGACCAAAGATCACCTCTCCCCACAAAATATGTTAGTATGAGAAGAAACACAGGCTGCCAACATTTCCACAGTAAATGCTTTCGAAGTAGACTAATTAAAGATAGAATGGGAGGGAGGAAACTTCAGGTAGATTCCACAGATCTGCAGAGTGCTTCAGGAAATGAAGCCTGAGGATTCAAGGGTCACAAACTTGGATCAGCATAACTCAAGAATCAGCAGTTGGTATCTTCCTGATTCCTTACCCTTATGAAGTCCTTTACTGTTTATATTTCTTTAAAATATTTTAAAAATAGAAAATATTCTTCCCCACTATTTAAAGAAAATGGTACTATCTCACTTCCCTATGGGAGTCCAGAGACTTCTCCAAGATTTCCACAAATTATCAGGGGTTATTTTGTTAGTACTCCATTTTTGTTCTGTGCTTCTTCCTTTCACTTCTCTCTTGCATCTTGTGGCTGTTGCTCTTCTCAGGGATGCATCAGTCCAAGTGTGGAGCCAGTGGAGACAGTGGGGAAGTATCAGGACAGGTGCGATCTAAAGGTGGGAGGAAGGGAGTATAGCTGCTACTGAGCTGTTGAGATACAGACGCTGTCTTTCCCACTGCATTATATACGAGGCAGTGGTAACAGACTTCTTCATGGAGACTTGGGAGAAATAGACAGAAGTTAAATCCAGCCTACAGTTTAATATCGACTCCCACTGCTTAAAAGTTCCCCAGGCTCTCAGTGGAAATTTGGCATAGGCAATTTCCCTTCCCCTTTGTGTCCCAGACACATTGCCAGCTCCTTCTCTCCTCTCCTCCAGGGCCCTTCTGCCCCAACCTCCATACTCAATTTCATGCTTCTTCATGAAGTCCAAGTCCTTACCCCTTTTCTGAACTCCCTCTAGTTCTGCCTTTGCCTATCCAAAACCTCATTCGATTACTCTAAAAAACATCTTACACTCCACGTCTAGGGCTTTTAACCACATGTCATACTGGCAGGATCTTTGAAATGACTCTTTCCTATTCTTTGGTATGAGCCCCTCCTGTACCATGTACATAAGTGAAATCAGTCATCTGTAGGTTTAGCTTTCTCCCTGCTATGAATTAAAGAGTTCCTTCAAGAAAGTAGGAATATCAAAAGTCAACTGGCTTTGCTCTAAATTGTATTTTTTTCTTTTTTTTTCCATTATACAGAGATAGTATATATGATTTTATTTTCCAAATACTTTGAAACCAATAGGGTTTTCTGCTACCTGAAGTCTGCTGAAAATGGATGGCTCAGAGTAAGGCTGGGAAAGACTGGACACTGGGGAGGTGCTTTAGGCTGGCAGGAGAAGGTCCAAAGGGAAAATTTCAGCAGTTCCCAGAAGTTTCTGTGGTCTGGCTGGATTTCTGTCTTGAAGATTAGACAGCCATGTGACTGTGCTTTTTCGCCTAACCTGGTTTGTGGTGGATTTCTGCTATTTCTAAGAAAGAATTCTGACAAAGACATTTTGTTTCCTTTAGAAATTGTCATATCTAAACAGAATGTTAAATTGAGTCACAAGAGATTTCTTTTTTGAAATGAGTCTAGCAGAGGCCTTCAGAGTTTGTGTTATATTGGGTTACTCAAGCTTTGATTCTTTGTAGAGGCAGTATTACATGGGGGAGTCATTCGGAGTCCGTTGGATTTGGATTTCCATCATAGCTCCATTATCTGCAGGCCTTGGAAGTGTGAAATGTCATTTAAATTTTCTAAGCCTCAGTTCAGTCATCTTCTCTGAAGAAATATAAAATTTACTATGCAGGATTATTTCAAGGATTGGCCATGTAAAGAAAAGTAACTAGCCCAGTCTGATTTTAATGTGTTCAAATTTCATATTTTCTAATTTTGAAAAAGACATCGCCTTAAATATGATATAAATTTATAGTAAGACATATCAAGCATAACAACCCCTCCCCCAAATCAGCATTATGCAAAAGAAGAAAAAAGAAACCAAAGGGCACAATATATTTTTCAGAAATACACACACACACACACACACACATATACACACTTAGAGAGAAAGAGAGGTTGAGATTTATTTTAAGAAATTGGCTCAAGTGATTATGCAGTGTGAAGACCCAGGGAAGAGTTGCAGTTTGGGTCCAAAGGCAGCCTGCTGGCACAACTCCCTCTTCCAGAGAGGTCAGTACCTTTTTCTATTAAGGCCTTCAACTGACGGGATGAAGCCCACCCACATTATTGAAGGGTAATTTGCTTTACTCCAAGTCTCCTGATTTAAATGTTAATCTAATCTAAAAAATATCTTCACAGAAACATAGATTGTTTGATTATATATATGAGTACTGTGGCCCAGCGAAGTTGACACATAAAATTAACCACCACATGAAGACTAATTTTAAATTTAATTTTGAGTTTCCTAGTAGCCAAGGGAAAAAAAAAAAGAGGAACATATCTTTATGTAGTTTTTTTTTAAGAAAAACAATTTTCTTAGTAGAAACTATTTCCCCTATACACAAAATTTATAAATATGTAGCTACTTTTACTTCTTCAGGGTTTGACTAAATCAACTTTGTAGATATCTTTGAATTGGGAACCATGCCATCTCCCACATCCAATCTGTCACCAAATCCTGTCATTTCTGACTCCAATATTCTTTAAAAATTGTGCACTCCACTCTCTCCTGTTGCCAATGCCTTAGTTCAGTCTCTAATTGTTTCTCACGTGAACCTTGGCAGCATCTTCCAAATTTATCTCTGCTCCTGCTTTGGTCATTTCAAACACAGTCTGTACATTGCCATCAGACAGTCCCTCTTTAGGAAAAAAAATTATTAAGCTACTTCTTTGTTTAACAATGATCTCTGATGTCCCAATGTTGTAAAATCCAAAGTTGCAGCATCACTCTTCCATATGCACCTTAACCTTTGGCCAAATCAAATTATTTAAAAATTTTGGAAAATACTATTATTTCAGCCATTTCTGCCTCTGCACATTGCTGTTCCCTCTGTCCTCCTTATTCACTTAGACAAATACCAATCATTCCTTAAGACTCAACTTAAAGGCCACCTCCTTTGTCAGACTTTCCTGACACATATAAATAAACAGCCACTCCTTCCTCCTTTCCCAAGAGTGACTTAAACATTCCAGTTACATCTCCTTGGCTGTTGGAGTCTGAAACTGGAACGCAACGTGAAAATCAGAGTTACAATTACCCTTGGAAATCCCTTAAATGGCCTATCAAGTAGGGTCCATAAGTCTATACTAAAGTAGAGACTGACATGCTATTACTCAGTGAGTCCTGCAGAGCAATTTTTTCTCAGATGTTGGAGCAGTATGTGTTTTCATTAATTTAGTATCAGTAAAGCAGTTGGCTTGTATTTAGATTATATTTCATAATATGGAGATTATATATATATATATATATATATATATATCTTTAAAGTATATTTAAGACCAGATATGTAAAGTATTTTTAAAATTCACACCAAGTGACACACACAAGCCAAGCTGAGGGGACTAAGAGAACCACTGACCGCCATTTTCTGTTCCAAGCACACCCTGGGGTACATGCTCCTTGAAAGGAGCAGTGTGGGGAATTACCTGCATGGTTTAAACTATTACTGTCTCTTTCTTTCTTGTCTTCTTTTTCTCTCTTCTTCTCTCATGCCATGCTTCCATAGTTTAATGCAATAAGGCTAAATGATTATACTCTACTGTGTGTCGCTTGATTGTACTCTATGAATTTCAGTATAGCACTCAGTCACACTGTGATGCAAATCTTTGTTTAACCTTCCAAGGTGGAATGCTCCCTGAGGGCAGACCTGTATTTTTCATTTCTGTTTCCCTTCCTAATACACCTTAGGACTTGAATGGCCATTGTGTGAACAGATGGGACCAGTTACTGGAAGGCAAGGGACAAGGCACTGTAACTCCCTTCAGATTTAATTATGAACTTTCTATGTGATGAGGTGGAAATTTAACATCTCTAGCCATTTGTGATCAGGTTTCACACAGGGTTAAAACTAGTCTATTTGATAGGCTTGTGAAAAATAATATAGGATAGTTAAAATATCGCATAAATGCTAAATAATAAAGTGACAAGCACAATATGTCAGGGGACGCATGGTAATGCAACTATGTCTGTAAAACATTTACTGTATTTTGTCTCTAAAATGTACAACAACAACAACCCACCAAATGGCGGCATCTGTGCTTATTTCCTCCCTGGTCCTCGATATTTGGAATCTTTTCAATGTTCAATGCCCAAAAATGCAATAAATATTTTTACTTTGGTGCATCCTTATTTTAACATTGGAATTGGTACCAGCCAGAACTGTGGGGTTACTCATATCATGTGACTCTCCTCCTACCATTCAATGTGTTTACAAGTGAAAACTGATAAACTGAGCATCAAAGGCAGCCAGGGAGGGGAGCTGAAAGGGAGGAGGCAGTGCAAAACGAATGCTGAAGGCTAAGTCCTGAGGGCCCAAGAAGGCTCCATAGGCCATCTTGTAAAGGTGGTGCACGAGGTAGGAGGCGGCAGTAGCAAGGTCTCTAGAAACCTGGATTTTGCAGGGAGGTCTGAAGGTTGTTGAGTTATATGGGTTGGGAGAGGAATGAACGCATAATACAGAGATCAGAATGTTCCTTATTTATCACCTCCTAGGAATGAGTCTAATCTTGGGCCCCTGACAATCTTTAATATTTCACAAGGCATAACAGGACATGATTTGGTATTGCTAAACTCAAATTTATGAATAGGAGATACTGTTTAGCTTAGGGTATTATTAGATTATAAATCTATTAGCAAATTGGCTTGTCAAGTTCCTAACGGCAGACTAACGTGTAGAAAACAAACAAATCAAGCCGAAACAAAAGCCACCGGTGTCAAGTTACTTAACACGTATTAAATAGTCCATTGGAGGGAATCTGTCTGTTGGTAGTATCAGGAAGAGGCCTTCTCTTCTGCAGTTATCATTCTCTTGAGGAAACTGTGGATGGTGTAACTATCAGTCTCTTTTCTCACTTGCTGTTAGTAAGTTCAGGAGTGAATATGGGATCCAATGGTAGCCAGTATAATATTTTGAGGACAGTAGGCACATCCCTGTCATCCTACAGCTTGCTTACACATCTTACATCTACATCTTATGTTCTTTTTTCCTTTCACTTTTAAGTTATCTTGTAGAAGTCTGTATTCTCTTGAAAGCTTCTCTACATATTTTCTCAAATAAGGAGACAGGCATATAATTAATTACATAATTGTAATAAATTCCACTAGTATACATTGCGAGGTATGAAGAATCAATAGAAATACTCTTGCCCTCAAGAAGTTTATATCCAAGTGACCAACTTTATGAGGAACTCTGCCCTAAATAAAGAATCTTTTTAAAATACAAGTTTTAGGAGTAGAGATACTGGGGAGTAGACTCAACGGGAGGAGGAGTACTTGATTCCATGATTAGCTTTGTAGTTCTGCTGTTGGCTTTGTGTGGCCTCAGGCAAGATAGATAACCCTCTCCAAGCATCAATGTTTTATCAGTAAAAGGTGGATTCATCTTGGGACAGTCAAACACTTGGATAATGTGAAGTGATGAGAGGCACAGGGTGGATATTTGACTATTATTTTATAACACTTGATTAAAATATCACCTAGTAGAAAAAAGGTCAATTTAAATCACGTGCAAGAATGAACAGATGTGTTTTAAGTGAAATTCAGCACACTTTCAAAGGGAAAGTGCCACACCTCTGAGGCTACAGGTATGGTAGATGCTGTTTTCATTTTAAGCTTCTATTTTCAGCAGTTTGAGACAAATATTTGAAATTGTGTTCTTAGTGTAAGAAAGTAAATATTTTTGAAAAAAATACAAACATAAGCCTCTCTAGGGCTTTAACACTAGAAAAGAAGGAAACTGAAGAGAGTAAAATTGGAAATATTCTCCATGGGCTACCGTTAAGTAAACCTTAGAACAATCAAGAAAAAGCCAACAGGGTCCTACTATATAACACGGAAACCATACTCAGTACCTTGTAGTGGTCTATGATGGAAAAGAATATGAAAAGGAATATATATATGTATATATATATTTTTTATATATATATACATATATATAAAAAACTGAATCGCTATGTTGTACGTGAGAAATTAACACATTTTAATCAACTGTAATTCAATTAAAAACCCTGACATTTGCATCAGAACTACTTTCTCAAATATTTCCTTATTTTTAGTTTATTCATTCTTTATTCTCTTTTTAACAGATACAAAACAGACGTAACAGGATGCACTACTTTGTGGAGATGTGGTGAGATTATTTTGAGATAGATGGAAAAGAAAAGATGTGGAAGGTGCAGAAGTAGGCGGGTAAGATGATTATATTTAGGCTCAGAGACTTGCTAGAAAACTGTGGACCAGAGATAGCAGAACACAGTGGGTTCTGGAGTCAAACAGACCTGGATGGATCCCAGTTTAGTTTGTGACATTGGGAAAATCCCTTAACTTCTCTTGGGTTTAGATTCCTTGCATACAATGGACACAATAACAGCGGCCTTGTAAAAGAATAAAAAACGTGTACGAAGTTTCTAGCTCAGTGCCAGGCATGGACGGAGGCTCAATAGTTGGCAACAGGACAGGGACGATTCATTTGAAATCATCATCTTTTTTTTCCTTTGACCTATTTGGGAAAGGAACAGAAACAGTGGCTTTGCTCTATAATTTTGCTCTATTGGGGGTGGCAGATTACTTTAGATAAAGTAATTGAATTGTCCTTAAACTACTGCACAAGGCCAGTCTTTCTCCAGTTTTAACAAAGTCACCCCCTCCAGGTTTTCATTTCCCAGTGAAATCTGCCTTGATCAACAGCTAGCTTCCATGAGGTCTGGTCTTATCTGCCTTCCTTATTCATTTTCAGAGGGCAGGGACTGCATTTTACAAAAATTTTTTATAGCCAGCACAATACCAGGCTGATTTTACTTTTTCTTCATAACATAATTTTCCTGATGCTACCATGTCGGGGCACTCAAAGATCTGCTTGATGCCCTGTTCCTCTTTTGCATTTATTTCTTGAACTGCTTAGCACTGGTGACTAGTAAAGCAAGCTTATGCTTTTTGAACATATACTCCGTGTAAAGCATCTTGCTTAGTACATTGCACATGAAGAGGGAGCAGCTCGGCCTCCAACCTCAAGTGTGTAATAAATGAAGCCTTCTTAAGTTTTCTGTAATTGCATTTAATCACCACTTTGAACCTCTAATTCACTAAGTTATACCCACTTAATATCAATCAAATTGGGGTTCTTTTCTCCCCTCAGATTTTATGTGCCAGGAGTTGGAACAAATTCTTGGTATCTTAATCTATCACTGCTCACATCTGCTGAAATATCTTCACACAGGTCTGGTCCTGAGAGTTTAATCTACACAGGTTACCCATCGGATGTTTCTCATCCCTTCCTGCAAAACCTGAGTCTGAGTTCAAGTCCCTGGCATTCCCAGGCACCCAGGATATATTCAACTGCTCCTCTCCCACTCCAGGGAAGGAGCTCTGCTTCCACGTGTATCTCAGGGACCTGGGCTCTTTCCTTTGCTGCCATTCAATCCTCAGGAACCTGACAGAAAGGCAAAGTTCAATCCATTTGTGAGGAAACTGAGTCTCAGAGAGGTTCAGAAACTTGCCCTTTGCCATATATTTCACAAGTAGAGGAGCATATTTTTGAAAGCAAAGTTCAACTAACTTCCTAATTAGTGTTCCTTCATTATGCTGGTCTATCCCAGTGTTAAAGAATTGGGCCTTTTCAATTTCCATGCTAAAATCTATCATCTAGTATTAGCTTTCAAGGGTTTAACTCATAATTCTAAGTTAAATGTCACTTTGGAAAATAAAGACCAGAGCTTTGAAGGTAATGTTTTTCAAAATACAATCTGCATCAGGATTATCTGGACTGCTTATTAAAAATGCATGCTCTTGGACCCAATTGCAGACCTACAGAATCAGAATCAGTATCTCTAGTAGCCTGGCCATGGGATCTGTATCAGTAATAAGCTTACCTCATAATTCTTATTTATGCCAAATTTTGCAAACCAATGTTTTAACATGTATGGGCGAGTTTATTTTGATCATGGTAAGGAGGATCAAAAAGGTGTGTTTTTGAGTTGGTTTTTCAGGCCAGCTAACTATTGAAAACTTTGGAGAAGGAGGAACGACCTTGACAGTGGGAAGAAAAAAAAAAGAAAGAAAGAAAACAGAGAAACAAAAGATGGGTTCCTGAGACATATTTCCCCTCCTTCCTGGTTTTGCCTGCAGGCAACCCCATGCGAGTGTGGATAAGCTGGTGAAAAAACTTATTTGGAATTTAAACCCAAAGTAACTTCTGGGTTAAGAACTATATTCCCAAATGAAATAACTCCGTTATTATTTTTAATTCCCCTTGCCCAAATACCCCAAGGCATTAAGCTGCCTGATATAGCAGTCTAGGTGCTTGTACACTTTTCAGAACCAAAGCAGCTTTTCTATTTTATTCTTCACATCACAGTAAAAATGTGTTAGATGGGTTGAATGTCTGGTTTCAAAATTTCAGAAATTTGCACCTAAATTGCACCTGTAAAATATGTCCTCACACATGCAAGCAAGTCATTTTACTTGCAAATTATTGTTTTGCATATGCAATTACTTGCCTGCATCTGGATATACATTTTGTGGGACAATTAAGTGTTTATGTTAGAAAATTAGATCACTAATTTTATGTTCATTTATATAAAACTTAGAACTTAAACTTTCAGAAATTTTTTAGGTAGAAAGATCAGTATATGCTGCATATGGTCTAAATGGGGCTTGGGGGAGCATTTATTCAGTCATTTGTAAATTTGACAACTGCTTCCTAAATGCCTGTGGGTCAGGTACTGTGCTGGATGTTAGTTACAAGGATAAACCAACAGCCTCACACTCCAGAACATGGATATTAACACTGTGTCCAGTCAAGTTTAGAGAGACTAGGAATTTGTCAGTATATTGTTTGATAACTTCAAAATAAGGAGTTTTCACTATGTGTAATCATTAAATCTCAAGTTATTTCCCAGTAGGTGCCATACCAAGTTGAAAATTGACCATTTTCACTTATTCCTGACTACGTCCAGCTGATGAGTGAATAATAAAATGGGGAAACCATTTCTGAATCTATTTTGCTTCCTTTCTAATTCATGGAATCACTGTGATAGTTTTTGTGCTTTCTGTGGGATTGCTGGACTTTACACCAGACAATACGTGGATGACTCATAAAAAGCATGATTTGGTTAAAATTAAAAGCTTGAAAATAGTTTTTGAGTGATCCCCCTTTCCATGGGATGATATACAGGGGCTTTGTGATAACTACACTGAGGCTTTTATACTTCTATCTGGATATCAAACTATATTTTAAAGGGCTTAGTTTGTTGGAAAACTGACTTCAAGATTGGAGAGAGATTGTTTTGCACACCTACATACCACTTCATAAATAAAACTATATTGATACACACGCATATTATACATCTTGTTTCTATAAAGGCTGTATAAAAAGTGGTGTGTAAAATGTATTCAGTTCTCTTAGAACTTAATTATAATAAGTTTATGGACATTTTGAGTTGAAAGAACACTGAAGATATTTTAGTTCAATTACCTTATTTTACAAATGCGTAAACCAAGGCTTGGGAAGATTAAATGACTTAAAAGATCACATAGAACCTAAGGCAGAATAAAGGCTAAAATCTGTTATATAGGCTGTCATTATTTAAAAAACAAAATAAAACAAAATAAAAACCTTTTATGAAGAAATATAATGGGAGCCAACTAACATTATTTTTGTGGATCTTATGGTATGTTGAATATGGATCCTCTTTAGATAAATGTGGGAGGAAGACAAAAATAAGATGAAATCAGAGAATTCAGGAAAGCAGCAGAAGTCCATCTTCTCTGTAAACTAGTGTTCTTTCTAGTAACCACAAAGCTTGACACCCATCAAAGGCCAATAAAGAGGAGGGAGCAGGGATGGTCAGGGGAGGAATAGAGACAGAGGTATCTAGGCAATTTATGTATGTACACACTATCATTTTTTGATTCAATTAAAGTCTCAATAGGAAACAGATGTCAAGTATAAATTAAGAAAATTACAAGAAAGTTTATTTACACAGGACCCAATTACAGAAGGGTGGGCTTGATAGAAGAACTACGAATAGAGAATCAATCCTACGTTAGTAACCACGGAGCTGGTACCACCTCTAGACCTCAAAGGCAGAGGAGAGAGCGGTTACAAAAACCCGTAAGGAGAGAACTTTTCAGAAGGGGCTGCCTTGAGAGAAGCAGTGACCTGTGGTGGAGAAACAGACAGCCTGAGGTGAGGAATCCAGGTGAACAAATACCCTCATATTATTCCCTGCTCACCTCTTATTTATTGCTGGAGTTCCCATTGCCTAATTTTAACTGGAAGCCAGAGAGCGAGGAAGCCCACTGATGTCATCTATAAGCGGGGAAGAAGGGCGGACGGGGAAGTGTGGGCAGGGATCTGGAGACGCAAACAGATGATGGAATGTGTACTCTTTTAAAAAGGATTTAAGCACTCTTACAGGATATACTGACGCCACAAGATAATATGCAAACTACAGTGGGAGGAAGAAAAGAACTGATGCCATTGAAGCCAAAAGATTCATTTACACAATTGCTCAAATGAGATGGAAATTTATTTATCTCTCATATAACAGTCTAGAGAGGATGGTGATGGAGGGCAGGTAGCAGCTCAGTTCCCTGAGGGCAGCCACTGACTCAGAGTCACTCTTTTTGCATTGTTCAATGCCACTGTGTTTACATTTGACTCTCTAGGAAGATTAAACTAGAAAGAGCAAACCCTGTGGAGGGTAAGCAGTCTCCTTTTAAGGAAGAGACAAGATGGTGCACCTGTCACTTTCTGTGTTGGATACACATTTTCTGCACCTTCTCAGATTCTCTGTGTTGAACCCTCTGTGATCCTTGACTGTTTGCTTTGCTTTGGCCACCAGTGGGCTGACTGGACTCACTTAGGCACTTAGGCCTGACCAGTCTTTTGACCTAGGAAAGCTGGGCCTTCTACTTGGCCCATCTGGAGAAGTTCTATGCATTGAATGGATGCAACTCTGAAATGACTAGCTGTGTGCTACTGAAACATCACGTGGCATCCTGCATACTTCACTTCCGTTTATCCTCATCCATGGTCCCCTGAGTTTATAACTACCCCAAAGCATTCTCACTTTCATCCTTGCTTCAGCTTTCGTGTTCTAGGGATCCTGGGATAGGACATATCCATTCACATCTAGCTGATCAGTCCTGTTCCATGATGAAACTTGAGATAGAAAGGAATTACTTTGAATATGAAAAATGAGAGAGGGGCAGATTGGGGGAAGAGTGAGAAGTTTATGCCAAAAGGGAACACAATTAAGTCAGGAATGAGATAAACAAATAAACTAAAACAAAATAAAATGCGTAACAAAACCCTTTACACAAACAGAACTAAAGTTTGGTTTTAACTTTTATAGAGGCCGAGATGAAAAAGAAAACATTGTTCATTCCTGTGTTCATGATATCTAGGGAGAAAGAAAACAAACTTGAATCCTTAGGAGAATTCTAAATTCTTGACATGAAGTTCAATAGAATTTTCTTTCTGAGTCGTATATCTGTTAGGAATACTACCAGAAGTAAGTAAAAGATATTTGATTATCTCACTTAATAAGAAGTCTGGAGGTAAGCATCTTAAATGTCATTTTGTGGCCTTTCAGTATCGTTAAGAACCCAGGTTCTTTTCATCCTTTGCTCTCCCATCTTCAGTATATTGTCTTTGTTTTTCTAGCTTGTCTTTTTTTTCATCACCAAAATCAAAGATAGGAAGCAGGGAAGGGAATGTAGGCAAGGGAGAAGTTTCCTTTCATGTCTCTCAGTTTTTATTGGGATAAAGGAAGATAGTTCCTGAAATCTTCCTCTCAAACTTCCAATTATGTCCCACTGGCCAGAATTGGGTCATCATGGCCCCTAGTACCTATAGGAGAGGCTGGGGATGTAAGCATCTGCCTTTTTGGAACCTGGGAACCTGACATAGAGAAAAGAGTTGAGAAAAGCTGATAGAGAGGCAACGAGCAGTGTTTTTATTGGTTCTCACAAAGAGGACTACTGTAACATAATGAATAATATCTTAGGGAACACATTATACTTGAACCATGACGTGTTCTCTATGACTATATGTTAAGTGCTTTCCATATATGCTGATAGCATTATACTACCACACGACACAATGCAAATAATTTCTCACAATGGGGCAGGTAAGGTACAAATGGGTGTAGCCTAGCTGCCGAGGCTACTGATCTGACTTGCATATTTTAGAACATGGTATACAGTGTTGGACTGAGTGGTTTTTTTTCTTTAATTTATTTTTTTACTTTCCTTTTTTTTTGTGTGTGTGTAATTAGGTTTATTTATTTATTTTTAGAGGAGGTACTGGGGATTGAACCCAGGGCTTTGTGCATGCTAAGCGTGCACTCTACCACTTGAGCTACACCCTCCCCCCTTGGACTGACTGACTGTTTTGAAAAATTGTCCCTGAATTTTCCCTCTCAACTAGATTTTCAAGGCTAATGTATATAGCACTGAGCTCCAGATTATGCTCCATGGCAAGTGCTTGAGAATGACTATTTGATTCTGCCAATTGTATACAGACCCAGCTATAAGTTAGGAGTAAGGTTACCCGTCTTTGGGGGAAAACTAAGCTACCTAATGGGAATCTATGCATGCTATCTCTGCTTGGATGTGATCTTACCGGGGGGCCAGGATTCTGCTCAGAAAATTGCTTTGAATTGGCTTCCGTGCCTGCACAAATGGGCAATAAAGGCACCCAAGATATACTCCATATTGCACTGTAGGAATAATTATACCTGAAGGATTTCAGGGCAGGTGAAATCAAATGCTTGCCTGGACAAAAGTAAAACATCCATAAAGTACCCATAAAACGCTAAGCTTTCGGTAGTGCTGTTTCCTGGTGCACCTCTAAGACAGACTGCTAGTAAATGCGCACCAGAATAACTAAATGAGCGAATTCATTGTGTACGGTTGTTATTTATATACCAATTAAAAGTAATAGAATGGCTTCCAAAAATAACTACTTTAGTTTTAGAATGCTTTCTCTGTGCTTCTTTTTGGCAATGATCAGCAAATAGGATTGGTGAGTCAGGCCACAACTGGTATGAAAGCATAAAACTATGCTGTCTTTACGCAACAGAATTTTCGCCTTTTTCTTCTTAAACGTCAAATAAGCTAACATTTATTAGTTACCTACTTAAATCTCAACATCAGAGAAGTTGATTCTATCTTCAAAATATTACGAGACTTACAGAAGTTCAGTGATTTATCCACCTTATACAGCTGTAAGTGATGGATCTGGAGTAACAGGGAGGCTTGAATCTAGTAAATCTAAAAGTGGACTAGGCTCATTAGGGAACAAGGAAGAGAGGACTCTCCAGAATCTCAGCCTGACATATACCCATGACCTCTGAGTTCAAGGGCATACAATGGGGGAGGTACAAAGCATCTATCTTTTTCTCACATGTTGTCTATTTCATGAGACAAAGCTTAGCAATGTCATGAGGTGAAGCCTTCACAGGTTTTTTCACCATTCAGCTCCATGTGCTGCATGGTATGTGAAAATCCCACTCACATTCCAGCATTTGGTTGCTGGTGGTGTTGTTATTTTTTACCTTTCTCTTTTTTTCATATGTGCCCTAGTGAAAAGCTGGATAAGACTTCATCAGGCACTGCTAATTAGATACAATTTTAAATTGGAAGCCTTGTTTCATGGATTTTTAAAGTGTACTCACTTTTAATTACTTATTTTCCCCTGTATTCTTAAATTCTTACCTCTTTCTTCTAAGGCTCCAACTCTAGTTTTATGTCTTATTCTAACTTTCAGAACCCCTTCTCCCCCCACACACATTCCACAGATAGCACAGATACAATACACGTGTACACAAAGTCATGCACAGTGCGTACACCTGATCACACACATCCACACACATCTGCTTTCTTTCTTATACCTACCAGCAGTCACACACAACTGGGCAGGAACTAGTGGCACAAGAAATGGCTCCTAGAGGTGTAGTCTTTTGAAGTCAAAGACTGTCGGTGAGAGAGAAAGATGGAAAGCTCTACTAGCAATGCCTATGGAGGACTAAAGTTTTCAAGTCTTCCATCAATTCCTCACTTCAGAGACACAGACCTGTCTGTGTTCAACATTTACCCTCTATTGGCCATACGGTCGAAGGGAAAGTGCTTTCTGCAGTTAGAATTACTGCCTGGTCTTAGCACCTTTTGCCCTCGAGCCTCTCAGAGGTCATTAGGTATCTACCCTAGACCATCGAGTAAAGACTCCCTCTGCCTCTCTCCATATAAGATTTGTTTTTGTTCAAAGTCGATGATGACTATTAACATGCCTATCCAAGAACATTTATGAAGGCACATCCTGAACTTAGACTGACAAGAATTGAAGAATAGAACCCCAGGATAGAATGAATTGCAAAGAATTCACGTTTAAAAAGCACAATATCTCAGACTCACAATAGGAAGAAAGAAAGAAAAGAAATATATATATATATAAATGATGGAAGAGAACACAGGTAATTTGACAGCCTGAGGAAAAAAGCATGATCTCTTTATTCCCCCAATTAATAGTTTCTACAGTTATTTCAAGTTTTACTGTCTCATAAGATTGTCTCATATATCTGAAGCGAAGCTGTCTTTTTTCTTTATCTTGAAAGATTTACCTTTATATTCTTGAGGAGTTATTGAATGAGTTTTCACTTTGTTGATGAAAGCTGTACATCCAATAATCTAGTAGAGAGTAGTGATGGTCTTGAAGCAAAATTGCAATGGCATAATTATATCCATCCAATTCAGAACACCACATGATGCTTTGCAATAATTTTACATTTCATATAATTTTATTTGGATTCTCAGGGCAAGTATGTTGAGAGGGTGCAATGTCAGTGCAAAAGTATCCTAATAATAAAAAAAAATACTAAGCATTATCCAAGTATTTCTTTGGTCACCTAACAAAGATACAAAAAAAAAAAAAAGTCAATCTTTCTCTTAAAGGGACACATATATAACCATAATGCTACATAGGAGTTTCCTGAGTTATAGTTTAAAATGGTAGGCATGAGCATAGAGATGAAATGGGATGTAGTTATGCCTAGTGGGCAGGGTGGTAGAAAGTGCTCTGAAGATGAGGTTAAATTTGAACTAAATCTTAGAAGATGGTTGGTACTCCAACTTTTATCTAATGATGCACTAGGTAATTTGAACCAGACTTTCTCTTAAGGACAACTTGAAAGGCTGCTCAAAATCTTTTAAAAAATCCTTAAATAAATCAAGGTGTTAAAATAAAATCTTTGATGACTTATCAAGTAGGATCTATGGGAAGATGAAGGTCCAGGGAAGTAGCCATGGCATTTAGGTGTGCTTTCCCCTTGGGTACTTGTCAGTTCCAGATGGCATGACTGAGAGGATGCATATCACCTCTGACAATCCTCAGACTCTTGCCCAGGGGCCAACGGCATGAAAACTCCTTATCTTAGAGTAGGAAGCCCAATTGGCTGCACCCTAGGAGTAAAGGTGAACCAGTAAGCTGCTTCTGAACTTGTCTAAAGTTGATGCCAGAGTGTTAATGATCATTAGTACAGGGCAGAAGCAAAGATAAATCCTCTCTAGAGGAAGATAACATTATCTTAGTTCTCAAACTATTTTTGTAAACAATTTGCAAATAAAATATCCAGTACAAAATAAAGATGAATGGCATTCAGGAAGATACAATAGCATGAACAAAACCCACAATGTACAAGAGATGAAAGAAATAGCCTACAGAATTATTAGACACAGACTTTAAAATAACAATGTTTACTAACTTAAAGAAGATAAGATTCAAGTATTTAGCAGAGAATCAAATGGAAATTCTTGAATAGAAAAATTTAACGACCAAAATTAAGAACTCAGTGGATTTAACAGCAAGTTAGGCACAGCTGAACAGGAGAACTAGTAATCTAAAGACAGATCAGAAAAAAATTTCTAGACTGAGTCAATGAGACCACAAGGATGAAAGATATGAAATTTAAGGTGATATAGAAGGAAGGTATTATATGCATTATTTGGAGTCCAAGAAGGAGAGGAGAGGAAGTGAATGGGTGAGATGCATTTTTTGAAGAGGTAATAGACAAAAATTTCCCAAAGCCAATAACAAATATCAAGGCAAAGATTCAAGACACTATATGAACCTGAAGTGGGGTTAAAAAAAAAAGACAATTAGGCCTATATAAGCAAATTGCTGAAAATCAAAGATGAAGGAAAAAAAAAATCTTAAAAGTAATCAGAGAAAAGAGAAAGACTGATTTCAAAGGAGCGATTCTTACAGAGTAGCTGACTTCCTGTGATTCCACAGAAAAAATAGAAGCTGGAAGAAAACTGAATGATGCCTTTACATTATTAAAAGAAAATAATATCCAATATAGAAGTCTATATTCAGTAAAAATATTCTTCAACAATGAAGCTGAAATAGAGACATTTCAAATATTTTATTTGCTGCAGTAGACTGAAGTAGATTTGTCACCTGCAGTCTTACAGTGAAGGAAATACTAAAGAGTGTCTAAAAGCAGAAGAAAAATTATCCCAGAAGGCAGTGAAAAGAGGTAGGTAGAAGTGAAGAGCAAAAAAATTGTACATTCATGGGCTAATCCAAATGAATAATGCCTGAATAAATAACATTAATATTATTAAGTTGATTATATCTTATATAGTATATATTTTGTAATTAATAACTACATATTATATAGTTAATACTACATATAATTAACATGTAAATTTTTCCCATTGTATTTTTTTTATTGAGGTATAGTCAGTTTACAATAACATGTAGTATTAATTATATGTTAATTATATGTGAATTGAAAGTACACAAAAACAATGGCATTTCATTCTGAAAAAGGATTAATGGAGTCCAAAGTCTTTACAGTGCCTAGGTAGAGGGTCAAATCATTAGGCATTAGACTTGAGTAAGTCAAGAATATAACCAACTATAATTGAATGAAATGCTCCAGTTAAAGGATCAATGACATCATACCAGATTTTTTTTTAAAGTTAAATTCTATGCTTTTTAAGAAAGACATATCTAATACATAAGAATTTAGACAGTCTGAAAAGACAAGAGTAGGAAAAAGGATGCCTAAGAATTCATCAAACAAGCAAGGGTTACAGGAATATTTATAGCATTATCAAAGACCACAATTCACATAGGAGTAAGGACACGGGAAGAACCCTCTGTTGGCAACGTTGTCTTTTGTGTGTGTGGGTTAGAGATGCAAGAGGACAGCGAACGTTAATACATTAAGAAATCTTCTCCCTGATATACTTACGGTTGAGACCAAAAAGGAGAAAGGCCACCTATGATAAAGTTTTAATTTCAAGTGTCTAAATGGGTAAAATTATAACAAACCCCAT
The DNA here is from genome assembly GCF_048773025.1 of Camelus bactrianus. Lineage (NCBI taxonomy): Eukaryota > Metazoa > Chordata > Mammalia > Artiodactyla > Camelidae > Camelus > Camelus bactrianus. The sequence continues at coordinate 38,675,178 of NC_133542.1, read as the reverse complement.
ATGGCCAGTCCAGATCTGAGGACCAGTGATACTGGTGTCTCTCATAGTTTCTGTACTAGGGGTAATATATGTATAGATAGCCCCATAGACCAAATCCTGTGTTCTCCTGAAAGAGAGCAAAAGGAAAAGTTTACGATTGTAGTCAGTATGACTGCTGTAACTGTAACTCATTTGGCCAAAATTCACTTAAATAAGTACAAATAATATCTGAGATTAAATAGTAGCTCAAGAGGGTGAACAATTTATATTCAATTAGACACACAAAAGTCATAAGCAACAATTAATAGACTTCACCCTTTGTTAATGTAAAGAAGGATTTTAAAATAACCTATTATCCATCTACTTCTCTGCCCACAAGCTCGAGCTATTTAGTAACTAATATAAAATATTTGATCTATTATATGTAGTAATTTTGTGAACTGTTTTTTAACCACAAAGTCATACTCTAGTCCTTCACTTTTCACACATTCCTTTTAAGAAATGTTCTCTCCCTAGTAAAAATTTTAATTTAAACAGTATTGCACACTCTTCTTATATGGTTAAGTTCATATCCATGAAACATTTTAACTCCTGAGGTGAACAGTATTAGTTAATGCAATACATTTTCTTAATGAGACAATGATACAGTTAATTATCTGTTAGAAACTCAGAACAAATACAGCAAGACCCTCTATTTACAAGGAAAGCTACTACCTATATATTTCTATTGCAGTGTGACTAGCATTGTAAATTCATTGTACTTGTGAAGAAAAACAGCTTAGGGGCCTCTGCCAAGTAGGATTTACTTTTCTGCTCTATCACTGATGAGATTTCAATTCAGGAATCTTTGGTCGCAAGAAGTATTAAGTACAGAAGGGAAGCAGAGGAGATGAGAGAAATTTTCTCTCCTAGAGAGGCTGGCAACTCTGGGTGGGTTCGGGAGAAGCAAGCCCAAAGAGGGAAACATTCAGTATAGAACTTAAAAATAATAAAGTGAGGAACTCACTTGAAATAGAAGATATTTTGCTTTGGTTAAATGCATTTAGGAAATCGTGAAAATTTAAGCCAGATTCAGTGAACTTTGGAGGAAATATATGATAAAGATATCTTTTCAGTGTGTAGGAGCAAGGTAAGAAACTGAAAAACTTGTCTTGCCTCAGAGGTATTACTATAATCCGTAGTGGCTGAGTTATTGTGACAGCAATTACAAATTGCTCAGGGGCCTATGGATCTTAGAAATCTTTAGAAATTACCTGGAGGGGCAAGAGAGGCTCCAGGAAGAGCTGCTAAGCTTCCTGCTCTGTGTCAACCCGAAATCTACAAAAATGTGGCTTCTCAGTTTCAAAGCCTTGAGTAGCATGGCAGACGTCTTAGAAGAGCACTCTGACCTTCCACAATGATGGAAATGTACAGAGCAAAGTGGAAAAGAAATCAAGCGGAGATACACTGATTCTGGCAACTGTGCTGGACAGCACTCCCAGCACATTCTCAGCTGATGTTCTTAATCTGTGGATCCTTGGAGAAAAGACCACTTCACCCAATCACTTTAAGACTTTTGAAGTGGAGAACTTGTTTGTGAAAGGAGACAAGGTTAATTATTTAGCCAAAGTCAGCCATGAATTCATCAGTGATTTGAGGGAAGAAGCCTACATCTTCATTCTAAAGGCATCTGACCCTCCAGCAAATCTGTTTTATACTTAATGATGGTATTAAAGATTTGAATGAATGGTTATTGCCACATTATATGGGTGAAGAAAATGGAAAACATGTATCTTTTCAGGGTCAACGCTTGATGAATTTTCTTTGCATTTGATCTGAGGACATTTAAGATCCAAAATTCTCTTTGCTCTTGAGGTGTTCCACGTTACTGACAGCCCCTGCCTCCTGGAGCTTTTACCCCTGCAAACATTACTAACTTGTAAGTGGTTGATCCTTTTGTTTGTAATTTTAGTCACTTTAGCAAATATAAATAGGTGACTCAGCTTCTTAACAAAGAATGTTTGAGAGTCCCCTGGAACACAATCCTGTCTTTATGTCATCTCTTACCTCAGCACCCTTTGTGGAGGAGCTCAGGAAGAGAAGGAGGTTAACACATGTCCCAGTCAAACCCATGTAATTCTTTGCCCAACAGAGAAATGTGAATGGATTAGTATAATATGTCTAACTGTATCCATGGTAATCTTCTAGACTGCCACGCTTAGGTTTTGCTTAGGCTACAGCAGGTGACAGGGGTTCACATTTTTTTGTGTGTGTGTGGAGGGGGAGTAGTTGGGGTGAGGAACTACTACCCATTGTCAGTCACAACATAAATCTAGTAGTTAAGAAAGATTCTAGCCCTTAACAACCAGGAAGAAACACATAAATCCTAGCTGTGCGTCAAACGTGACTCAAGTCATGATAAGGGCTGGTTACTCTGTTACCTCACTAGAGAAATGGCATGATTCAGAGATCTGGTAGCTCTTGCTGAGTATCTGATCATGGAGCCCACATACCCATGCTGATCACCATCACCAACGTCACCATTTTACAATCAAAAAGTGCTATTAATTCTGCAAAGCAGTTTCATATTGAAGATGTCTTTGATTCTCACAGATAAGTAGGTGGGTACTACCCTGGTTCATTTTATAGATGAGGAAATCAAGGCACAGGGCCATTAAATAATTTGCTTAAAGTCACACAGCTAATTAGTATCAGATTGGAGCCTCTTCACCATCAGACTTGGGCTCTTAATAGCAAGAAATTTTAAATAAGAAATCAACACCCTAATTTGTATCCTATGCAAAGATAGTGAAAAATATTATTAATGATTTTTCACAGAGAGTGTGGTAGACACTGGATAATATAAATGCTTAAAAATAAGTCTATCCTATGTGATTCAGATCTTTTACAAGGACTTTTACGAACAATATATTCATTTGTCCCCAAACATATGGTGGATAGTATCAGTGTGGCAGCATAAACTTTCAGAACAGTAGAGTCTCAGGTTAAAAAAGATACCGCCTATCCAAATTAAATAATAGGTATTTTACTGTTTCATTTTCATTTAAAAAAAAATCAGAGTATTTTCTGTTCTAGATGAAAAATAATGGGGAAGATGAAATTCAGTTTAATTTGTGTGAGTCAATGCCATACTTAATTGTGAATAAATGTGTTTTGATCATTAAGGATATGTCCACTTACTAAGTAGTCTAAACTTTATGTAACTTAAATTATCTGCTCCAGAGTACTGATTCTATCAATTGCGTGATTCAAGAAAATCACTTAATTTCAGTGGGCCTCAGTTTTCTCATATAAAACAAGTGCTGGTTCAGACGATTTGAAAATTTGAATTTAACACCAAGCTTGGGAAAGAAAAGAATCCTCCAGTTTTTCTGTAAAATATGATTTCATTTTCATTATTTCTTGTCGGGGGAAAGGTGGGAAAAATTGTCACAGAAGCACTTACTGAGTACTGTATCCTTTCTCCACCCTCATATTTTCAGATGACAACTATAAGAATGTTCTTCTTCAATCCGTCTGACCCTAGGCTAGTCTGCTGTTGTCAATTGTTTCCTAAATTCACCCATTACAATGGTTCTGTTGCTATTTATTGGGTCTAGATATGGTAAGAGTAAACACTGCCAAGAAATCTTCAGAGATATGTCATAAAGTTTAGGACTAACAATTTATCTTTATTTTATACTTAGGAAAGAGAGAGAGAGAGGAGAGAGAGACAAGGAAGAAAAAGAGTTTTTCTCAATATATGATATATTTAATAAGATTTTTTTATTTTCCCTCACATCACATTAATTGTTTTTAATTTTTCGAGCTGTCTTGGCTTTCATGTTATATGGAAAACTGAAGGAGCAGAGGGAGACATTTATTTCCAGAAGAGGTCAGAGAGCATAATCAGGGGACAGAACTAGTAAGTAATCAAGCATGCAGTACACACTTTCATTAAGGCCCATGTGTTACAGAACCTCAATATTTTAATTTTCTGGTTCCTGCTGCTTAGGCTGAAGAGGTTCTGTTAAGGTTTATTTCAGTTACATTTTGCAAAGGACAAAACTGTGACATTTTCAGTCTCATTAGAGGTGAAATGTTTTAGTCTAGGGTTCATGTTCACTTACACGAAAGGAAAAAGCTCCTTGTGACGGTTAAATAATAAAGAAGGCTGATTGCTTACAGAGTCAAGTAACAAGACTCGATTGTGTACCATGATCCAATCTCTCCTTAAATCTTGAAATTCTTATCCAACTTAATGATGGCATCTGCTGGGAGGAGAAAATTTCTACGGCACATCTTTGTAACAACCCCAAATCTCATGGAAAGAAGCCAGGAGAAAAATTTAAATGAGTGTAATCCTCCAGGAAAGATACACTTAGAAATTTTCTCTTAATGGGAACTTTGTTTGCTGACAGTGAACAGTCTACCCAGATAACACCAACAACATCTGCTGCTGTTGGTAAGAAATGACCTCTTAATCATGAGCTACTCACATCAAAATGACTGCAGGCTGCTGGAACAACACGACTTTTCCTTGAGAAGTCCGTCTCAACAACATCATGCAGACTGAATGCCAAAATAATATTTTGCCTTTCTGTTTTAAATGCAATTTGCTAAGACAAGGTAAAGGGAACACATAGAACAGGGAAGAATAACAGATCAATTGGGTGAGATGAAGGCGATCTGATTTGTTTGGCATCTGCTCTGGAAGAGTAACACTCTGGCGTTGCCTTTATTTCAACTTAGATTTGTCAATTGGAGGGAATCATCTCTCTCTCTTTTTTTTTTTCAGTTAAGTCCATCTTTACTGTGACGTACCTGCTGTTTGTTATGATTATAGGATGTTGGATGCCAGCTTTCTAACCAAAATGTCTGTGTGGAGAGGAAGGATATGGGGGCAGGGAACCATGATGCTTAACAGGTTAAAGGTTCTTACCTTTAAATCTCTGTCTCGGGCCACTTATGCAATAAAATATGACTTATATGTCATATAGTTGGGGATTTTGTGGATATTCTATTTGTGTGATTCATAGCAGTTCACTTTGTTTTCAGTCTGTTGTCATTGAAGGTAAAGCAGTAAAGTAAAAACATCTTTCTGTTGATCCTCATAGCTAACTTGGGAACTGCATCTCCTGGTCCAGTATTTTAGGTTATTTTATGTTATCTAATTCTAGAGCACAATCAAAGACTTTGAAGGGACCTTAGAGGTCATCTAGTCCAAAGTCATCCTTTCACAATATTCCTGGCAGAAAATCATTATTCTTGCTTGTATATTTCTACTTATTGTGTATAAGCTTTTCAAAAGTGATGGTAGGGAAAAGCCAAAATCTGCCTCTAGGCAGTTTCTACAGTGAAAGAAAAAAATTGAATCACTCTTCTTTGGAGCATCCCTTCAGAAAAACAAAACACAGCAAGAGAAAACTTAACTACTGCATTCTTCCCACACTCTAGTCATCTTTTCAGGACTATAAAGAGGTTAATTCCTTGTGTGATGATGTCCTAGGTGTCCTATGTTTCCAGACCCCTCTCTATCCTGGCCTTTTCTCCATGGACACAGCCTAGGGTATCTAGGTTTACTTTAAAGTGTGTTACATGGAGAATAGAACAGAACAGAACTGATAGAATCAAACGATTTCATAATTGAAAGGAATATCCAAATTCAAAAAAAAAAAAAAAAGAAACAAGTCCCAAAGAAGTTAGGTGGGTCCAGTGTCACACAAATGGGTCTCCTCGTTTCACTCATTTCCCAAAGTAATTCTCTTTTCACTTATTTTTTCCTAAACTGAGCTTTTTATTAACTAGACATAATATTTCAGATATTTTTTCTGATCAGCCCAGACCTCGGGATCTTTCTCATTTGCTTTATTAACAACCATATTATTTGGTTGTTTGTTTTATATTATTTACATGGTAGTTAAATCAGGTCCTATACAATTATGTTTTCCCTTATGTTTTATCTTTTGAGGTTTAACCATGTGCAAGCTCAAGATATTTTTGAATCGTTTCATCCAATCAGTATACCATCTGTGACTTGTGCAACTGTTAATTGTCAGAATGTTTTCTATGTCCTTGTTCAGATTATTGTTAGAAATATTCAACAGGACGGAGGCAAACAAGCAAAAACAAAAACAAAAAAAACATGTGCCATGAAACTGGAACCTAGTTCTAGACTGACAATCTATTAATCGAGGCATTTGGGAACCGTTGTTCAACCATGTATGTTAATGCTCAGCTGCATACTTATCCATGTTATGGCTTTCCTTTTTCTCTACAAACACTCTGTGAAGGCCTATCACAGATGCCCTACTGGAAGTGAGACATTGTCTAAGATCTGATACCTTTATTTGAAAAGGATGAGGTTATTGTGAAATGATTTATTCTTATATTCCTTAATATTACTTAGAGATCTCCTCTTTCTTTTCTATGAGTTCACAAATCTGTTTAGTAACTTACTGTAGAATTTTGCCAGAAGTTGATAAAAAATTTATAAATCTTCGGGATTATTTTAAAAAAAAATTTGAAAGTCAGGTCTTTTCCTTAGACCTCACCTATTCATGAATTCTCAGAACATTACAGTGTTTAGGAGATCATATGTGCAAATGCTTAATAACTTGGCATATAATTGCACTGGGCCTAACTTGGGCCTATTTAAATTTGTTTGTGCTCTGTTCTCTGTTACAAACTAATCCTTGATTCCACTTTCCTTTCATTGATGCATGCTCTGCCGTTGTTAAGATTTTTTAAAATTCAATACTAACTAGATAAAAAAAGAACATTTATAAAATATATGTCATTTATGGAGAAAAGGATATAAAAATACTTCTGTACAATCATTCATGAGTTTAATAATTAGAACATTTCCATTTACTGTGAAATCTTTTGGGTGCTCTCCCTCTCCATCAAAAGAAAAGTACTAACTCCTCCTTGCTTCTTTTTTGGAGATATGTGATTGTTTTTTTCTACAGGCTCTCACTCATGGTGTTTTCTTTAGGAATTCAAATTTAAGTGTGTATGTGTATGTCTTATTTGACTTCCCACCTTGGTACCCTGCCTTTACCTACTTTATTCCCATGCCTTGAGGACTGTGAACAAGTTCACTGAAGCTCAGCAAATGCCTCTACTTCAGCCAGCAAGTGGCCTTCTGTGGGATTTGCTCATCTCTCTGGGTTCCTGTTTGCTTTTAGTTTTTGATCTCTGTGTAGATTTTTTCCCCCAGGTCACTGGTACAGTCATAAATATATGTTTTCTATGTCTTATCCAACATTAAGTCATTTTCAGCAGGGACATTGATTAGGAAATGAAAGTGTGCTCTACAATTTTCAGTGTGAGACAATTCTCCTTGGTGGAGAAGGCATAATGAAAACAAGAATTGGGTAAATAATTCTATTATTCATTAATATCACATTGTTGTGGCCTTATCTTCTGCTTCCAACATAGCTGTTGTCTTAGGATCTTTTCCCAAATCTGTGTTTATTTGCTCCTTCTACTTTTGCACTTATTGTCCATTCTGATCTATATTTGCATGGGTTGTTTTCAATCTGATCTTGTAATTCCTCTCATTTTTTGGAAATGTTTCTCCTTTAAATTCTTTAGAGTTGGGATCATAACTATCTTTATAAAGATACAGCAGAGTCTTAGCAGAAACTTAGAAAATTTCTTTCTAAGAATTTGCAAGAAATTAGTTTTTTCTGTTTTATGGACCCTCCTTACCCCATGACTCACTTTCTTTATAAGAATATCTTGATCCCATACATTGTGGGACTTGTAAAGCCATAAAGCTTTTATGGGTATATTATATAGACATAAACTCTGTTCTTTGAGACCTGTGATTGTTCATTGTCTTGGGGAGTACGTCTCAACTGCAAAAGGATATCAACAGGTTTAACAAGATATTAGTGCAATGTAGGTAACTAAACTTGTCTGGCTGATTAATGTACAGTCTGGTTTCATTTGAAACATTCAGAAAAAGACTTGGGTTGATCTACTCAAGGCTCTTTCCTATAGAAATAAAGGGCTGTTGGCGATTCCCAGTTTTTAGCATCCTAAAAAGACAAGATGGAATCATTGGCCTAGTAAGCAACTGAATAATGCTTTGGTATGACGGAAATTACTTTTGGTGGATTTCACCTAACTCAGATTCTGAATATCATTGGAACACCTATGGGGATGAGAAAAGTTAAAGAAACAGAAACAACCTGTATTCCTCATACAACGATCTTTCATAATCACCTCAAATCTGTAGAGTGTTGGTTTTAAGCAAAAATTCACACTTTGGTTATAACTGATCTGGAACTTGGAATATAGTATTTAGACTGATTCATCATTTTAGCAACTATTCCTGGTTCCAAAGCACTTACTATTTATTACCCAATGAAATGACACTATTAAGACTTAAAGGAGAATTGAATTATTGCTATTTGCAAATGTTTTCCTCATAAACTATATTAAACCTAAAACTTGATTAACTTTAATGCTTATAAAATGAGATGTAGTAAATAAAACTGACACAGATAAATTTTATATCTGTGAATACATGACTTTTGTGTAATTTCTACTCTTTCTTACCTTTTATAATTGGGAATTTACATTTTTTTTAAGCTGAAAGAGTTTGTTAATTGTTTAGCTTTGCAAATCTTGGTCACTGTGACTTAGTCACTGTACAGATAAACTGGCACCTAGATATTCTGATGTGTGTAATTTATGGACTACAGATAATCTTGACTTCTCGGTAAATTTTATGAACTTTGGTAAATGGTATTGACATGAGAGGAGGTCATACACCTTGGGAGTGTGGAAACTCCTAAGATTCTGTCCCTGAACATAAAGCAAGTTAGAGGCTAATAGGGGAGAAAAAATGTACACAAATGATGCGGGGAACAAATGGAGGGCTTAATAAGGAGAACAAAGACGCCTATTTAGTCTCAAAGCCCCAAACTGAAACAACTGTGTTAGGATTTATATTGCTTTACAATCCCATCCCCACTCCCAGCATGGTGACTTTCCTTGACAGACTAGTTGAAGAGAGTGAGTCAGATGGAGTGACTATGGTAAATTATGTTCCAGTGGTGTAGGAGATTTCAACATATTTGTTGGAAGGGTAGAGGAAAAGGAATGAAATAATACTCAATAGCTGGTTTTTGCTGGGATTCAGTAGAACATAAAACATCTTTCAAGGGCTAAATGGTGAAGGAGCCATGCTTCCTCTCTTCTCCAGTCATTAGCTGTGTCTGGACTCATGGTTTTCACAGATAAGAGCAAAACCACCATCAGCATGGCCACTCTAGTCTGCATATTCACTAATTTCCAGTAGTGACAGGAATCCTGAGTTAAAATAAATAGACTGCTACAAATATGCAGCAGCATAAATATTTAATATCATTGTATTTTCAGTAGAGTCAAGCTTTTAATCTTTGCAAATAATAGAGAATGGGAACTTGAGAGAATTGCAGCTAATAAAAATATGACTTCCAAAAGAACAAAAATGTTTCCTGATTGCTGCTAAGAAGACTTCTAATACTGAGGTTTTTTTAACTGATGAATTTATATCGACACATAACAATTACCTAAAGGCCATAAAAATTACATTACCATTCACTTTTGGTTTTGTACATTGTGTGAACAATTATAGGGTTCTTTAGGGTTTTCTGCATATAAGATTGTTTCATCTGTAAACAAAGATGATTTTACCTCTTCTTTTTTGATCTACTTTCTATTATTTTTCTTCAAGATTTTTATTATTTTTCTTGCTAAATTTCTCTGGCTAGGGCTTCCAGTACTATGTTTATTAGAAGTGGCAAAAGTGCATTCCTGTCTTGTTCCTGATCTCAGAAGAAAAGCTTTCAAATTTTTACCATTGTATGTAACATTAGTAGTGGGCTTTCCTTATGTGATCTTTATTATGCTGAGGTAATTTCCTTCTATTCCTGGTTTGTTAAGTGTTTCCATTATGAAAGAGTGTTGTATTTTGTCAAGTGTTTTTTCTGCATCAATTGACATGATAATGTGGTTACAGTCCTTTACTCTATTAATGTAGTGCATTACATTGATTGATTTTCATATGTTGAACTATCCTTGAATTCTCAGAATAAATTCCACTTGGTTATAGTAAATAATCCTTTTTATGTGCTGTTCAATTTTAATGTGTAGTTTGCTAGTATTTAGTGGAAGATTTTTACATTAGTATTCATCAGGGATATTGGTCTGTTGTTTTCTTTATCTTTATCTCAACTGGTATCAGAGTAATGATGACCACATGGAATTAGCTTGGAAGTGCTCCCTCATCTTCAATTTTTTGGGAGAATCTGAGAAGGATTTGTGTTAATTTTTATTTAAATGTCTGATAGAATTCTCCAGTGAGACTAACTCTCCTGGGCTTTTCTTTATTTGGAGATTTTTGATTACTGATTTAATCACTTTACTAGTGATAGGTCAGTTCATATTTTTTATTTCTTCCTGATTCAGTCTTGGTAGGTTTTATGTTTTTAAAACCTTATCCAATTCTTCTAGGTTATCCTATTTATTGCCATATTGTTCATAGCAGTCTCTTAAAATCCTTTTTATTCTGTGGCATCGGTTTTAATGTCTCCCCTTATATTTCTGATTTTATTAACTTGAATCTCGTTTTTATTTCGTAGTTAGTCTAACTAAGGATTTGCCAATTTTGCTGAAGTTTTTAAAAAACCAACTCAGTTTTGTTGATTTTTTTCTATTATCTATTTCATTTATTTCTGCTCTAATCTTTATTATTTCCCTCCTTTTGATTATTTTGAGTTTAGTTTGATCTTTTCCTAGTTTCTTAAAATGTAAAGTTAAGTTGTTGATGTGAGATCTTTCCACACACACACACACACAAAACTGGTAGAATCAAGAAACAAACTCATCAGTGTCAGGAAACAAAATTAACATACAAAAACCAGTTGTATTTCTATACACTAAAATTAGACAACCTGAAAAGGAAACTAAGAAAACAATTCAACTAAAATATGCAAAACATTGCTGGAAGAAATTGGAGAAGACATAAAGAAATGGACAGACATTCCATTTTTCACAGATTTGAAGACTTAATATTGCTAACATGGCCATATTACATACAAAGTGATCTGTAGATTCAAAGCAGTGCCTATCAAAATCCCCACAGCATTTTTTGCAGCAATAGAAAAAGCATTCTAGAATTCAAATGGGATTTCAGAGGATCTCAAATTGTCAAAACAATCTTAAGAAAGAAAAACAAAGCTGGAACCCTCACACTTCTTGATTTCAAAACATCCTACACAGCTACATTAACCTAAACAGTATCATACTGTCATAAAGACAGACATACAGACCAACAGAACAGAATACAAAACACAGAAATAAACCCTCCCATATATGGTCAAATAATCTTTGACAAGGGTGCCAAGACTACAATGGAAAAAGGATAGTGTCTTTAATATATGGTTCTGGGAAAACAGGATATACGTGCAAAAAAATGAAGTTTGGGCCGTTGCCTTAAACTATGCAGAGAAATTAACTCAGAATGAATTAAAGACCCAAAAGTGAGACCTGAAACTATAAAAATTCTAGAAGAAAACACAGAGGTAAATATTCACAACATTGGGTCTGGCAATGATATCTTGACTATGACATGAAAAACACATACAAGAAAAATAAATAGACAATGTGGACAACATCAAACTTACAAACTTCTGTGCAGCAAACAATCAACAGTGTGAGAAGGCAACCTATGGAATGAGGGAAAAATATTTGCAAGCCATATAGCTGATAAGGGATTAATACCCAGAATATATAAAAAACTTCTACAACTCAATAACAACAAAAATAAATAACTTGACTTTAAAATGGACAAGGGGTTTGAATGTATATTTCTACAAGGAAGATATACAATGACAAATAAGCACATTAAAGATATTCAACATCACTAAACATCAGGGAAATGTAAATCAAACTCACAATGATATATCAATTCAAACCCATCAGGATGGCCACTATGAAAAGAAAAATGAAAATGAAGAGAAAAGAAAATGAAAGTGAAGAGAAAAGAAAAGAAAAAAAAAGTGTTTGCCACAATATAGAGAAATTAGAATCCTTATGCACTGTCAGTGAGAGTGTAAAATGGTGCAGCTATGGAAGTTCTTCAAAACATTAAAAATAGAATTACTGTGTGATCCAGCAATTTTACTTCTGGGTATATATCAAAAGAATTGAAAACAAAATTTGGAAGAGTTATTTGCTCAAACATATTCATTGAAGCATTATTCACACTAGCCAAGAGGTAGAAACAACCTAGATATCATCTGTCAGAAGAATAGATAAAGAAAATGTTGTATATATATATATATATATATATATATATATATATATATATATATATATATATATATATATATATATATAGTAGAATATTATTCAGTCTTAAAAAAAGAAGGAAACTTCTTATACGCTAAAATACGGATAAACTCTGAGACCATTACGCTAAGTGAAATAAGCCAGTCACTCTAAGACTGCAGGATTGCAGTTACATAAGGGATCTAAAGTAGTTACAATTACTTAGAAACAGAAAGAATAATGGTAGTTGCCAGAGTCTGGTGGGAGAGGAAGAAGAGAGTTGTTGTACAATGGATATAGAATTTCAGTTTTTCAAGATGAAAAAGTTCTAGAGATCTGTTGCACAACAATGTCCAATACAGTTAACACTACTACACTGTATACTTAAAAATGGGTAAGATGGTAAATTTTATGTTGTGTGTGTTTTTTTATCACTATAAAAAGACTATTTTTAGAAAAACAAAAGCTAAGCAAATTTACTGCTAGCGTCTGTAGGTAGAGTAAATGTTAAATTATGCTAGGTTGAAATTAGATCTATATAAAAGAATCAAAGAACATTCTACACAGAAATAAAAGTAGAAACATAAAATACATAAAATTATGTTTTCTAATTTTAAAATATTTTTCAGATCCTTGACTGCTTATTATATCCTGATTGTTTTAACATTCATAAAATAAATTAATGTAATTCACCATACTAACAGAAAAAAAGGATAAAAATCATATGCTTATTCAAATAGATGAAGTAAAAGTATCTGACAAATAAAACCTCTCAGTCATCCAGAATCAAAGGAGAACTTTCTCATCTCTGTAAGGGACATCTAAAAAGGTACAGCTAACATCACACTTAAGGATGAGATACTAAACACTTTTCCCCTAAGATTGAGAACAAGGCAAGAATGCCCACCCTTCTTTATAATCTTGTACTGAATATTATCCTAAGAAATCTACAAAAACCTATTGAAATTAGTAAGTGAGTTGTGCAAGCTTGCAGACACAAGCTCAATATATAAAAATTAATTGCATACTAGCAACAAACAATTATTATTTAATTGGAAAATAAATTTTAAAAATATCACTTACAAGGCAAAACCAAAATTCTAAAGAAAAAATTTAACAAAGTATGTGCTACATCTCTATATCAAAAAGTATAAAACATTGCTGAGAAAATTTTAATTTAAGAAGTTCTAAATAAATGGAGAGATATTAATGGATCAGAAAACTCAATATAGTTAAAATGTCAATCTGACAAAACTGATTTGTAGATTTAATACAATCAAAATCTCAATGAAAATCTCAGCAAGCTTTTAGAAAAACTTATGAAAATCTGATTCTAAAATTCATGTTAAAAAGCCAAAGGATTCAAGAGAGCCCAACTAATTTTGAAAAGAACAAATTTGGATTTCAAGACTCACTAAAAAACTACCGTAGTGGTTTTGGTATTAAGAAAATGAGAAGACAATCCTCAGACTGGGAGAAAATATTATGTATATACTGACACAGAAGTTTTATTCAGAATACACAGACAGTTCAACTTACAGTGGTTCCACTTAAGGATTTTTTGACTTTCTGATGGTGCAAAAGCAATGGGCTTCATTAGACAGTGTACTTTGAATTTTGATCTTTTCCCAGGGTAGCAATATGCAGTACAGTACTCTCTCATGATGCTGGGCAGCAACAGTGAGCACTTAAACCATTCTGTATCCACACAACCATTCTACTTGTTTGCAATTTTCAGTACAGTATTCAATAAATTACTTGAGCTATTCAACACCTTATTATAAAATAGCCTTTGTGTTAGATGATTTTGCCCAACTGTAGGCTAATGTAAGTGTTCTTTTAGCATATGTTTAAGGTAGGCTATGCTAAGCTATGAAGTTCGGTAGATTAGGTGTATTCAGTGCATTTTAAAAAAATTGAAGTACAGTCAGCAACAATGTGTCAATTTCTGGTGTACAGCACAATGTTTCAGTCACACATATACATACATATATTTGTTTTCATATTCTTTTTCATTATAGGTTACTATAAGATATTGAATATAGTTCCCTGTGATATACAGAAGAAATCTGTTTTTTAATCTATTTTATATATAGTAATTAATATTTGCAAATCTCAAACTCCCAATTTATCCTGACTTATAATATTTTCATCTTACAATGGGTTTATTGGGATGGAACCTTATTGTAAGTTGAGAAGTTGCAACTCAAAAAGACAAATCACCCAATAAAATATTTGGCAAAATATTTGAATAAGCACTTCACAAAAAGATATGTGAATGGCTGATAAGTACATGAAATATTTTTGATTATTGATTCAGTCTCCTTACTAATGACAGGTCTGTTTATATTGTTTATCTCTTAATGATTGAGTCTTGGTAGGTGTATGTTTCTAAAAACTTATCCAATTCTAGATTATCCTATTGAATGTCATATAATTGTTCAACATTATTAGTTATCAGAAAAATGCAAAATAAAACCACAATGAGGTATCACTAAACACCCATGGGAACAACCAAAATTATAAACAGTGATAATACCAAGTGTTGGCATGTATGCATAATAAATGAAACTTTCAGACTTTGCTGGTGGAAATGTCCAGTGGTGCAATAACTTTGTTAAACAGTTTAGACAATTTTTTATAAAGTGGAACATACTCCTAACATATTACTTAGACTTTTCACTCCCCAGAAGTTTACCTAAAATAACTGAAAATATATGTCCACATGAAGACTTGCATAGGAATCTTTCCAATAGATTTCTTTATAACAGCTAAAAATTTCAAAAACCCAACTGTTCATCATCAAGATAGAGTAACAAATCATGATATAATAGTGAAATACTATCTGCAATGAAAAGAAATGAACTACTGATACGTACAAAAACATGGCTGAATCTCAACATTAAGTTAAAAAGCCAGACACAAAAGAGTATATACTATATGATTCTATTTACATGTACATCTAGAAAAGATTAATCTGACTTACAGTAACAGAAAACAGTAGTGGCTTGGGGCCAGAGTGAAGGGCTGATGTCAGCATGGGGGAATAATTAACTGAGAATAGGCACAAGAAAACTTTCCAGAACAAAGGAAACAGATCTTGAATATAATGGTGGTTATAAGATTTATAGCTGATAAAACCCATCAGCCTATCCATTTCAAATTGGAGCATGTAGTATATACCTTAATACAGCTGACTTATTTTTTAAAAAAAACAATAATCTTTTCCTCTAGTCATTTGTTTGTGATGATTTTGGCATACAGAACTTTAAATTTTTACATAGTCAAAATATATCAATCTTCCTCTTCACAGTTTTTGAATTTTGTGTCATGTCTAGAAAAGCTTTCCTTGAATAATATTTCATAGAGAGGCCATTTGACAGAATGTTTTATAATGTAGATTCTGACATCAGATAGCCATCAAGAGACTGTTTACACTTGGGCAAATTAATCTCTGTTTTTTAATTTCATTTTAAAAATCTGTAGATAATTATAGTTTCTACCTTAAGTGGCAGATGGTGGCAAATGTAGGTAAAATAGAATATTAAAGGATACATTAAAAGGCTTAATTAATACTAACTATTCTTTACTTGTTTTTTTAATGAGGGGGAGGTAATTAGGTTTATTCATTTATTTATGTTTGGAGGAAGTACCAGGGATTGAACTGAGGACCTCATGTGTGCTAAGCATGTGCCCTACCACTTGAGCTATACCCTCCCCCGACACTAGCTAGTTTTATTACCATATTTTCACAGAGTATTTATTATTTGAACTGTTACACATTATTAATAGACGTACAGAGATTATAATGAACGCCTGTGTGGACACTACCCAATTTTGTCAGATCTCCATTTAACAGTCTGACAAATTTGTTTCAGATGTTCTTCCTTTAGAGCAACTGGATTCCTCTTTGTACTCCTTGATTCCAGTCTTTCCCCAACTTACATATAAACACTTTCCTGAAATAGGTGTTTATTTTTCTTGCTCATGTAGTAAAGTTATAGTTTACATTTTTACATTTATAAAAATATATATTGCTTGAATTTTTAATTTTACATAAACAGCACACTGTACGCATTATTATACAACTTGATTTTCTTAATCAACTTATATAGTTGAAATTTATCTGTGTTTTTACATGTTAGAATAATTTTTTGTTTTCATTTTTCACATCTATGTTTTTAACTTATCTGGATTTTATTTTATTGTAAATTATGTGGGCTTGTAATTCACTTTTTTTTTTTTTTGGTGGTTAGCTGGTTTCAAAACCATATGTATAATGTTTTTCCCCACATATTTGAAATTATGCTTTTTATTATTGCTGTTTGAATTTTCCTCCAGTTTTATTGAGTTATAATTGACATACAGCACTGGTTAAGATGTACAGCATAATGATTTGACTTACATACGTCATGAAATGATAACCACAATAAGTTAGTGAACATCCATTACCTCACATAGATACAAAATTTTAAAAGAAGAAAAACCATATGTTTCCTTGTGATAAGAACCCTTAACTTTCATATATAACATGCAGTAGTGTTAATTGTATTAATCATATTGTACATTACAACCCTGGTACTTAATTTATCTTATAATTGGAAATTTGTACCTTTTGACTATCTTCATCCATTTCCTTTTCCACCCTGACTCCCTGACCACAAATCTGATCTCTTTTTCTATGAGTTTGTCTGTTTGTTTGCTTGGTATTTTTTGAGGTACAATAGACCTAAAATACTATGTTAGTTTCTGGTGCACAACATGGTGATTCAGAAATTCTGTACATTACAAAATGATCACCATGGGAAGTCCAGTTATCATCTGTCACTGCACAGAGATACTACATTGTTATTGATCTATATTCTTCACTCTGTACATTTTATAACTGACTCATTTATTTTGTAACCAGAAGTCCATACCTCTTAATCTACCTCATTTTTCTCATCCCCCCACATTCCCTCCACTCTGGCAACCACTTGTTCGTTCTCTGTATCTATGATTCCATTTCTGTTTTGTTATATTTATTTCTTTCATTTTTTAGATTCCACATATAAGTGAAATCATACCATATTTATTTGTCTTTTTCTGTCTGACTTATTTCGCCCACGTAATACCCTCTAGGTCCATCCTTATTGTTGCAAATAGCAAGATTTCATTCCCTTTTATGGCTAAATTCCCATTGTATATATACCATATCTTCTTTATCCACTTAGCTATTAATGGGGACTTAGGTTGCTTCAACATTTTGGGTATTGTGGATAATGCTGCATGAACATAGAATTAGATATAAATTTTCAAATTAATGTTTTTTTTTCTTTGGAAAAATAGAAGTGGAATTATGCCATTTTGTATTCTACTATATTTAGACATACATATCTAATATGCTTAAGATGTATTAAGCATATCTGATACATGTCTTGATTTTGTCTTCTTTGATCTATATCTTGGATTCTATAGCACTACCATGTATTTCAAATATTTTAGCTTTTTAAAAAAATCATTGCACAGCTTTATTATATATATATTTGAGTGTACACATACATATGGAATATTTATATAATCATAATGCTGTAAATGATGTTAGTTTTTAATTTTCAGATTTATATTTACAAAGCATGGAAGACAATTATTGCTACAGAACAGACATAAACATTATGAATCATGACAATTTAAAAATAGTATTATAAGTCACACCTTTGAAGAAAGGGAAGAGGGAAGACTGGTGGAGGAAAGTTTAAGGGTGATAAACTCTTCATCTCTCCAAGTGAGGAGTTAGTAGATACTGTCTAAGTTTACTGAATCAAGTAATACAAATTCAAACTTATTGTTTAAGTTTAAACATCAATTATAAACAAAAATTGGGAGGTAGAGAAATAGTGTGAATGTACAAAATGTTTTCTCTATTAAAGTACTGTCAATAGATGGTATACAAGTGGACAAATGAAGATATAAGGGCACATATATATCACTCAAGTTATATTGGAAACTGTCAGAATATCTAGAAATAGAACTTGTTAATGGTAATTTCACTAGAGAATGGAGTATAGATTGGGGAAAACATTTTAATTTCTATCTCATATCCTCATATGTATTACTTTCACCATAAAAATAATTTTAAAAGTTAAGTCTCTTGGAGTATACAACTGGACTTTGGATAAATTATGCCAACTATATGCCACAAGGCAAAGGCAGATGACCCAGGGGCTTATGTTGGACTCTCTAGATTAAGTCCCCAAAATGAACATTCTGAGGAATCAGGAGTTGATGGACCTTAAACAGTTTACAAGAAAAATAGCTCTGCAAAATTAATAACCAAAGTCCTAGCATCAATTTCAGAAGAAGCTGGCTAGACTAGGTGTATTCTACAAGAACTTTTTTTATTTAAACAGGGTCATTTTTAATTTGTTAAGTGTTCTTGGAATATTTGCCTTTCTTAGAAGATAAAATCTTCAGTAAAGAGGCTGATCTCCTTTCAAATTATAGCCTTACATCTCTCAAGAAAGTCTTAATTAGGGAATGTCAATGCCGATTCATGAACATCTTTTATCTGTCAACCAAATGCCATCCTTGGGATTAGGGTTATATCAAGGTGAGTTGTTGAAACGTCAAGGCTATCTTGATAATTCTCTTGATAGTATGCCAATTTCCTCTTGTTTGAGCCTCTCTAAGTTATTAGTGAGAGTGGATTACTTTAGGGACACCATTATCCTATTGAAACATTTACTGAACTGCACATCCATCCATTTTCAAAAGTAATCTTTTCTGGCTCTTCACTTGTTCAGAGGTAGGACTCCGAAGTGACTTTCTACCTCTCACAAAACTAAATTCCTGACTTAGTAATTTTCTGACTCCTCTTTCTCTTACTGAAAATCCTTGGTAAATCTTTATTTTCTCACTTATAGCTCTACCGCCAATGCCTTGGTTTTGAAAGCCTATAAATTCACCTTCTATCAGGAACTGGTTGGTTAAGTTCTATTTTGGCCCAGTGGATCTGTCAGATTGGGACACACCACAGAGTGCTCTCAGGGCTATGAGAAGCAATAGCTTTGTCTGATGATGAACCCAAAAGTCAGAGCAATGAAAGGATATTTTTAGATCTGATAGAATCCCCTGGATCATGCTGCATGATCCAGGGGTTATTTTAGAAAAATGGCTCATCAGTGTAGAAAGAAAGGAATTTTATGAATTATATTTGTGAGGGATTTTAGAATTCCATGATTGTAGACAAGAATTAGTTTGTTTTTAAGGATTTAGGACTTTCCTCTTTCTGGACATTGTGGGGGAAAAAAAGTAAGAGTAGAGATAGGAAGATACTTTGGTGTATTGGCCACATATACTCTTCAAGGTTCAGGGAAACTGCTGTCAAGCTGCCCAACTCAAATGATAAGAGCTATTTTATTTCTGTTTTTTATCATATATCTGGCAAGCAGAATATGATATCTGTCTTAACACTTATATTCTCCCTGCCAAAGTGCACGCAGTATGTTTGGACATATGGTCTCATTTTTATGATCTTTTAACCTTTATTTATTCCACATACCCTTTGGCAGAGGTAATCATTTGTGGCACATGAATTGCCAGGAAAAGGTCCCATCTGGAGCTTCTGAAAAAGAAGAGTTTGCTTCCACAAGGGAAAACTTTTAAAAATAGATTTAATCGTTTAAATCCAATAATTTCAGTTCATTCTTAATCTTAACCTAGTGGTATAATATGTGGGGGGAAAATCTATGGGAAATTTTTCCTATGTCTCTTCTCTGGGGTTTAGCGCTATAAAAAAAACAATGTAGTAAGCAACTGGTGCTGCCCACCAACCTTGGTTAGAAAGTGTTTTTCTAAAGCTTAGTCATAGAAATCTTGAACCACACTTTCACAAGTGGCTGGTGTATCAGTTAAGATTATGTTTGCCACAAATTCTAGTGAACACTGAATAACAATGGCTTAAACAAGACAGACATTTAATTTCTTTTCATATGAAACAAGTCCAGAGTTAACACAAGTCAGACCTGTGTGGTGATACTATGACTTACACACAGGATCCTTCAATGCTTCTGCTTTCCTATTACTACAGTGTGGCCTTTGTCTAAAAGAGCTTCCAGAGCTCTGGTCATTTCATCTGAATCCCAGGTAGTAGAGTGACGGTTGAGTAGTATAGTATGTATTAACTTGTTCAGGGAGGATTTACTGAAGTAACTGAATAAAAATAGTCACTGAAGTCATCTTTGCCCCATTTGCAATCTTGGGAAATGTTTTAATATTCCATAACTATATATGATGTTTATAGTAGGCTTAACATTAAAAAATCAGATTAAGGAAATTCTCTTTTATTTTAAATTTGCTAAATTTTAAATTATGAATGGTTGTTGAATTTTATCACATGAATTTTCTGTATTTATTGAGATGTCCAATAGTTCATCTTGCATACATTTCTACTTTTAGTATTGTTTCGGGCCATCAGATCTTCTCTTCCAGACCACATAATTTTGGTTAATGGAAAATTCCAAAATATCTCCCCAAATTAAACCATTTCCTTCTTTTGTGGCTATTTTAAAAACCATTTATCCTTGCTGGCTCCAGTCTGAGAATTTCAATTCTGTGGTTATAATCTTGAATTATTACTGTTCCTTGGACTGACCCTACAAAATTAATTTTCCATTTGCAACTGACAAAGTCTCCTATCTCCTGTGCAAAATTCTTATGACTTTTGTTGTTGCATCTTTTCCTATCCTGGACACAATTTATCTGGCTGAGATTGTAACTGAAAAATAAAAACAAAAACAAAACCCTGAATTTTGGACTGTTGCCAATTTTGGAGTCAGGAGGCTCAATAGGGGAAAATAATCATTTTCATGTCTGGAGACTTGCCATGAGGGATTTTACTTCTCAAAAGCCATCCCTTAGGGAATATCAGGCCAAGTGGAGTATTCCCAGGAGAAACAGAGGGCTCAAAACAGCCAGCCATAATCTATGTATTTGTCAGCTTAGAGTTTTCAATGAGGACAGCTTTTCAAACCCTTATTCTTTCCTTGCTGGCATCCCCTCTCCCACATTACACACCCCTTCATTTTTATGGACCTCCCTTAGTGGTAGCACTCTCTATTCCCCTCCCCATCCCACCCTCCTCTCCTAATTTTAAGAGAAATTTTTAAAGTGCTGGCTCTATGATTTGAATTGTTCTTTGGGGTTTTGATCTGTCTTATGTTTTGCAGTAACTGGTACTTATTTTGGTTCTCTGTGTAAGTAACTGCAGAAGCTATTAACAGAAGATTAACTGTAGACAATTTCATTACTCTTGGAATAAATAGAAAGTCCACAGGCTGAGACTGAATAGGCAACAGAACAGCCTTGGAACTGCAGAGGACAGATTTAAAGAATATACTTTTAAGGTGTCAGTGTCACACTTAAATAGATGGCAGCACCCTTAAGTTCCTCGAATGACATAAAAATACATGAATGGACAGAGAAGCAGAAACCTAAAACTGAAGAGAAGAAATTCATTTTCAAGGTTGGCGTTCTCATTAGGTGAATGAGGTAACATTTGAGGTAATTGAAAAAAAAAATACAATTCAGTTTGTCAACAAATTGTTTCATCAGCATAAAGTCAAGCTGCCAGTTTTGATGGATTCCCCCACAAGTGGCTAAGCTGACTGTTGATAAATTATAACGTGCAGTTAAAATGTTGTTGTCAATTCTTGTCAGTCTTCCACCTGATGCACTCGATACGTGTAGGAGGTTACTGTGCTATCTTCTCATGCTTCTTCGTGTGGGGATTCATGAGGCAGTATTGGTACTCAAAAACCTCACTGGTCAGTCCAGTGTAGCCCGAGCCACAGCCAGAGTTGACATAAATAAAAAGTAGCAGGGTCTGGCCTATCACAGTTGATTGAAACCATATAGCCCACATGATTAACAATTTCCTCTTGACCATTGATGAATTCTTATTTCTATCAGATGAGAACTTACCACTTGGACTTACACTTGGGCATCTTTCTATCTAAAGAAGCATCTTGTTTCCCTTATAGTCTGTTTTCTTTTCTCACTCAAATGCTGTGATTTTAATGGAAGGCAGTGTTTTGTTTGAAACAGCTATTACTAGGTTTTTAGGGGAAAAAAAGTTTCTAATTACTAATGCAAAAATCCCTCTAGCTCCCCTCTATTTCCAAAAGATAAATAAGGGGACTGTCGATGTTTAACTCCAATTATGTCTCCATTTAGTTCACGTTATTGAGTTTGATTTGTATGTAACCACAGTGAATTCTTCATGTTGAGAGAATCAGAGTTTTTTCTTGTAATTGTAAGAGATCACAGTGGCATTTATACCTGCTAACCATAGGCTTTTATTAAGATGATTGATTGCTTACATTGATTTATTTTATATGTGGGCATTCCTGTGGTGTGAGTTTTCACTTTAAAATGTACACAGTTCATCATTTGGGCTCTTCTCTTGCATTGCCATTAATGAAATTTTGAGCATGTATTCTTCCAGAGGGCTATCCTTGACTAGGGAAAAATTTATTGCCTTTGAAGGAATAAGATATGAGTCACTGAATTCTTTTCTGGGCTGGAGTGGCAGAGGGGACACAATGAAAATTATTTTTCTTAACATTTAGATAATTTTTTGCTTGATATCTGTGGTTGCCAGTTTATTTAGACATCTGCCCTCTAGGTTGAAAGCAGATTTAAAACCAGAGAGATGTTCAAGGTTTAACATTGAAAAGAGTAGAACCATCCTGGTCCTTCCTAGGCCCCGGATTACACTCTGAAACTCTTTTTGAGCTATCATAAATGAGGTCATTGAACGAAATCAATTCCTGCTTACAAGGAAATTCCATTTTTAAAATCTTACTAGATTTGAAATCTACTATATTGGAACTGTAAATTAGATTTGTAATCTAGTAAACTGTAATTTGGAAGCAAATAAACAAATACTTATAGTGAGTTGTATTGTGTCCCCATAAAAGGTGTATCCATGTTCTAACCCAAGTATCTGTGAATGTGACTTTATTTGAAAATAGGTTCCCTGCAGATGTAACTAAGTCAAGTATGTAAAGATGTGATCATTTCAGATTTAAGAAGGCCCGAAAATCCAATGATTGGTATTCTTATGAGAGGGAGAGCTGACACACTGGGAAGAAGGCCATGTGAATTGAAGATGGAGGCAGAGACCGAGTCACGTTGCCATGTGCCAGGATGCCTGGAGTGAGAAACTAGAGTGCCAGGAGCCACTGGAAGCTGCAAGATGTAAGGAAAAATTCTCCCATAGGGCCTTTAGAGTAAGTGTGGCCCTGCCGACACCTTGAGTTTTGACTTCTGACTTCCGGAACAGTGAGAGACTCTATTTCTGTTGTTTTAAGTCACCCCAATTTGTGGTGATTTGTTGCAGCAGCCTAGGAAATGAATACAATATCTGTATTGTAGTCTGTGTGAATAGCTCCCCTAGATCTGCGCCACGTCCCACCTGCGCGGCTTGGCCAGATAACCTTGATCTTCGTGCTTAGAAAATGTCCACAGTGGTTCACAATCAAACGTTGGCATTCATGACCCTATATTCATGGACTCTCTCTGTTATACTTAGATTTGTTTATTTTTAAATCTTAGTCAAGAAATTACAAGTCTCTATAAAGCCCTCCTAGTTAAATTTCAACCAAATTCGCCTTAAGACCTGAGCATTTTACTTAGATTACTTAACAGTTTACTTTATTTATTTATTTTAATTGAAGATTGTCGATTTATAATGTGTTAATTTCTGGTGTACAGCATAGTGACTCAGATATATATATATCATTTTTGATGGATTATATATATATATTATATATATATAATCCTTCATATATTCTATTTCATTATAGGTTATTACAAGATATTGAATATAGTTCACTGTGCTATACAGTAGGACCTTGTTGTTTATCTATTTTATATATAGTAGTATCTGTAAATCCCAAACTCTCAATTTATCCCTCCTCACCCCTTCTCTCCCCCAGCCCGGTATCCGTAAGTTTGTTCTCTACGTCTGTGAGTCTGTTTCTGTTTTGCAAATAAGTTCATTTCTCATTTTTTTAGATTCCACATATAAATGATATCATATGGTATTTTTCTTTCTCTTTCTGGCCTACTTCACTTAGTATGACAATCTCCAGGTCCATCCATGCTGCTGCAAATAGCATTATTTATTCATTTTTTTTTTTTTTTATGACTGAGTAGAACGCTATTGTGTATATATATACGCCGCAACTTCTTTATACAGTCATCTATCCATGGACATTTAGGTTGCTTCCATGTCTTGGTTATTGTAAGTAGTGCTGCTATGAACACTGGGGTGCATGTATCTTTTTGAATTACAGTTTCCTCCAGATATATGCCCAGGAGTGGGATTGCTGGGTTATATGGTAACTCTATTTTTAGTTTTTAAAGGAATCCCTATACTGTTTTCCATAATGGCTGCACCAAACTACATTCCCATCAACAGTGTAAGAGGGTTCTCTTCTCTCCACACCCTCTCCAGCATTTATCATTTCTGGACTTTTTAACGATGGCCATTCTGATTGGTGTGAGTTGATACCTCATTGTAGTTTTGATTTGTACTTCTCTGATAATTAGTGATATTGAAGATTTTTTCATATGTGTATTGGCCATTTGTATGTCTTCACTGGAGAAATGTTTGTTTAGGTCTTCTGCCCATTTTTTTTTATTGGGCTATTTGCTTTTATGATATTGAAATGTATAAGCTGTCTGTATATTCTGGAAATTAAGCCCTTGTCAGTTGCATCATTTGTAAATATATTCTCTCATTCTGTAAGTTGTTCTTTTGTTTTGTTTATAGTTTCCTTTGCTGTGCAAAATGTTTTCTAAGTTCCCTTTAGTTTAGCACTTCACATGATTGTGTTTCTGATTGTTCTGCACACAAAGCCAGGATGCAAAATAATAAAATGGAAACACGTACAAGTTAACCCTCTTGCCCTTAAATAAAGAATGACAGGGACTCAGAAAGAGAACTCTCTTCTCAGAATTCTTATTGTCAGTATACTCAGGTGAGCACTTGGCTACACAAAGACAGATTTCATCTCAAATTCTTTCTTGGGCATGAATCTTATCTCAACTATGACATAAATTTTCTGAAAGGAGCAATGGCCTTAAACCCTTTACCTGACCATTGCCTCCCCAGAGATGTTCCTGATGTAGTTGCTCGATAAGTGCTAATCCAACTAAACTGATGTGGGGGCTTCTGACAGAGTTTAGTGCTTTAGATCATTTCCAGAAATTCCTACAGGATGTAAAAACGCATGATGATGAAAATCATCAAATTCCCCCCTCCAACATCTATTACTTAACAGACTCTCAAGTTTGGGGGAAAAAAAAATTAAACATTATGCGGAGAAAAGATTTTATAAACTATAATTGTTTAGAAGGGTACTAACCTCAGAAAGGAAATCCACATAACTTATTCCTAGAGGAAGGTAACTTTAGAAGCTAAATTTATGATAAAGTGTTTTTTTAGCAGGGGAGAAGATAGGAAAGAAATAATCTGTAATAGTTACAAAATAGCTCTGTAGATTGAAACCTGGGCAGCTCTTTTAATTTGCAGGAGTGGAGAGAATGGGTAGCTTTAATCCAGTGCGGGGGAAGGGCCAAGCATGGATTGGTCACTCTGTATTGAACCTGAGTATTTCTTATTTTAATTGACAACATTCACATCTTTGAGCTTCTCATTTAGACTTTGATAAAATCAACTTGCAGAGGCAGATGGCAGGCTGTTATTTTTAATTCACAAGCCATGTTAAATGTATGCCATATGTTATAGAACTTTTCAGGCTCAGCCTTTTGAGTGCTACCACAATAAACTCACCAACTTACAGAAAAGGAAATCTGACAGGAAGAATTATGCACTTGCGGGTTACATTTTTGAAAACTGAAGTCAGTTACTTGTCTCTTTGCCTGACTTGGGGAGGGGTGGGTGGGGAAGAAAAACCTCTCAGCAAACTGAGAAACCACACATTGAAATGGTAATATCTGTGTAAAAAAGAAGTGGGATTAGGGGATCTGATTGTTGCTTTGTGCTCAGAAGTGATATGTCGCATCAACAGGACGATACTTCTGAAGAATATTTGAAGCAGCCCATTATTGCCCATAAAAGGACTGAAACATGAGTTCTAATTTGTATACTGCTAACAGTCCTCAGTGGGGGACTCACTTCTCTGGGCCTCAGTAGCTCGTACGTCAAATATAAAAAGTTGAATGAGGTAATTTTTGAAGCCCTGTCCAGAACTTACACAGTACAAATCATAAACTGTACTTGTGGTTCCTCATGGTTAATCATCACCATCTTTATAGGGGCCATATTATGGAAAATTGCTCCTTTTAAAAAGAAACTCTTCACTTGTCAAGACTCAGTTTTATGGGCCTTTTCCAAACTGCCATTAATGAAGGTCAACATGTTGTTACACAAAGATATTGTTGAGTGACTTTTATTACATCTACTAATTTGTTCATCTCTATGTCTTTAGACTATCTCTGTCCCTTCTAGGTTTAATATCTTGGACATTACACTGGTACTCGAGATACAAGTGAAGCTTCTGGCCACCTGCTCTGTCCCTCTGGATACAAGTTAGTTCCTGGAGACACAATTTTAGGAATCTGACCAGAATTTTGGGAACTCAGGAATCATTATTCAATGATGGGAAATTTGGGGTTTACTTGTTGCAAGATTTAATATTAACATTAAATTGCCTTTGAAAATGAGTTTTAACTTCTATATTTCCTTTTTATTCCTTAAGTAGAATAGAAAATGCCTTCTGCTCCATGAGCAAGAGGTAAGAGGGAAATGTCAGATAACATTAGAAATATTTGAACTAGCTGGTTGGGGGTGTAGGGGATACGGGAGGGAGAATGCGTCACATGAGAGAAAAGAACAAGGCTGTAACTTTCAAAGAATAATTTATGCGATGCTCTTCCTTCCTCTTCACAAGCTCTTCATTCCTTTACTATTCTGTTCTTACTCTTGGAACCCTGAATATAACAGCCATGTTCAGTAGGAAGCCCAAGAGGTAAGTTAAGGTTTACCTGGTATGTCTTGGGCAGGGTGAAGGCAGGTAGGGGACTGCCTACTGCTCAGAGCTCAAGTTCTTTCATAAAGCATTTATTTGTTTGAATTGAGCTGTATCCCCTGTTAAAGGTGGAACTGCACAAGAAGTGCATCCCCTTTCATAACTCCAAATCACCTTTGTATAACACTCAGGCTCTTTTCTTACTGTGACTTCCTGATTTCTGTCCCAGCCTGGTTTGCTAATGTAGCAGCTTCCTGAGATGGCCCTTTCTTGCTCCTATCTGTTTTGACTTTTGCCACTGCAAACAGCATGGGAGGAAAGCTTTCCTTTACTCCTACATCCTTACCCGCCTGCTCCCCTTCCCTTTCACACCTGTGCGTGCACACACACCTGCAAAGCTGTGCAAGGCATCTGGTGTTACTGTTACCATTGTTGCCTGGCACTGTACAAAATGCACCTCCTAGGCACATTACTTTCATACCCACCTCTTTACACGTTTGTCTTTCTAACCTGAACTTCTTGAGGACAGCAGCTCTTTCTTATTTATCTTTATTTTCCCATCATCTAGCTGGACTTCGTATATAGAAAGGACACAAGTAGACGTTTAATGGGGAAAAACGATGAATGAAAGTGCAATAAAGGATGATGTAATAAATATCTTATCTAGTTAGATCAAGAACTGCCTCGATTTTTAGGTCACTTATTCATTCAGTCATTCATTAGACAACAGTTTCACTAATTACTTTGTGGAACAGGTCGATAACATCACTGCTTACTACACAGAGTTTGCTGTTTGTGTACGTACATGTGCGTGTAAATCCACACATATATATTTAGAATGAAATTAACTATTAAAGTGGAAATTATTCATTTCGCAGTGTTAGTTTAATCATTCCCACTAATCTTTTTGTTGCCTTCAAAGTTTCTAGAACATTTTTATATATAGATATCTGGTCAAAGTGTGCTGCACTGCCAACTGTAGTTGAGATTTGAGAGTCCAGAATAGACGGACCAGATGGGCAGCTTCCCTCACAGCAGAGTTTCCCAAAGTGCATTCAGCAGAATACTCGTTTCATGGGGTGTTAAATGGGATGTTACTAGGTGTTATGAGAAAAGGAACAGAGAGAGAGAGAGAAATTGAGAGAGATTTATATATTCACATATATTCATATCTGTTTTATATGAATATAAAAATATACGTTCTTATTTCATACATAAGTGAAGTATTTGGCTTAAATGAAATTAAATAGATTTATTACGTTAAGATTTTTCAGAACTTTTAATTCACCAATATACTTCGAAAATAAGTAAGAAACAGAAATTACATGTATAATATCTAGTATTTCTCAAATACACTTTTCATGGGCATTTTCAGTAAGTTTTGGCTCTTTATGAAACTTTAGGAAATTGCTATATTATTACATTATAACTGAAGGGCATACTCCTGTCTGATTGTGCCTTTATGAATTCATAGGTTTATGTAGATATGACACATTTGTGAGATCTCAGCTTGTCCTGAATTCTGGCATACATGTCTTTCTAATTTTTCTGGATTTGATCTGATGTCTGGCTTTTGGGACACAGTACTAATTGTTTCCATTCATCTCTTTGGTCCCCATACTTTCCTACTCTTTAAGGCAGTATCCCATTAGGAAATCAGAAATGTCACAAGATATTTCAAGCAGAAAGGATTTAATTCAGGGAACTGGTTAAAAGGTTCTGGAGAACCTTGGAAAGAAAACAGGAGAAGTAGAGGGGAACTGGAGAAAATGAAACAGGGTTTTTTTGTTTTTTTTTAATGTAAGATCTGAAGTTGCTAAATAATCTTAGGCTGGAGCCACCCTGTACTTCATACTGAGTTGCTGGAGGTGCTGCCTGTAATTGGAACCACACTGATGTCACTTATCCAGGAGCCCAGATTCCCCCTGCTACTGCCATCAAGAGAGTTAGAGCCCACAGTCACCTAGAGTTACTCTCAGTTGCTCATGGATGCTACTGCTGCTACTGGATGGAGAGCTGGCTAGAAGAAGGGAAAAAATGGCATCTTCTTTCTCCCTAATTTCAAATGTCCTACTATGGCCTTCCATTGACAGGCCTATCAGGAACTCAACTGGCAAGGGGGTTTAGAAATGTGGCATGCAGGCTTTCGATCCTGGTGGGATGGAAGAGACTATAGAGAGGCAAGTGTGGAGATGAAAGCAGCAGACACTCTTGAGCACAGTCCACTTCTTCGGGCTGTTGACATCCATAAATGCCTCTCTAGTCATACTTAAGCTTTCATACAAGAACCTCTACTTAACAAGATGTACTATCACTTTTACCAAGTGACCCTAAATTGAAACATTGGTAAAATTCTTTGACTTCATAAAATTCTGTGCTACATGGGCCTTCATTTGGCTCTTCATATAGCACACATTTTAAGGTTCATCATTGTAATCATTTCCTCCCAAAATTTCTCTGCTTCCCAGCCTTTCTCTATTCTCCTTGACAAATTTCATCCTAGATGAACCCTAATTAGCTATTTTTTCCCTATATCTGCTCCCTTTGCAGGTGAGCTGTACTGAAGAAAACCATGTAAACTAGCTGTCTTATATCACAGTAAGTTAGAATCGCCGGCCTCAGTTGCCCAGGGCTTCTCAACTAAGCTTGTCCTCTATTCTGTGCAATGATTATCTCAAAATCTCTGCTTTCTTCCCCATACTCAGTCCATGGTATCTGCAAAAAGAGACTAATAGCTGTGAGCTCTGTCATCTTCCCAAGAGAAAACCTTACATGAATCTGTATCTTTTTCTCATTGACCTTTCTTCCCTTTGCCACTAAAACGAAAATATCCCTCATCCTCTTGAAGGGCAATGCCTTCTGGAACCCAGCATCATCTCTCACTTTCTCAAGATCTTTGCTTTTTTAAGAAACAAAATATTCACACCATTATCTCAATATCTGCCTCTGTATTATTCCCATCACCAGATAAACCTGATCTAGATCTAGAATTTTAAACCGCAAAACAGAGCCAAACAACCCTCTATTGTCTTACCTCTTATTTTGCTTTATTATTTCTCTGCTACATTTCAGAAGTTGTCTAATTGCACTGCCTCTTCTTCCTCATTTTCCAGTTACTCTTCTTTGTACCCAGGTTTGGCTTCTGTTATCAACATTCTACTCAGACTGCTCATGTCAAATAACCAGAGAACTCCATTTAAGGAAATTCAGTGGATGGATACTTTCATGCTTATCTTACTTGGTACAGTTGGCTACTTTCTCCATCTTGAAATATACTCTCATTTTGTTGACTGTTTCTCAATATAGCTCCTCTCTGGGAAAGTACTTCTGTGTGTTGATGAGCCTTAGACCCATAACTTAGGAGGATGTTCTCTTTCTTTATACTCTTTCTAAAAGATTTCATTAATTACCAAGGCTCTTGATGAATCTAAAATCCCATCTCCAGCCAAGAACATGCCTCTGAGCTCCAATCTTGTATACATAACTAAATTCTCCAAAACTCCATTTAAATGACTCAGGAACCTCAAACTAAAAATCTCTAAAATTGAATCCATTGCTTTCTCTTCTAAATCTGTTCCTTTCATAGCCTTTCCCATCACAGAAAACGACCCTATCCATGTGTAAAACCAGATATTTGGGAACCATTCTTCATTATTCTTGTTATTCTTTCTTTTATCTTGCTCATTCATTTTACCAGTATGACCTATGAATTCCACAGGGATGTATTTCTCGCCATCTTCACTGTTACTCAACTTGTCCAAGGCACTACCATCTCTCAATTAGACTAAACTCCACCTTCTTACTATGCTCTACAAGGCAGAACATGATCTATTCTAGCCTTGATCTCTCTGACTTCATCTCCAGCCTTACTGTTCTCCTTATTTACTGCCCTCCAACACCAAGGCACTCCTTTTGGTTCCTCAAATACATCAGTCTCTTC
The DNA here is from genome assembly GCF_048773025.1 of Camelus bactrianus. NCBI lineage: Eukaryota > Metazoa > Chordata > Mammalia > Artiodactyla > Camelidae > Camelus > Camelus bactrianus. Next base: position 38,643,912 of record NC_133542.1, on the reverse strand, counting down.
TCTGCTTTAGGATCTTTTGTAATTTTGTCTTCTATTCCTGGAGCTCCCTTCCTCCAGTACTTCAGGTGGTGGCATTTTCTTGTCCTCATAATGGTTGGTGATGTTTCTCAATTGCTTTACTTAGCTCCTACCAGTACCCTCTTACAGTATTTATTGCACGTTAATTTTAGTGCCTATTTTAATTTGTAATTATCTAACTTTGGCTTTATTGATTTTTGGATCCCTTTCTAGGTTGTAAGTTCCACAAAGCAGAAGCTTTTGTCAATTCTATCTAGTAATAGTAAGTCCAGTACCTGGCACATAGTAGGTACTCAAAATTATTTGCTGAAAGAATGAAAACATGAAGATTTATACCTAAATGGAATCGTAGCAGGATCTTGGTAAAGGAGTGTCATTGCTTGAATTTCATCTGTTGAGATCTAACAAGAAGCCCAGGTAGAGAATTGTTTGGTTTGGAGGATTAAGGGAAGTAAGATTTTTCCACTAAAATTTGGACATTAACCATCTGTGACCAATATCAAGCCTGTTTTCATAGAAGAAGGAGCTGTTTGTCAGCCCAGTGATGAAGAAGCTCTAAAGTTAATTGCAGGCCAAGGCTCTAGAGATACACCACCGTGAAACTGTTGGCAAGTATCTATTAGGATTATTAGTTTCTTTTAAAATGCCTTGGCTTCTGCATGTACTTTATTTATATGCACAGAATTCTAGTTATGCAGTACTTTGTCTTGTACCCGAGAACTAGAATGTTTGATGTTACTGAAAGCATTGGGGAGAAATCGAGATAAATTCTGTTTTGAATTGTCTGTTTCTCTTTTCTCATGAAGTGGAGATTGAATAGGGGAAAAAAAAAAAAAAGGATGCTTGGAGGTAACAAAATATATTATTCTCTTTGGCCTGACAATTCTTGGGGCTGGGCAGAGGTTGGGTACTGTTCTTCTGTTAACATAAGAAGAGAAAGGACTGTATGAAAACTTTCCCTTCGCTTTATTCTATCAAAACTCCTTCAGTTTCCATGGAAATAAGAGCTGAAAGGCCAGTGAGAGAGTGAGTTCTTCCTGGCACGCTTTGGCTGCTTGCAGTCAAGGGCTTGTAGAAAGTGTCAACTACCAATTTAAAGAAGATTTAACTTTTAGTATTTTGCCCATTTTTAAAATGGTGTAGTTTTCTGTGTATCATTTTAAAAATACAGAGAGAAATAGTAAATAAAAGATAAACAAAATTTATACAAGACCTTCCCATGACTGTAGTTTGATTACATCTGTTGGGGTCTGTGTATCTACTCTATATTCCATTAAAACCCAATGGACTTGATTGGGTTCTTGCTTTTGGGGACTGTGAGAGAAGGGTGAAGAATTTGGGAGACTTACTCACATTTTGCAGTCAGTTTTAAGAGTGATGAGAACCACTCCTACCATCACCCCCATATCTCACCAAGAGATAGAATGAGCAGTGGTTTAAATGATAAAAAGGAAAAGAGGCCAAATTTTGGAGAACTCAGTGGTCTTTCAGGAAGAGAATGAGCAGAAATGGGTTGAGAAATGACCCTGGAGGTAGAAACACAATGAAGCCCATTGGCTCTCTATTATTTATTGCACGTATTCTTTACATCATAGCATTTATATTTTCTCTTGAAAGTCTTTGTAAAAGGTAAGTCTGAAAACTCTCGAAGGTACCTATTCAGAGGAAATGGGACCTGGTTTTCAAATTATTACAGTACAATTTATCCATCTCATAGTTTTTTTCTCATTTATATCCGTTTCCCTATTTGAGGTTCATCACTGACACCTGAGGTTGAAGATCACTGCATTTTCCCACATGTCTGAGACTTTTATAATTACTAAATTATAACCAGCCAGGAATGTTTGGAGACTATCTCAAACATAGCTTTTTTCATTTCAATGACTAATTTTGAATCCCTTCTTTTCCTACAGTACTGTGTGGAATACAGAGTTTGGGTCAGAACACTAAATGCAGGCCACAAGTGCCGGTACTAATGCAGCCAAAATTTGGCTCTGAGTTTATTAGCATTCAGAATAATGGTGTTATTGGTATCAAAAGACAAAGAGTTCTAAACAGCAAAGAATGCCAACTGCTCAGAAGAAGTAGAGGGCTTTTTGTCATACTGGGAACCCAGAGCAGTGTCTCCTAAGGTCCTTTACAAAAAGTAGACACTGGTGTAAAAGAAATATTTCTGAAACACGTTTTGTACAGTATATCAGGCAAGGAGTCCTCTACACTGAATTTTATACTATCGTTCAATACATTTTGGCCACATTAGGCTAAAGTAAGACTGAGTATTGATAAACATATGGAGGGCCAAAGAATGTGGTCCAAGAAGTACTTTGGGTTGATCTAGTTATAAAAATATACAATACCTAGGGAAGTACATCTTATCTTAGAAACACTGTGATATAATGCCAGAAAGAAAAAGTAACCCTCTTCTGTTCCACTAGAAGATGGTAAAATGGTAACTTGGACAACATTTTTAGCCTTTTTTATTGGTGAAATTGGAGCAATATTGACTCCTCGTTTGAGAAACTAACAAAATAAAAGTATTTTTATTGTAAAATTAGTTTATAATTGTCTTAGTTAAGAAAAAAATGGAAACATCGCTAGAAGGATCATTTTCTGGCTTCAATGGTAGTGCATTTCAAAACACAACATATAGCCATACACACATACACACACAGCCACGAAGAATTGGCAATTGATGATAAGCTGAATATTTTATTTTTAGATTATAATTGAAGGAATTTGATTTATGACTTAAACAAGTAGTATTTTCATAAAAGAAAAGAATTTTTTCCCTCCTATATATTTTTGGTAAAGAACAGAATTCCCTTTAGGACTGAAATGTAGCTGGAGATCCATCCATTTTCTCTTTTATAGTGGAAATGTATTCTAGTCTCTAAAAATCTCACATACCCCTTAAAAATCATGACAATGGACTGTGCATATTATAATATTTGTAGGAACTGACTAAAGAACTGACTAAAGAACGTCTGCTAAAAGATGCTGAGCTTCCTGCAGGTATTTATCTCTCTTTTAACTTGGATTGGGACATACCATTATAGGTATCATTAAGGCCTTATTCACTGGATTAAAATATAATTGAGCCAAACATAAACTTTTTACATTTAGCCCATATTAAAGGTTTCTCCTTACCACTGAACATCATAACATAGCACTGATTTTCCATCTTATTTGATTTCAGTAAAAATGAATGTTAATGGTACAGCTTAGATTTTGGTCATCTCAAAGTAAGAGTATGGTCAGATATTCCAGATATATCTAAATCCTCTATTCTGTGAGATTATTAAGGTAGTTGTACATATAAGTCATGATGTGAGTAGAAATCAGGGTGTCATTCATTCAGAACTTTTCATCGACTATCTACTTCACGTTAGGCACTGCCCTAGGTGCTAAGGATATTGCAGTGAACAAAAGGGACAGGAATGCCTTGTTACAGAGCTTACATTTTAGTAAGCAAATTGATAAAACATAGAACATGTTAGATTGACTTAAAAAAACCAACAATCTAGATTCTTTCTAAAAATGTATTCCAAAGCAGATCTCTGTGTTAGAACTAGCTTGGACATGTGGCTTAGGCTCTTTTTTGATCCTTACTTTCATTGTATCCTCATCTGGACACTGTGTTCACAGTGATGAATGCACCCTACCCACAGCACAGGAGAGAGGAAAAGCAGAGAAGTTTTATGGCAGTGATCATTAAACAGGCCCTACGGTGTCAAAAATTGGACCAATCAAATTTTCAACTCTTTGGGATAGGACTGGTTGGTGTATTGGAGAGTGAGAGACACTCTAGGTATAGGTCATGTGAGGGTGGCAAACTACCCCGTACCCCAACCTTTTCCTGCTGCACAGAACCCCATGCATTGCCATTCTCATGCAAAGACTTCTTAACCGTGTAACAAAAGAATTCCTCCTATTTGGGCTGCACTCCTCCATAGACATAGAACTAGCAACTACAGTCTAGTAGTCTTCATTGGCTTCATTCTCTGGAAATATAACAAACCAAAATATGAGTGCCCACAGCTCAAGATAGCTTGTCTATGCTCTGTATCAAGAGGATCTCCTTTTAATGCACTCTTATAACTGGGATTTTTCTTCTTAGTTTTTATAGTCAATTTATTATGATTACGTTTTAATATGGAGTAATGAGGATAAGGTTTTCATCCCCCTAAGATTACAGTCAGGTAAAAATTTGTTAGTGGACACGGTAACTATTTTAGGAATACATAATTTCTCTTAAATTGGCTCCTCCTGCTATACTGATTCAGAAGGCACTGACTCATTCCAAACGGGATCATTTAGAAGCCAAGCCAAAGAAAAGAGGCGGCTGATCTGCCTTGTATAGTATAGTACGGAGGCTGCTTCAGGAGTTCTCTCTCTCTCTCTCTCTCTCTCTCTCTCTCCTCTCTCTGTGCCTCTCATTAATTCTACTTTCAAGGCTGCTGCAGCAAGTGGAGTATTTCTTCTCATCTCATTAATCACTTGTAGGTTGCTGAGGAGAGCTCTATTACTACCTGGTCAAAAGACAGGATAATCCATAACATGTTCTAGCAGAAGCAAAGCCAGCTGTGGAGCCAATGTGTTATTATGTAACCAGGCTGAAGACATTTATGCAAACTTACATGATGCATCTCTAAAGGAAACCTGCTTGCTTGCTCTGGTCCAGGAGAGAGATGATTACTTTAAACCTCTCCTGCATGATTGGCCCCTTGCAGAACTGTCCCACCATCAGAGTTGGCTTTTGCACTGCTGCTATGAGTCTTCTCTATTTCCTACCTCTTTTGGCACTACAGGATCCTAGGATTTCTCCAGAACCCTGCTCTACCCTGCCCCTTATCCCACTAGCTGCTCTCTCAAATTTTCGATTCAGACTTTTCTTTTTCTTTTTCTTTTTTTAATGTATTACCCCTTCTACAACTTTTTTTTTTTTTTACCATGGCTAAACTTTCAGGTAAGATGAAGATGAAATCATATTAGTGTTATTTAAAACTCCTGAAAAGCCATATAGGCTACTGCTGTTTAGCACCAAAATCTTTAATGATCCTTAGAAAAAGCTGTATGTATTAAGTGTTAACTAATGCATTTTTATCATTAAAAAAAAAAAACTCAGACAAAATATAATTCCTAAGTGGATTATCTGATACAGGATATCAACACACTGAGCTGATGTAATTCCAGCCAGAAACAAAAGATCTTGTCACTTTGGTTAATTTTTCTGAACTTCGTAGGAGAAGCAGAAGGACACACGAGATCTGAATGTTGAAAATTGCTTGGAGATGCCCATGACTGGCTTCATGGGTCTCTAGAATAGATGGCATATAGGTGAGGTGGCCCAGGCTTCACACTCCCCAAGGAACCAAAGATACAGCTTCCATCTTGGAAAGTTGGACAAATGATGTTTTCTGTTGTTACTAAAGGAACTGTGACTGAGGTATTAAGTAAAGAGACGCGTAAGGATTAAGGCTTAAGGTTGGATTATAGTGGGTGGAGTAGCTAGAGATCAGTTAGAGCAAGTTCCCAGTGCTACATACATATTTGCACATTAAAATTTTTTAAATAGAATTTGAATATGAATAGAACACAGTAAAAAAGTCAGACGAAATAACTGCTGAACCCTGACTGGTATCAGTGTTTCTGTAATTCCTCTTATTAAAGCTATGCTATAGCACATTTATTCTAAAACCTGCATCCAATCTAAGGTCCAGGGTCATAGTTTCCCACTAAAATTTACTATACTCGGTATGTTTAATCTTTGGGGTGTCAGAGACTACTGTGGCAGCTTGGTGAATCCCAACAATCCCCCATTACTGCTGTGATTTTGTTTCTCACAGGCTTAACTGAAAGAAATGATAAACTTTACAGGTTAGTGAAAACAGGATGTAATTTTTCTCTATTTAAATATCTGGACTCCATAAATGCTATCTTACATTAAGAACTTCTGCAAGTGTAATCCATTTTTGTGAGTTATTGAGGTATAGTGAAAATCAGGCATATAGAGAGATAAAGCTGAAGGTTTTTTCAGCTATTACATCCACCCCACGATTTCACAGCCAGAGATACAGAGAAGCATCTCACTAATGTTTCCTCTGCCTTTACAGTCCTGATTCCCACTCTGTATTCTGACTTGTCCTGAGTCTATATGATTTGGACTCTTTTGCTCTTTCTTCACTTAATATATGACCACTGTCCCTCACATTTGGTACTCTATAATGATTTCTTTGTTAAAAACAGATCTCTTTCCTTCATGATCTCAGTTTTCCTTTGATTTCTCTGCATGCTGGCATTTAGTCTGTCTCTGGGTCACTTACCATTGCTCTACCTCCCATGAATGGCCAACCTCTAACCCAACAGAGGAATTGGAAAAAATGAGAAGAGAAGCAGTTTCTTATACTAATTAGGGGAGCTGGACGCTTAATGAAAATTTGACACAGGACTTTGCCTTTTGCTATGATTTTCTTTTTTGGCAGACAGAGTTAAGCAGTGAATAATTTTAACTATATCATGGGTTGATGCAATTTACAATACCATGTTTGCTTATATTTTGGAATGCAATAGGGAGCTCCTAATGTAGTTCAGGTCATCATCTCCATTTAAATTTCTGCAATGGCTCCTAATAACTAGGATATAGCAATAAACCAAAGTCCAGCACCCTGAAGTGACCTGTCTCCATGTTGCACTCAGTTGACAGATAATATATGAGTCAGTTTGTTTACTTATGAGACAACAGACTCCTCACCTTCCTTGATGAATCAAATTTACTTCCTTAAAAATATTTTATGTGTCTCTCTAAGTTTCCAAAATTTTATTTAGGTTAATATACATATTAGTTGATTACATTGGATTTATAACTAACCTGGTTTAGGTGATAGAACCTCTATAATTGGGAGGAATTTGCAACACACTTTGTAATTGTATAATAATCTTCATTATTTAGATGCACAGTGACCAAACCAATGATGATAAATGTCCTATTATACTCCAGGATTATCTGTCCAAACTTGCATGAAAATGACAAATGAAAGCATATAGAGGAGGAGGACATGACAGAGCATGATAGGTACAATGGTTGAGGGAATTGAGTGTTTATCTTGGAACATGATAGTAACATTTAAGAATCAGAATAACTGTCTTGAGTAAGTGGGCTTCAATTCTGAAGGAGCCATTGCAGAAATTTAAATGAGGATGATGATCTGAACTGCATTAAGAGGTCTCTATTGCATTCCAAAATACAAACAAACATGGTATTGAAAATCACATCAACTCATGATATAGTTAAAATTATTCATTGCTTAACTCCATTTGTCTTGGGTACAGGACATAACAGAATCAGAATCACTGAGCAAAAGTTAAGAAATGCATGTTTTAGTTTAATATATGAAAGAGAATTCCATTAATTAGATCTTTAAACAAATAAACAAAACAAAAACAGAAAGCAATAACGTCTTAATTGTTTGAAGTGTTTGGGGATGAGGGGAGATTGGAGGGGTGAGAGGGAGAGTGAGTATGAGCCTCTCTCTGCCTAGATGCCGGGAAGAGTCTCTGTGTTGTTGATAGGGGTGAGGCTGGGGAGTAGATGGTTTCCAAGGGCCCTTCCAACTCTCATAATTTATGATTCTGTGATTTGAGAGGGGGTCATCTGAGAGGCTGCAGAAGCCTTCATTCTGCAGGTGACTTAATGATGTACATTAACATTTAGCCCATTATTCATATTTACAGCATCTGTGTGTCTATTCTCCTGTGCACTTCTTGCTGTTGGCCATAGCTCTGACTGCCATAAACACAGAATAGTACTTTATTTCTGCAAGTCTAGCAAAAAAAGAAGGACACATTAGACGCTTATGCTATTTGCATCCATGGTAAAAGTGTCTCCTTCAACTACTGGTTTATGAGAACAGGGATTCACATTTTTTTTTTTTAATTTCACAGGACAATATGGATATCTCATAGAAATTATGAATGCTATTCCCATAAAAATGTACACATTCATCAGTACACAATTTCTGCATACAATTCCAGGGGTATGTGCAATCTCTGAAGCCAAACTGTAGAATCCTAACTAAGAGTCACCGTGTTAGAGATATTTTGGCTGCTTTATTTCATTGAAGAGAAACAGGTCTCAGGAAGAAACAATAGCACAGCTTGTGTTTTCTGGTTTCTCATTTGCTCCTTGTAGTTTATTCTGCTCTGCAATGCAGCAGGGACCTCAGGTGGCGATCTAGATCATTCCTGTGTTGCTTCTTTAGCAGGACTTAATAGGACTGTAAATGTGCTTCCTAGAATACAATTGGCAAAAATCCCAAAGAAGATTCAACGATTTAATGCAGTTTATTAACCCCAGAAGACTGTTTTTGTTTGCTTTGTCTTATTTTTAGCTAAAGGTGTCTTTTTAAGTTGTCTTGTAAAATGTAACTGTCTCAGTTTGGGTTCCTCTGAAAGCAGACCACCAGACCAGGTACAAGTAGGTTAGTTGGAAAGTGCAGCGGATAGTGGTAGAAGAGAGATGAAGTGATACAGGGGAGAAAAAAAGTGAAGAGTCTGTGGTCAAGCAAGCAAACCTGCAGGGAAACTCTGGGGGCCTTTGGAGAACACATGTTTCAGAGGTCTCCTGCGTAAAAGATGAGAAAGCTGGGATGTCTAGAACACAATCCACATCACTCATTTTTTGAGGGCTGCTGGAGGTGGACAGGGAGTGCTTCTGGACAATCAAGTGGGTAGCAAAGAGGCCGTCAGAGGTCAGATAAAGTTCTTCTGGAAAATACGTGTAGGTACTGGAGTTAGGAAGTTAGGCTGGCATCTCCTGAAGCGGCGACATGGGTGTGGATATGGGTGTGGCACCTGGAGCGTCTCCTGCAAGAGCTTTCTAGACTTTGCGCTTAAAGTTTCTTTCAATGCATGTTGGAACAAACTTAATAACATGTAGAATGAGATGAGTTTGTTAATCTGATTAACCAACACAATTTTTTTTTTTTTTTTAGATTCGTTCTTTTCTAAAAGTATCTACTACTGTGACTAGCACTACATTGTTGCTTTATTTTAGTGGAGGGAAATTGGTTTGAGAGATACCTGCAATTCATTTTTGCTCACAGATTCAATCTGTGTTAACTATTTTTTCCAGAATTCCTATTTTTAGAAAACACAAGGGCTATGGGTTTTATGTTCCTCTATTCTTTTGATTTATCCTAGGAAAGGAATGCTTTTGTTCTTATGGCCAGATAAACTTTGGGAAAAGTTGGGAAGTGTTCCCTCCTTTTCTGTTTTTTGGAAGTGTTTGTAAAGAATTAGCACTAATTCTTCTTTAGATTTTTCTTTGGAATTCGCCACTGAAGCCATCTGGGCCTGGGATTTTCTTTGTGGGTTGTTTTTTTGATTACTAATTCTGGCTCTTCTCTTGTTTAGCTCCATTCACAGTGTCTATTTCTTCTTGAGTTAGTTTTAGTAGTTTCTGTCTTTATAAGAATTTGTCTACTTCATCTAAGATATTCAATTAGTTGGCAGACAACTGTTCATAGTATTCACTTATAATCCTTTTTTTTTGTTGTCGTTTTTGTTAAGATCGGTAGTAATGTAACCATTTTTATTTCTGATTCTAGCAATTTAGGTGTGTTCCTCTCTCCCTCTCCCTTTTTACCTCCCCCCACTCCTGTCCTCACATCCTCTCTCTCTCCCCCATTCTGTCAATCCAACCAAATCTTTTCTCTACTTCTTTAATTTCCACTTTAATCTTTATTATGCCCTTCCTTCTCTTGCTTTAGTTCACTGTTCTTTTTTCCATGTTAGTTCAGGTTATTGATTTGAAACATTTCTTCTTTCTTAATACAGACATCTATAGCCATAAATTTCCTCTAACCACTATTTTCGCTGCATCTCATAATCTTTGGTATGTTGTGTTTTTATTTTCATTCCTTCAAAGTATTTTATGATTTACTATTTGAATTTTTTGACCCATTGATTGTTTATGTGTGTTGTTTAATTTCCACATATTTGTTATTTCTCCAATTTTCTCCCCTGCTTTTGGTTTCTAATTTCATTCCATTGCATTAGAGAATATATTTTGTATTTTTCTATCTTTTTCAATTCATTAAGGTTTGTTTTATAATCTAGCATATCTCAGAGAATGTTCCATGTGCTCTTGAGAAAAGTGCACACTGTTTTATTGGGTGGAGTGTTCTATTGATGTCTGTTAACTTTAGTTGGTTTACAGTGTTCAGGTCTTCTTTTTCCTTGTTGCTCTTTTGTCTAGTTCTATCTATTATCGAAAGTGGAAACCATCCATTATTGTTCAAAAATTTTTTTCTCATAAAATATTCCCAGCTCTGTTATTTGAGCTGTGATCATAAAATTTGCTTGTGTTTTTTCAGGGGATAAAAAAAAATTAATTAATTCAGAAGTAACTCTTGAACCGTGGTATTCCCACCTTCAAAATGGAATATTAATCTTTGCACTGCTTGTTTTAAAAGCATGATATTTGGATTATACCTGATAATAAATATAAAACCACTTTGTAGTTATATAAACTGCTATACCGTTGGCTATCAACTGGGGGCAATTTTGCCTCATAAGTGACATTTGGCAATGTCTGAAGATATTTTTGATCATCACAACTTGGCAAGTGCTACTGGCATCTAGTGGGTGGAGGCCAGGGTTGTTATTAGATATCTTACAAGGCACAGGATAGCCCTTTTCAACATAGCATTATCTGGTTTAAGATGTCAGCAGTGCCACTGTTAAGAAACCCTGTATTATACATGGGTGACCCAGGCAAAATAAAGGCTTAGAGAAGATATACACAGTGTTTATAAAATCATGCAGAAAAAGGGGATATTAAACTTAGTCTAAAATCATGAGTGTCTTAAAGAAGAATGGATCCATTACATCTCAAATAAGTACGTTGACAAAACATATATACTGAGTGGGTTTTACATTATACCTGTAATTTTAATTAAATTACTTATATGTACACAACAAACCATCCAGGTGCCTCATTTTCCCCACAATTACTAGTACAATAATAGTAAAAGCATCAGCGAAAAAAGAAGGCATGGACTTAGATCCTCATATTAAAAACATGTATAAAATTATAAGTAAAAATAAAAAGATTAGTAAGTACATTAAAAGAAAATATAAGATATATTTGTCTGGAGAGATGAAGAATTCTCTGCTCAAATCAGGAGATTCAATTACAAAGAGAAAAAAGTGGATAGATTGGTAACCTGAAGAGCAGGGCCTGCCTAGTTCCAGAGGCAACTGAACAGGCATCCAAAGCAAACGCAATGAAGAAGGTATATGAAAAAGATAACCTCTGCCATGCCATCCTACCAATCATACTTCCTAAAAATAACCCCTATTAACATTTTCTATCTCTTCTTCTTCCTCTCTTTTTTCTTTTTAGAAAAAAAAATGGATCTAGTTTAAAAAAAACTAGTGAATTCATTAAACTTAAAGGTACCATGTTGATGGGTTGATGTGAGTTCAGGGGAAGACATTTCCATAGTTTATTAAAGGAAGCCTGCAACGTTTTGGAGGGGACTTTTGACTTTTTATTATGATACACTGAAAAGCAACTCTGATCTACTCAGTATTTTTATCAGTTACATTCCCAGAAGCAGAATGTAGTTCTAAGCAAGTATGGCTTTAGGATACCATTATCACTCTGATTATTCTGGTATCTCTGAGTTTGCAATGTGTACCCTCATATCTAATTCACTCCTATACCTATTCTGAGAGGACGGAAACACAACCACAGGAAAATGGCAACTTCAGTTACTAAATCATAGCTCTGGTATATTCATTTCAGTCAAATCTCAAACTTAGCTAAGTCTTTCAGGAGCTTTAATGTTTTCAAAAGCTCCTTAGAAAATCTTTCAGGCAAAGGAGACTTAGAGTCACACATTCCAAAGCTGAGCAGTCAATGAGAATGCAGATAATAAGAACTTAGCAAACCATTAGCATGCAGCTGCTTCATTCCTTAGAGAATAATTTTTCGTACAAGTGGACCTCATTCTTTCTGGGCTGCATTTTATTGCAGAACACCTCAGGAACAGGCAACACTGGCAAGATTTTCAGCACAATGCACCATCTTCGGAACTTTTCAAATAGCGCACTCTCAGTCCTGCATGTGATAAAGAACCATGAATTTCATGGGATTCTTTTTTATGATAGGCCACTAATCACTCTTGATCCTATGATAAATTTAAATACTAACTAATCCACTTTGAATAGGGATTAAGCTTCAATGTAGAAGGAAAGGATTCATTAGAATTCATTACATCAATTTGTAATTTGAATGATGCATCTTCTAAATAAGGTACTGCGGTTTCTAGTGATTGCTAACTGGAAGCCTAAACACCCTCGTTGTTAATTAATGGAAAGAGCTATAAAATCCATAATAAGTGAGGGCATGTTTATGTGCTCCCCTCCTCCCTTAGCTTCCTGAAATATCTAGTAGTTATTATTTTTAAGACAAACAATGCCAAGATAGAATAATCACCATGGTAGAAGGAAAAATATAACAAACTCAAATTTCTTATTTCAAGGATAATTTGATGTGCATGAAAAATGGAATACATATTGCAGACTTCCTTATTTTGATATATGCTTTATTCTTGTTGAAATCATTGTTGTCAAATTATTTTTGCGAATTTGGGATGGAAATCAGATCAGATAATCATCTGTCACTGTCTTATATTTTCCATATTTGGAGTGAAAACATCTAACTTTACCGAGTTAAAGTTGAATAATTGCTTTCAAAGCTGAATAATATTTCATTCCAAATAATTGTCACTATAGTGCAATAATTTAAATTTTGATCTTTGAATATTTAAGCCATGAAATCAGAATGAATTAGACACTTCTCTTTCTCTCTCACTTAAAAAATAAACACTTTTGTAAGTAGTCAGTCATTTGAAAACTGAATAAAAAACATGATATGTTCTGGGGCTTTGGTGCCTATGAAAGTATTTCACTCAACTTGAAAAATTAAACCATGATCATGGATTGTCTTAAATTTTAATTTTATACAATATCGGGTGTCATCAAGTTTGAAGTTCAGTACTTTTATTCTGCTGAATGTTGTGGCTTATTAAAAGCAATTTTTGTTATCAAGATTTCAGGTGAAATAATTGGGAATATCTACATGGCACGATGTATGCTCGGCACTTGTTAGTGCTCTGTGTAATTAATTCATTTAGTCTTCACAACAGCCTTATAATGTAGTCATATTAGAAATCTCACTTTATAAGTGAGGAACACAAGGCTCAGAGAGGTAGAAGAACTTGTCCAGAGAGTTAATAGCAGAATGAGGATTCAAACTTAGATAATGTGGCACTACAGTTCATGCTTATATTTACCCAACTATACGGCCTTGTTGATGCTCTATGGCTCAGTGACTCTGTCCTCCCAAGGATGCATTTCCTATACTATGGGCATGCTTCTTTTTTATTTCTATAACAGAATATTCCCAAGGATCCATTTCCTATATTATGGGCATGCTTTTTGACTTCCATAATGGAATAATCTCCTAGATCCTCTTCTGCAGCTCATGAATGAACTCTTTTTAACCATGTGTCTTGAAAGGAAGCCAACCCATTCTTATAATCCTAAAGCCGGTATCAACAAAAAATGCCATTATTGCAGGCAATTTCCAGAAAATTCCTCTGAATCTTTTATCACTCTTTTTTGTTGTTGTTTTGTTTTTTGTTTGTTTGTTTGTTTGTTTGTTTTATTTTTCACCAGTTAGGTCCTGATCTCCTAAATGTGACGTGACATGAAACATCATTCTTACATCATGGACTTGGTGATAGATTTTGACTTCTCTGATTTTTTCTCTAGTTCCTCCATAGACCGTAACTTCTATACTCATCTCTTCATTTCTGCTTCTAGTCTTACATACTTTTTTTATTCTCCATATCTTCCTTGAGTTATTTTATACATGTATTAGTCAAGACTAAGATTTCAATGCCTTAACACAATAAAGACCCTCCTTCCTTTTTCAGCCCTGCAATCAGGAGTGGGTGGTCTCCAAGGTCTCCATGGTTGGGGAAGAGAGGGATGATGTAACAAGCTGGCTGTTAACTGTCTTAGCCCCAAAGTGGCACACGTTCTGGTCCCAACTTAACTGCAAGGGAGACTGGGAAACATAGGGGAGCACATGGAATATCTGGTGAGCTTTAATAATCTTTCCCAGAATATATTAAGATCTCAAGATTTCTTGACGTGTAAATTATAAAGCTGCCTTTTAATTGTCTCCTGAGAATGAGTTTATGACCTGCTTAAACTCTTTTCTCTTTTTATTATTTGATGTAGAGTGAGGAGGACCCTATATTGTCAAAATTCTAGAATGCTGAAATATTCTTTAATGCTAATATTATAATGATATTTTGCCACATTTTGGACATTAGAGGACTCCCAGTCAGGTAATAAAAGTGCCATTTGGTTTTAAGCCCATGAGGAGATGAAGAAAAAAAATTAGGAAAAACAGAAATCAGTAGTAGGTTGCAGATCTTCTTTCAATTTCTCTTGCCCTATCCTTCATAAATTTTATAAAGTGGAGTATGTGTATCAATCAAAATAATTCCCATAAGAGTATTTTATAGATCAAAACAACAAAACTATGTTATTGTCTTGGTCTTGTGGGGGATCTCCTGTTTATAGAATTCTAAGATGGACAAGTTGTATCAGATTGTCCAGGCTTATATAATTATTTTCCAAAGACGAATGGAAGAAAGACTTCAGTTTGGAAGTCCTTTGTAAAATGGTAAATTTGTTAATATGAATATGTTATAATGAGAGTGGATATTTACATATATATAAAAGTGAGGTTATTTTTCTTGAGAGGATAAATAATACCCTTGTGGAAACTGTTTGACACTAGAGAAGAACAAAACTAATTTTTTTTAACCTGGTAAGAGACAGCTGTCTTACAGAATAGATCTCCAGCTTGAAACTTCCATTACATTCTCTCTGAATGTCTAAAATCTTTCCATAGTGACTTTCATTTGAAGTTCTCAAATTTATATTGACCACTACATAAACATTGTATATTCCTGTGCTTTCATATTAAATGATATCACCAGTCAGGAGTGTAATTTCTACTCCTGTCTCCACATACAGGAAACAGTAATAATGGATACTGGATAGAAAAAAAAAATTGATGTAATTAATGGATTATTGACACTTGATAAAAGGAAAAAAACCTCAAATTGATCAATTACTTGTCCATATTTCTCCAAATCACATGATCTGCTTGTAGTACAATTTTAATGAATCAATATTTGCAAAATTCTTAAAGGAATGACTACTTCATAGTAAGAAAAACATAATAATAAAAAGCTTCAGAATTTTTATTTCCCATTTTAAAATTTTCTTTTTTAAATTTTTTTGAGATCAATTTTTGATGGTGACACTACCCATGGTGGTCTTTATACTTGGTTTTAGCTACTGTTGATAGGACTTATAACTTGTTTACAGAAAGTTGATTTTACATATAACCAATTCATTGTGGTAATTACATATGTTGTTTTATTTTATTGAAAAATTAGGAGCCATATAATTTTTGTCACATTTCTTCAATCATTTGTAGACTAATCCTAAGCAATTAGTGCTTTTTGGAAGTTTGCATCAAAAATATTATTGTCAAAATTGAAGAGGGTGGCAAGATTATATTTTTGCCACTAATTATGCAAATAGGCTCAGCAGGAGACAGTTTACCCAAAGTCAGGCATTCCATAGATTCACACTGACCTTCCTGCAAGAATTTCAAGGGCTGAATACAAACACCATCAGTGCCCTGAAATTTGTCTCAGTCAAATCCTCTCTTTCAAATCCAGCACGATAGAAGTTTTGGGTCCCCACCAAATCTTTGTTTACATATTTAAGCAGATTTCCTTTCTTTCTTTCCCATTTGAAACAAATTGGCCCTGCCTTTTGGCATCTATGTTACTCATCCCTGTGCCGAGGTTAGTGATCTTTCTGGCTGATAGTGAGGATCCCAATTTGTATAGAAAATGCCAGACGCAGCACTAAATTACCAGGCTGTTGATCTTCTCTATTAACTACAATTCAAGAGTGATTCTCATATCACCAGAAAGGAAAATCTTGTTGACTGTGATTTAGCAATTTCTGGACACTTAGGTTAATTAATATCTGAAAGACAGAATCTATGGATCATGATCAATATCAAGATCAAGTTTGCAAACTGATGGCCTGTAGATAGGCTTTATTTGACTTTGACCACACCCACACGCTTGGTTTTGCCTTGTTTTAAAGTATTAGTTGCCTACATTAAAAACAAGACCCCCCAAAATAGGATATAAAGGTCCAGATGTAAGTGTATCTTCAAAAATCAGAAGCTCTAGCAACATTGGACCTACATTCCTTGCATTCAACTATGGAGCCTAGAGTCTTTAGATAAGACCTATGTTCTTTAGCTCACTATTCCTCTACTGCCCATTCCCAACTCTCAACTATCTTGTCAGACCTGCTTTACTCACTGGCATGATCAGCCTGCCTCTGTAGCACAGGGATTTGTGACCTCCTAAACCAAGTTATTCTTGTTCTAAGTGTGGCCTTAGTACCATTTATATTAGAATCACCTGGGGTTTTCACTAAGTTTGTAGATTTGAGGACCTCAAATTTCTAGGCCTTTACTGAAGTTGAACCTTTGTCATCAGGGTGGAAAAATCTGCATGTGACCAAGTTCCCCAGAGGGATCCAAGGTATACCAAAATCTGCAAACCACTCATAGAGTTCACTAGGTATTTACTAGAGGTGCACATGGAAATCATTCAGTGCTTGCCTTTACAAACTGTATAGCCTGGATCTTTGACCCAATACTCCTTTTATACCCAATACTCCTTTTATCCCCAATTCTATTCTGCATTGTTTAAATTTTTAAATATATATATTCCAATGGACTCAGGAAAAAGAACTGTCCATATAAATATAGGATTTAGACCAAGAGGATTTTTAAGATGTCTCTCTCCTAAATGTTCTCTCTTGGTAGACAAGACACATCTGCTTGTGTGTTTCTGGGCAAACAGGATCTAGGAAAGGTAGTGATGCTGGGCATTCCCTGTGCACTCCTGGAACTCTTTTCATCTCCTTTTTTTCCCAGTCAGACTTCATTTGCTTTGCATCTTTCCCTGCTGGAAAATTAGTTGTTTGCTTGTCTTATAATTTTAGAGCAAGGCTACATTTAGCTTATGCTATGTTCTTCATGAGACACAGAGCTTTTTTCCTTTGGCTCTCTTGTTCTTTTTCCTTCGTCTAACGAGGTTAAATGCTAGAGAAAGCTTTGCATCCCATGTGGAACTGGACTTTTTAAAAGCTAAAGCTAGATACTGAAGGTTTATTGTGTCTTACTTTTCACTTGGGTGACCAAGAATTTCAAAACCAAATTTATATCTCAAATTTAATAATTATACAGATCTTTGTGGCTGGAGTATCTGCATTTTAGCTTCAACATTCAGAATCATTTATTTTGATCTTTTTGAACTTGATTCTGAGAATTATTTTTGAACCAGATTCTGAGAATTATCTTAAAGTATAATGTATTCCAAAGGGTCAATTCAAATGATTTCGAATGAAATTAGGTGTTCAAACGCAAAACAAACAAACCAACAAACAAAACAACAAAAAACTCCATTAAGAAGCCTGATTTTCCTCAAGCAAATATAAGGTTTTAAGCTACTGTATACCTTTATAATCATTTCAACTCATGATCTTTTTTTTCAATGCCAACTGATCACCATTCTAGACAAATGAATTTTTAAGTTGAAATTCGATTTACATGTTGTGAAATGCACTGACCAAAAGTATAGTTTCACGTATATTGATAAATACATATATTATACATTTAACTCATATTACTATCAAGAAACAAAATATTTCCACCATCCCAGAACGCTCCAGCCCCTAGAAACAATCACTTTTAAAATTGTGTTAAAAATAAAATTCAACTGAGTAAATTCTAAAGATCTTTATTGGCTTTATTCAACAATTCATGGATCAGGCAGCATCCAATCTAGCAGATAGATTCTGCAGTATCTTCAAGAGCCAAGGAGAGATTCCTGACCACAGCCTCATCTGCATTAACCTCTAGCCAGGGGAGTAGGGATCTACCAATGAAAGCAAATTTTGAATCATGAATGTCTCCTGGAAATCTCCTATTCAAGTCTGTGGCTCAGGACTGGAAAGGTGACAGCCATGGAGGCTAGTAAAATGTAAGGGTCAGTATACCGCACAGATGATTTTATTCTGGTTACTCTTACCTTGGGTACTTTATTTTATTTTATTTACTTATTTATTTTTTTAACACAGAGCCTGGATGCAAGTTTCCCTGAGTTTGGAGTTAACCAGAGGCAGGAAAATGGTGCCACTGGGTTAGGGAGTTTTACACAATAGAGAGAGGGCTGTTTCAGAGAAACTGAGGCATTGGAAATCAAGGAGAAGTGTGAGGTGGGAAGAACTATAGGATTGCCAGCATCATGGCAAATCCAACAGTTACTTGGAGGTCAGATTATCCCTGCAATGGCCTGAGATATGTGGCGTTATCTTTCTAGGACAGAGCAAGGCAAATGGTGGATAAAAGAATGATAAAGACCTTATTAGTGTAAAAATTTGAAAAAGGAGGATCAGAGAGGAAAGAAGAATGGAAAGAAATGTTCTTGAGCTGATATCTTTGGAGGAGGCAGTCTACCTTGATGTTGGCTACTTCTCTTCCTAATCAATTTGATTTTGAAGTCCCAAGCTTTTGCCTAGAACCAGATGTCAAGTGGAGCTTTCTTCAGTTGTGAAATATATCTTGTAATTTGGCAGTAGTGTCAGTGGTCAAGAGTACCTGACAGGGTCCTTTCCATGACTCTCACTTTTGCAAAAGCATAAGAGTAAAACAATAACTATCTGTAAATGACGAAAGACTTAAAAATTCCCATTGTTAAAGCTCTGATGACAGTTCATTACAATGAAATTGACAAGAAAATTTGGTTATGTCTGTGATATACAACATTTTGATAATAACTGGAATTATGACTGGTAACACTATATCAGGACATATCAGAGTGCTAGTCATTTCATAACACATATTAATAACATGTTTCCACACAAAGATAACCTAAGAAGGTTTAGCATCACTTCTTATTTGATACTGGATAATTTGACATATCGAATAAACCTCATTAGTTTAACATTTTACCAGGTGAGACACAAATCTTTTGAGATTTTCCAGGGGCTCTCTGGGAAATCACAAAGTTATTCTAAGGTAAAAAATACCCCATTTTAGCATTTGATTTGGTGAAGTTGTCAAAACATCTAAAGGTTTGAATATCTGACTAAATAGGATCACAGATCATTATGAAATAATACTTATCATTTAACAAAATGACAATAGAAGATACTAAAGACAAATACAGAAGGTTATATAGTTGTGAGTAAAACTTGGCTCTTTTTATATTGAGAAGACTAGATTTTCTTAAGTAATCAAGACGTGATGAAGACAATGTGAAATATAGTAAATTATTTTGATAAGACACAAAATCTTTGGTGTCCAGGCAGATTACTTAAAAGGTAAAGAAACTTTCACAATCACTTATTAAAAGCAGGCCAAAAGTCCAATAAAACTTTGTTCTTTTAGCAGAGAGAGAAACAAATTCTAATTTTGCACCAGTGTATTTTTGATATCAAAACTCATTAAAAATAAATAAATAAATCTATTCCATTCTTAGTCAGCTTGACTACACATAAAATTTCTTTCCCACGATTGCTTTTATAAGCCTTATGTAAACTTATTTATATCCATTCAGATTTTATCTTATTTTTATTGTTATTGTTGTTATGGTTGTTGTTGCTCATTCTGGAATAACCAGTCATTTTACTTTCTTTGCCGATTTTTCATACACAGTTGTTTCCTTTCAGACAGAAACAAACAGATCTTACAGCTTTTGTTTTAAAATTTTAGCTGTCAGGTACAGTGATACAAAACCCACAAGTTTTAAAATAATAGTTAAATCTAAATTGTGTTTCTGGCAGTTGGAATAAGTTAAAGTTACTTGTTAGATGGCTAAAGCTTTTTATTAATATTTATGGAGAAGATAATCAAGATTTTTCATATGCCTAGTTTCCAAATAGCCTTTCCCCCCTTTTTTCCTTCTGAAAAAATTACCTCCCTAAAGTTTACATTTCAAAGAGATAGTCTAGATAAGGGTTCCTGGAGAAGACCAGGTAGAACATTTACACCTTAAATTAAAGGAATAGAATGCAAGATTCTCCAAGAAGGACTTTTGTTTCCTAAGGCCAGAATTTTACAATACCAACAAGCCTTTTGAGATGAATAGGGGAGGTTTTGGGATTGGCCAAAAGGACAGGTACACGTTGAAGCTGTGGTATATTATACAACGGACTACTACTCAGAGATAAAAAAAATAATAAAATAATGCCATTTGCAATAACATGGATGGACCTAGAGATCGTTATTCTAAGTGAAGTAAGCTGGAAAGAAACCAAAATTAAAATTAATGGAAAAACTTCCCAAATTCTGGTAGATATCGAGCTACACTCTCTAAACTGCATTCACTCCAGAGCCTGCAGATAGGACCCTGGGAATTCTTATCAGAGTCAGTTCTCCCAGATTTCTGTCTGTAGTGCCCACTTGCAAGCGGAAGGTAAAATTTCATGTTGTTCTTTTCTTTCCAAATCCAGACCCATTTGTTACTGATCTTTTCTCTCCCAGGGACAGCCTTGGCCTTCTTGTTAGTCTTATTTGATGCCCTGAGCACTTGGCTTGGCAATCCGGTCAGGGGCACCGAAAGTATGGACAGACAGAATGTGGGTTGAACCACACGGGTGGCTGGATACGTATCCACAGAAATGTAGGTTGTACTCCACTTCTTACTAGGGTACTACCAACTGTTGCCAGTTTTTAAGAGAATTGTCTAAGTTTTTCTTTCTTTGGGCTATCTTTGGGAGTGGCTCAGGTCTTGGGTGGGTAGAATCCTTTGCACTCTCTTTGGGAGTGCCTCTTGAGTCCAAGGGGGTGTTCAGTACTGCCAGGAATAGTTACTGTGTGCCCCAGCTGAACCTGACAAGATATCTGAAAAGAATTTTCTTAAGTAACTCTATGGCCAGAAGTTGGCCAAATTGGAAGCTGACAGAGCCCGAGAGGAACTTTTTTAAGCCCTTCTCTCCTCAGCTAAATAAAACTGTGTATCTAGAAGGAAAGAAAACTATTCCAAAGACAAATAACTCTAAATCTAGAACATAGGAATCTTTTGATTTCCATCTTAGTTGAAGACCTTCTCCCTGATATAAAGAAGCAAATTGAAGGTAATGTAGTTGGATAGATGGGTCAGCCTATGATGTCATTTAGGTTATAATCTAGTCTCTGAGGAATTAAAAATACTATTCTAGTCTTATAAATTGAATCTTTATAAAAACGGAAATGTAGCTTTGGAAGCCATTCAAAGTGTACCTATCTTTTGTTTTGTTTTGATTTTTATTGAAGAATAGCAATTATACTGTGTCAATTTCTGGTATACAGCATAATGTCCTAGTCATGCATACATATACATACATATGTTCATTTTCACATTCTTTTTCATTAAAGGTTATTACAAGATATTGACCATAGCTCCCTGTGCTATACAGAATAAATTTGTTTTTTGTCTGTTTTTATATATAGTGGTTAACATTTGCAAATCTCAAACTCCCAAATATCCCTTCCCCCTCCAGTAACCATAAGATTGTTTACTATGCCTGTGAGTCTGTTTCTGTTTTGTAGATGAGTTCATTAGTGCCCTCTTTTTTCTTTTCCTTTTTTTTTTTAGATTCCACATATGAGTTACATCATATGGTATTTTTCTTTTTCTCTTTAAGAGAATAATTGGTAGTAGTTTACTGGAGAATACCCTGAAAGGGATCCACATGGAGGTGCCCCTTTGAGGGTAAATATGGGGGCACCTCTAAGGTCACTAATTGGGCAGAGTTTTATTTATGGCTTTGTAGTTGCTTCGGGGTGGAAAGGCATTTCAGATAGAGGATTAGTAGATGCTGAATACTCAGGTAAAGGAGGACAGAGGGGAGTAGTAAAAGCCACGTCAGTCTTAGTCTTTCAGTATGTCTTTTGTGTTCCATTTTCATTAGCCTTTTGCAATGAATCTTTCAATGGAAGACTTGGTAACTTGAAGTCTTTTGGAGGCTTCTGCATGTTAATTAAAACAGGTATTCCATTTTGTTTGTTTGATTTGTGAGCCCTTGCATTCAAGTGCACTTCTTAAATAAACAATCTCTTCTAATTGAAATGTTATCTCTAATGGCCAGTGTAATTCTAGGTTGTCTTGGTAAGATTTTTCCATTCTTGTGGATATCTACAGCTTCTGGGACCATAGTTCCTAGATATAAAATAAGCAGTTTCACTGGAAGGTGGCATGCTCAATTCTTTGAAACCTGAGGATCCCATTTCTTTAGCTAAGCCTTAGGTCTCTTGGAACCAAATTAGTATATAAGAGGGATAGACTACTAGATTGGGGATTTTTGTGGTTTTTTGATAGTGCACCATATTGCACAGAAATTTTCTTGAGCCGAGTGGGTGACTAGTGTCATTCTAACTCTTTCTTGATTAAGTTATCCTAGTACACACACAGGTCTTAAGAGTTAGATGACAAGTACTATAACAGCTTTTAAGTGTTTGACTCCTGCCCACCAACTTTGTGGCTTTGGCTTCTAAGGTTCTCATGAACAATAGATCTATTATTCCTTTACTTCAGGTACACAATAACAGAAACCAACAATAAGCAAGGAAACAGAACTGTGGACATGAGGAGCAATTAGAGAGACAGTACTCTGTAGTGGCCAAGAGAAAGTCTTAGGTGTACACTACCAGCAGTTCAAAAAGTAAACAGACTTAACTGGAAACACCAACAAATGGGGACTGTAGACTGAACCAAGAGCTATGGATTCAAGTTCTAGGCGGAATTGTCTGCCAGCTCAAGCTGACCTTCTAAGTCCTAGGCGGGACTGTGGAGTAACCAGGGACTGGCATACTGTTATAGTCTCGTGTCAGTCTAGACTGACCCAATAACCCTAAACTGGAACAAGCCAATTATACTGGGAGCTCAATGCAAAGAGAGCAGAGCTCCAATGTGAGAGGAACTTACCCATGGCCTTCGGAAATGATCAGAAAGGGAACTCAGGTTTCGCATGTACCAATGCTTGTATTTCTCATTGTCTTTGAAGCCATCAGATGTCTCCATTGGGTCCCATCACTGCCACCAAACTGTTAAAAAACAAAATTCAACTGAGTAAATTTTAAAGATATTATTGGCTTTATTCAATGGCTCATGAATTTGACAGCATCCAATCTAACAGATAGAAAGGAGCTCAGGGAAGCTATACAAAAAAAGACTTCTGACGGCAAAAATAAGTGAAACAAGGAAGTTATACCATACAGAAAAGCAGGTTGATTACTGCAAGGTCACCTTCCTTTAGGAGCTGGCAAGGTCTCTCCAACAGATAGCCTAACTTGTGCTGATCAGGCAATTACTGATTGACTGGTTTAAGATTCTATTTCTTGGAGAGTCAAAACTCTAAGTTGAGAGCCAAAAGTCTAGGTAAGCTAGGTCTTGGTTTAGTGATGTAGGCCTTAGCATAGTCAACTCCATTTTGGGCCTGTTGTCTTGTTTTTGACAACTCTTACAATCATAGTTTAGTTTTGCCTGTTCAGCTCTTCATATGGACGGAACCGTAATGTATGTACCGCTTTATATGAGGTTTTTTTCATTAAGAAAAATGTTTTATGCTACTTATCTATGTAGTTACATATATAAATAGCATGGGCGTTTTTATTGCTTAGCAGTTTTCTGTTGTATGAATATGCACTAATTGTCAATTCTATTGATGGGAACCAGGCTGGTTCCAGCTTTTGGTTATTATAACAAAAAGAAGTTACTGTGAATATTTTTGTGCAAGGCTTTTTGTAAATATATGTTTTCATTTGTCTAGATAAATATCTAGAGTGGAATTACTGGTTCATAAGGTAGATGTATAACTTTCTAAGAAAGTGCTAGATATCCAAAGCAAGTTTACTGTTTTACCATCTCACCAAAAATATGTGAGTTTTGTTGTTCCACAACTTTAACAACATTTAGTGTTGTCTTTTCTTTTTAGCTTTCTAGTGGTACTAGAGTGTCCTATCATTAATTTGAATTTCCATAGTGACAAAGGATGTTGACCACTTTTCATATGTGTACTGTCTACTCACATATCTTATTTTATAAGGTGTCTATTTAAGCCATTTTTCCATTTTTTTGTGTATGTGTGGGAAGGGGCTGCTTTTCTTTTAATTAATGAGTTGTAGGAGTTCTTTGCATGTTCTAGGTTCAAATGAGATATATGGAACATACATATTTTCTCCCATTGCATAGTTTGTATATTTTCTCAATATTTCCTTTTGATGAGTAGAAATTTTTAATTTTGATGAATTCACCTTCATCATTTTTTTTCTTTATGATTAGCATTTTCTGTTCTTTCTCTAAGAAAGCTTTGGCTACTCTAATGTCAACATCACACAGGAAGTCAGTATTTTTCTCTCAAAGCTCTATAGATTCAGTTTTACATTTATATTCAAGATACATCTTGAAATATCTTTTGTATTCAGTGTGAGATCAAAATATGTGGATTTGAATATCTAGGTTTTCCAAAATTATTTCTTGGAAGACTTTCATTTCCCCACTGAATTTCTTTCGCTCCCTTGGTGAATGTCATTTGACCAACATGTGGCTTTATTACTGGATTCGATTATTTTCTATTTATGTGTTTTTCTACTCTTTTGCCAAAATCATATTCCCAGGGTAAACCTTAATTTATCCTAGCTTTAGAGTAAATCTTGAAGTATCCCTCTAATATCAATCATTCTTTTCCAAGATAGATTTGGCTATTCTAGGTCTTTTGCATTTCCAAATAACCTTCAGAATAAGCTTGTCAATTTCTACAAAAAATAATTCATGATGGGATTTTGCTCCAGAGTACACTGAACCTATAGATGAATTTGGTGACAACTGACATCCTGACACATTGATTCTTGCAGGTCCGTAAATATGATATATTTTAACACTCCCCAGCTTTCAAAATTTCTCTCAGTAATATTTTATTTTGCAGAGATATTTCATATCTTTATAAAATTTATCCTTACATATTTTACATTTTGGTGTAATTGTATTATTATAAATATTATAATTTTAATTTCATTTTCCAACTGTTCATTGTAAGCATATACAAATGCAACTTAATTTTCCTACTAACTTTGTATCCTGTGACTTTACTAAAACTATTAGTTGTAGTAGTTTTTTATAATTTTCATAATTTTCTACATAGATGATCATGCTATCTTTTTTTTTTAATTTATACATTTATTCATTTAAACTGTTCTTAGTATATACTGATGAACAAATATTGCTTAACAAAAATGTAGTAAGATAATTTATTGGAGAGCAAGTTCTAAAATATTTAAAGCTATAGTTAAAGTATATATATATATACATTTAACATTTTTTATTGATTTATAATCATTTTACAATGTTGTGTCAAATTCCAGTGTTCAGCACAATTTTTCAGTCATTCATGGACATATATACACTCATTGTCACATTTTTTTCTCTGTGAGTTATCGTAACATTTTGTGTATATTTCCCTGTGCTATACAGTGTAATCTTGTTTATCTATTTTTAAATTAAAACTTTTACTTCTTTGTTTTTAATTTTAACACTATGTACTTATTGTACTTTCTTATTGTAACTGCTTGGACCTCCAGTACAATGTTGAGAAGTTGTAAAAGAAAGCATTCCTGTATTATTCTAGATCATAAAGAGAAATCTTTCAATATTTAACCATTAATATGACACTGGCTATTGGTTCTATATAGCTATCTTCTATCAACTTTAAGTTTTCTTCTATCTCTAGTTTGCTTAGAGCTTTCTTAAAAATCATAAATAGGTGTTGAATTTTATCAAATGCTTTTTCAGCATCTATATTTATATGATTTTTCACCTTTTATCTGTGATTATAATTAATTACATTTATTGATTTTCAAATGTTAAACCAATCCTGCATTTCTAGGATAAACTCTGCTTTGCCATTATGTATTATCCTTTTTAATATATTTCTGGATTTGATTTGTCAATATTTAATGAAGAATTTTGGGGCCTATATTTATGAAGGGATAGTGGTCTGTAATTTTCTTTTCTGATAATATCTTTGTCTTTTGTATCAGAAATTATGTGGCCCTTATAAAATGAGTTGGTGTTTTCTCCTCTTCTACTTTCTGAAAGAAAACTGTGTAAGATTCGCATTATTTCTTCTCCAAATATTTGACAGAATTCACCAAAAAAGCCACCTGAGCTTGTGTGAAGTTTTTAAGTTACAAATTCAGTTTATCTGATCCATATAGATCTATTCTGATAATCTAGTTCTTACTGTGTCAGTTTTGGTAAATTTCATTTTTCAAGGTATTTATCTTTTTCATTTAAATTGATGAATTTATCAGCATAAAGGTTCACAATATCCTTTTATAGTCTTTTAAAGGTCTGTAGAATCTGTAGTTATAACCTTCTATTCAATGTTCATACTAGAAATCTGGCTGTTTCTCTTTTTCTTGATGATTTTATCAATTTTATTCATCCCTTCAAGGAACCAACTATTGAGCATATAGATCTTCTATATTATCCATTTACTATTTCACTGATTTGTT
This sequence comes from Camelus bactrianus, assembly GCF_048773025.1. Taxonomy (NCBI): domain Eukaryota; kingdom Metazoa; phylum Chordata; class Mammalia; order Artiodactyla; family Camelidae; genus Camelus; species Camelus bactrianus. The sequence continues at coordinate 38,617,148 of NC_133542.1, read as the reverse complement.
CTTATTTTCTCCAGTTTTATTCTATTTGTTTTGGATTTAATCCTTTGTTTTTATTCTTAAGATATAAACATACATATAAACATAGACTTTGTATCATTCTTTTCTTCTATAAGCAATGAAAGATGTAAGTTTCCCTCTAAGGATGTTTTAGCTGCATTAGCTGTATTATTTTCACAGCCTTTGTTTTTATCACAGCTATATCACTGGATTTCTTGATAAAATATTTCACTCTGGCTTTAATTATTGATATTGATATTTAAAATACATAACATAGTGATGCTCTCAAGGCCACAGACAAATAGCTCTTTTAAAATAGTCTAATTGCAACAAATAAAATAGAAATACAGAATATCATATGACAATATTATGAAAAACTATATGGAACCAAAACAGATAACCTAGAGGAGATGGACAAATTTCTGGAAACATACAGTCTACCAACACTTAACCAAGAAGAAACTGACCACTTGAACAAACCGATCACTAGAAATGAAATCGAATTAGCAATAAAAAACCTCCCTACAAATAAAAGTCCAGGACAGGATGGCTTCACCAGGGAATTCTACCAAACATACAAGAAGAACTCATACCAGTCCTTCTCAAACTCTTCCAGAAGATTGAAAAGGAGATTGAATACTCCCAAACTCATTCTATGAAGCCACCATCACCCTGATACCAAAACCAGGCAAAGACACCACCAAAAAAGAGAATTATAGGTCAATATCACTGATGAACATAGATGCAAAAATCCTTACCAAAATATTAGCAAATAGAATCTAACAGCACATAAAAAAGATTATACATCATGACCAAGTGGGGTTCATCCCAGGGACACAAGGGTAGTTCAACATACGCAAATCAATCAATGTAATACATCACATCAACAAGAGAAAGGACAAAAACCACATGATCATCTCAATAGATGCAGAAAAAGCATTTGATAAAATCAACACCCATTTATGATAAAAACTCTCACCAAAGTGGTATAGAGGGAACATATCTCAACATCATAAAAGCTATATATGACAAACCTACAGCAAGCATAGAACTCAACGGTGAAAAACACAAAAGCTTCCCACTAAAATCTGGGACAAGACAAGGATGCCCACTATCACCACTCCTATTCAACATAGTCTTGGAAGTCCTGGCCACAGCAATCAGGCAAGAGAGAGAAATAAAAGGGATCCAAATTGGAAAAGAAGAGGTAAAAGTGTCACTATATGCTGACGACATGTTATTATATATAGAAGACCCTAAAAAGTCCACACAAAAACTACTAGAAATGATCGAAGAATTCAGCAAGGTAGTAGGTTACAAGATTAACGTTCAAAAATCAGTTGCATTTCTTTACACTAATGATGAATCAATAGAAAAAGAAAGTAGAGAAACAATCCCCTTTAAAATAGCAAAAGTAATAAAATATCTAGGAATAAATCTAACCAAGGAGGTGAAAGAATTGTATACAGAAAACTATAAACCACTGATGAAGGAAATTAAGAAGACTTTAAAAAATGGAAAGATAGCCCATGCTCTTGGATTGGAAGAATCAATATTGTTAAAATGGTCACACTGCCCAAGGCAATCTACAGATTTAATGCAATCCCCATCAAATTACCCAGGACATATTTCACAGAACTAGAACAAATCATAATGAAATTTACATGCAACCACAAAAGACCTAGAATTGCCAAAGCATTACTGAGTAAGAAAAAGAAAGAGGCTGGAGGAATAACTCTCCCAGACTTCAGACAATACTATAGAGCTACAGTCATCGAGACAGCATGGTATTGGTACAAAAACAGACATATAGACCAATGGAACAGAATAGAGAGCCCAGAAATGAACCCAAAAACTTTTGGTCAACTAATCTTCAACAAAGGAGGCAAGAATATACAATGGAATAAAGACAGTCTCTTCAGCAAATGGTGTTGGGAAAACTGGACAGCAGCATGTAAATCAATGAAGCTAGAACACTCCCTTACACCATACACAAAAATAAACTCTAAATTGATCAAAGACTTAAACATAAGACAAGATACAATAAACCTCCTAGAAGAAAATATAGGCAAGACATTATCTCACATACATCTCAAAAATATTCTCCTAGGGCAGATTACCCAAGCAATAGAAATAAAAGCAAGAATAAACAAATGGGACCTAATTAAACTTACAAGCTTCTGCACAGCAAAGGAAACCATAAGTAAAACAAAAAGACAACCTACGGAATGGGAGAAAATTTTTGCAAATGAAACCAATGAAGGCTTGATCTCCAGAATATATAAGCAGCTTATATGACTTAATAAGAAAAAAACAAACTACCCAATCCAAAAATGGGCAGAAGACCTAAACAAGCAATTCTCCAAGGAAGACATACAAATGATCAATAGGCACATGAAAAAATGCTCAATATCACTAATTATCAGAGAAATGCAAATCAAGACTACAATGAGGTATCACCTCACACCAGTCAGAATGGCCATCATTCAAAAATCCACAAATGACAAATGCTGGAGAGGCTGTGGGGAAAAGGGAACCCTCCTACACTGCTGGTGGGAATGCAGTTTGGTGCAGCCACTGGGGAAAACAGTATGGAGATTCCTCAAAAGACTAGGAATAGACTTACCATAGGACCCAGGAATCCCGCTCCTGGGCATATATCCAGAAGGAACCCTACTTCAACAAGACACCTGCACCCCAACGTTCATAGCAGCACTATTTACAATAGCCAAGACATGGAAACAGCCTAAAAGTCCATCAACAGATGACTGGATAAAGAAGAAGCGGTATATTTATATAATGGAATACTATTCAGTCCTAAAAACCGACAACATAATGCCATTTGCAGCAACATGGATGTTGCTGGAGTATGTCATTCTAAGTGAAGTAAGCCAGAAAGAGAAAGAAAAATACTATATGAGATCACTCATATGTGGAATCTAAAAAACAAAACAAAACAAAACAGAAATACAAAACAGAAATAGACTCATAGACATAGAATACAAACTTGTGGTTGCTAAGGGGGCAGGGAGTGGGAAGGGACAGACTGGGATTTCAAAATGTAGAATAGATAAACAAGATTATACTGTATAGCACAGGGAAATATATACAAGATCTTATGGTAGCTCACAGAGAAAAAAATGTGACAATGAATTATACATATGTTCATGTATAACTGAAAAATTGTGCTCTACACTGAAATTTGACACAACATTGCGAAATGACTATAAACTGATAAAAAATGTTAAAAAATCTTAAAATAAAAGAAAATAGTCTGAAACACTTAACATGTTTTTCTGCTAAAGAAGGTTCATTGTGAGAAAATGATCATGTTAAAAAGAAAACCATATATCGGAAAATAATAAGTCACTAAGTTACAAGTAAACTTTATGAATTATTATAATTTTTCCTAGTGAGCTGGCAGCTCTCCATTAACACAGGATCCAACATTCAAAGGGGACAAAGTCAAGATTAATTTTAGAACTTGTCATCTTTTAATGTTATTCAAATTTTCGATTAGTTTCTCCTATGATCAGTTTTTTAAGAACAATATATATTTACTTCAAATGCTTCAAACTGGAACATAGGCAGTTTTTTTTTCAAACTTTCTTCAATTATTTCAGTTATTATTTAACACCCTGAGAATCACTGCTCAACTGTAGAACAAACAGGAATATGTTTAATGAAGCTAAAGTCACTTCTCATACTGCTATTTGAGAACTCCTCAACCAGGGTATTAAGCCTCACTCAATGTTTAGAGCTTATCTATTTGATTATTTAAATATAAATATCTCAAGAAAGATAACCAATCTCTATTCAGCGAGTGCCAATAGAGCACTGTGGTAAAAAGTATGCACTTCCATCTCAGTGGAAGTGTTCAAAGTTCTCAATTTTTCCTCCTCTTTCTGCTCCTGTGTTCCTCCTCCTTCCCCTCTTCCTCCTCCTTCTTCCCTCCTTTAATGCCCCCTCCTCTTCCTTCTCCCTTCAAATAGATTCTTATTTCCTTAATGGAAAGATGCTTTTTTGGGGAGAATATACATATGATAAGAAACATATTAGTTCTCATTTTTGTAGAATTAAATTGGGACACAGATGGAACGCATCACTAATGTCAATGGTATCACTTTAGCTAATTAACAATAGTGCTTGGATTCTGCCATGAGGACCAGGAAAGAATGGATAGTATGTGGAAGTTATGCAGTTAACACTGGGGAATGCCAGAGGTTGAACCAAGTGCATTTGAGAGAGCAAGAAATGGACTACTGTTAATTCAAACTGAAGTAAAGAAAAACCTGGAAGAAGTCATTGGAGGCATGTTTTTAAAAAGGACAGTTAATTTAAGAAAAAAGGGGTAAAGATTTGAGGAAGAAACTTACAGAAGAGGAAATACTAATAGCTAATAAACATAAGAAAAGAGATTCACCTCCAAAGACATACGGGCAATGCATATTTAAATGGTGTATCATTTCGCTATCAGATTAGCAAAGTAAAATGTCTAAAAGTAAAAGTAAAAGCATTGATAAGGATGTGGAATCTCATATACTACTGATGGGAATACAAAATAATGCAGTTACCTTGTAAACCAATTTTGCTGGACATAGTATGATAAATACTTTCTGGTCATCTCTCCAGATTCACTCTTTATCTTTCTTTGCTCAGCTTTTTGCCCTAAGAGGTTGACCTTACATCAAAAGTCTCCCTGGTCCTTTGGCTTCCAGTTGAGTTCAACTGGAGATTGGAGGATGAGAGAGAAGTGAGTTCATGGTATTTATTTTCTTGTCCCTTTCACATGTATTTATTGTACTCTATCCCTTAAACCACAGATCCTGTCAGAGAGCTCTCTGTGGAGTCACATTTTCTAGATTCTTGTAACGACTTCCTCCTCCTATAATTTGAGCCTTAAGAGTGGTAATGTCTTTCTGCTGTAGCCGATCCCAGAGTACTGCACTATTTCTTATATTTCTAAATCTTGACAATGTATATTAAATAGTTTTTATTCAATTCTCCTTAAATTTTCAGTTTGAATGTGCTGTTTGATTCTTGCTAGGATCCCAAGGGATATCCCTAGTAAAGCTGAATAGGTGTATGCCTGTGATTCAGCAGTAAGTTATTAGGTATATATCCTGAGATGCTCTTGCACATTTGCTCAATCAGTTATACGTGAATGTTTATTGAAACATTATTTGTAAAAGCAAAAATGAGAAATTATCTAAGTGTCCAAAAACAGGATAATGGATCAATATGTTAAGGTATAGTAATATAGTGTAACATTATTCAGCAGTGAAAATGAAAAAAGGTAGAGCCAATGTGGCAACATGGATAAAACTCAAAAAACATTTATTGCTTAAGGTTACATCCATATATATATAATAAGAATAAAAATATATGTGAATAGAGCCAAAATTCAAGAAAGTAGTTATTTCTAGAAAAGAAGATTGGGATTGTTTAGGGACCCATAAAAGTCTCCAGCTCAGTTGAAATGGTTATGTTTTATTTTTTGTGGTGGTGGAGGATGTAGAAATTTTCATTATATTATTACTTTAAGTTGATTTATTACCAGAAAAAGTTCATAATTTCAAGCCATTTTTAAAGAGCAGGAGAGGTATAACCAAGCTATAAAAAAAGGGAGCATGATCTCTGTTCAGAAGATATTTCAAATTTGCCTTGAGTTGTTCAGTTCTTACTTTTGTCCCCAAAGAAAACGTTATTACAGCCCTTTAAAGTCCTGCTTAATTATCTAAGGATTAGGCCATCTGGTGATATCCTATATACCCATTTGCAACATTTGTGCAGTTTTGGTGAGAGTGGAAATCCGTCATCTTTCAGCTATTTATTCTGGACACTGGAAGAACAAGTATGGATTTAAGTGAGAGTCCTGCTGCCAACTTCTTGCTTGACTCCAGCTGGGGACAATTTTAGTGCTGCATGAGACAAGATACCAAGAGACCTTGAAAAAGGCACTCCAGGAGGACAAGCATCTCCACTCCTCTCATCTTTCAGGATAATGTCCTCGCATTCTTTAGGATTATTATGGAGATGGCAGGGGAATTTGAAAATTTTTTTCAATATGAATTAGAACATATATATAACCTTAGTCCACATTTATTCTGTAAGCTGTCATGTATTTTCCAAGACACAAAATGGACTACATCAGATCCTTAAGTTTTCCTAAGAAATGCTAGTTTTGTTTTGTTTTTGTTTTTAAACCATTTTAACTAAGAGATGCTGGAAGGGATATAGAATCCTCATGGTGGTAACAATTAGCATGCTACATCACAAAGTAAAACATTTATTCTTATTTACAGCATTGGAATAAATAAGATATCTTGCCTGAGTTTGAGTCCTTATTCTAATTACTAGCTGTAAGATCTTAAATTAAAGTTACTGAACGTCTCTGGGCCTCAGTCCCATCATTTGTCAAATGAGGGAAATAACAGCACCAAAATCATAGAGTTGCTGTGAGGGTTATGTAAACATTTAAATGAGAGTCTAGATATGCTACTACCACGCCATCAAGAAACTGCACTCTTAGGCATTTATCCCAGAGAAATGCAAACTTACATTCATCCTAAAACCTAGTACACAAATGTCCATAGAAATTGTATCCATAATACCCCAAATTAAAACAACTTTGTTTAAAATGGGGAGTTTGTTATTATTCAGTTATGCTGAGGCGTACGGATCAGAAAATAACTGCCAACGAAAAGAGTTTGTTACTCACCGTTCCCAAGCGCAGGCACACCATGCCATGCAGGTATGCCTTTGCTGCCAGCGGTATCAGATCTTAGTGCAGGTGTTCTCCTCCACCCCGGAGAACATCCAGGTGGTTAGGCCAGTCTGTGGCCCCGCAGGCCTGGGGGGGCTCCAGCTGCTGGAAGCCTATGGAGTCCGTGCATACTGAGCATGCCCTGCCCTTGCCTTCAGTTCAGGGTGGCCAGGGAAGAGTTCAAACGTCCTGAGAGGCAGGATCACTGGCGCGGTTTCCTGGGGAATCCAAGGATTCTTACTGATTCCAAGCCCGAAAATAACCAATGGAGCCTATTCCTCCTGAAGGCAACTCTGGAAGGAACTTGAAAATCTAGCCCCCACCGAACAGGACCGGGTGACCCAAGTTATCTGCCAAGAAGAGATACCTGGGAGGCCTGGTTGCCGGAGACGCCGCGGCTGCTGTGGGCCTGGCGTGGGCGAGCGAACTGCGCATGCGGCCCCGCGCTGCTCTTCAAAACGCGGGAAAATGTGAGCCAATCCGGACCCTGTACCGGCCAGGACCCGGATCTGAAGATGCTCATTTACTATCGTGGGCTCTTGCGGGAACCCGGCGTCTGCCAGTGTCCGAGACGGGACGTGCACAAACGCTTCTGTTGACCCTGATGACAGATATCCCGGGAACTTTGAAGCCTTGCTTTGGTAGAAGGGGTGTCCTGGAATGAGACTCTGGGGAGCTTTGGGTCCTGAAGAGGCCGGGGTTCCTGTGAGCCGCACGACCAAGTGATGACCGACCGTCGCCATCTTTGCAGCGGCAGTATCCGATTGTATTCAGCGGGTGAGCCCCGGCCCTCTTTCCTGCCCTGCTTTTCGGCCCCCACGAAGATATGCAGGTGGTTTGGCCGGGCCATGAACTCCACAGGCCTGCGGGGCCCCAGCTGACCAAGGCCTGCTGAATGGGTGCGTATCTCGCCTGCGTGTGCCTTGGGTTTCCGGGTACCCAGGAGTCGTGTGAGAGGTAGGATCACTGGCTCAGAAGCGGTGAGAGGCAGCTTTGCTGTTTCAGGCTCCTGGGGTTTGTTTGGAGGCAGAGCGCTTGGGAGGAAAATAAGAGCATGAGATTATTGTGGTTTCTGCGGAAAGGAACTGGGGAGGCCCGGCGAATGACAGGTTTAGGATTAGCTAATTAAATAATTTCTCCGGGATTTGGGATACTGGGGCTGTCCTGGGTTGTCTGGGACCTGGGCCTGGGGTGATAACGGTGGGGAATATTTGCTAGAAGTGTAAAAGCCTGTTAGAGGAATTATGCATGTTGGGGTAAGGACAGGTTCATGTTTACTTCTAGGATGGGGCTAGCCCTGGGGAGTGGGGAGTAGTTTCCCCAGGGTCAGTAAGGCCCCGTATGTTAAAACATTATATAAAAAAAGACATGCTTAATACAAACTCAGATGATTAAACAAACTGTGATAACCATGGACTTATTCTCAGCAATAAAAAGGAATGAACTATTGATACATGAACACCTTGGATGAATCTCTCATGACACATGGAATGGGGTGGTGGTGATGGGTGGGTGTGTGTGTGTGTCTATGTGTCTATGTGTCTATGGGTGTCTATAAAAGGGCAACACCAGGGATCCTCATGGTGATAGAAAGGTCCTGTACCTTAGACTCGATCAATGTTAATATCCTGGTTGTGACATTGTACTATAGTTCTGCAAGATGTTAACATTGCAAAACTAAGTAATGGGTAATAAGATCTTTCTACTATTTCTTACATCTGCATGTGAATCCACAATGATCTCAGAATAAGTAATTAAAAATAAAAAAGCTTGGCACATAGTGCTCTTCAAATAATTATTTTAAATATTATTTTCTCTATGGTACTAGTAAATTTGTTATAGAATGCATTACAGTTGATTGATTCATTATTTCAAACATTAATTTAGCAATATTTACTGATTCTTAATACACGGAAGGTTCCATAGAATAGGGTTATAAAGATATGACTCCTGTTCTCACATAACTCTAAAACAAAGAAGAAAAGAAGGAAGTGCTAATTATTATAATAGGAAGCATAGTGGAATACTTTAAATCAAGATTTAGAGCCAGGAAGACTTATGTTGAATCTTTTCAACTCCTATCTTCATTTTCTCAAACGAATTACTTCTTTATTTCTGTTGCTTCATCTATAAAATGAATGGCAAAAATAATTTCTCCTCTTGCTATTGATTTGAAGTTTAAATGAGGTAATATATTACCATAATATTTTAATAAATGTTGATTTTGCACCTATAACTTGGCTCTGTACTGGGGATGCAACAGTGCTTAAGAAAATTATGTCATTCTTAATGAAATTTATTGTCTTACGGGATCTTTGAAGTCTCAGATAAAATTGCTGAGGAATCAAATGCTTTCACTGCTAGGTTGTGGGCTATTCCCTTGGACTTTTGAAAAACAGCAATACATCTCTATTTTGAGATAAATGCAAGCACCTAGTGTTTGCTGCCATATATGCTGTATACTGTTTTCCTTGTCTATTACTAAAAATGTGTATGTAAACTGAACAATATACTTTCAGTACAATTTTATTAATGGTTTTCTTCATGTATATTTGATCTTTGATGGTCAGCAGATCCTGTGTAATCACTTACATAGCCAGTGATCAATAAATAGCACGCAGAAGAAAGAGATATATAGACTATGTGGGGATAGAAGTGATTTCTTTTAGAAAAAGCTTTTTGAAGGAAATGGCATTTGAACCAGACCTTAAAAGAATAGGTAATATTTGAAGCATAATTCAGATCACATCTAATTGAAGATATTTAGCACACCACATGTCCTCAAAATAAAGGGCTTTATGCATTAAAAAAGAAGAATTTTGCTTTTCTTAAAAATAAAGGAATTTGAAGTGAATGGGGGAAATTGAGTAGCATTCTTCATAGCTTCATTCGCTTTACCTGTAAATGGTACCCTAAAAATCTGCATGCAATGTTGGCTTCTGGGGCTAGGAGATAATACAGCTGGGCTGAGTTTTCTGTCTTTGGAATGAATATACAGAAGGAATACAATGATTTTCTCTAAACACATTGTATGAAGTATCTTACTGCTCAGTGGTAATGAAATGGTCTTTAAGGTTGAGGCCACAATCACCCATGCCACTCTAGCTTTATCCTTTAGAAGATTCGAGGCTGATTGTGTCTTTACCCTGAAGAAATCCTGATAATTATTAACTCCCTAAAATAAAGCTTCAAAATTTGTGTAAAGAATTATGCAAGATAATTGAAAAGAATTTTAATTGATAGACATGGAAGGTAGCTTTAAATTTCTTCTAGAGGGTTAATATTCTCGTTAGCTTTATAGTTAACATCACCTGGTGTCTGAATTCTTCTTTTTTCAAAGCACAAGAATGTTTTGATAATATGTTTGAAAGTTCTATTTCTCCAAACTCTCTTGTTTCCTTTTATATATAATTTATATTTATAGACTATCTATTGAATATCCACTTTTGTCTATCCAAAAGTATAATGCAGTTTTTAGCAAGTTGAAAACCAAGGCTGCTGTTAAGATTCTCAACACACTAGATAACAAAAAGGAGTGTTGTCACAGAGGGAATTTAGGAGCCTGGAGGGGAGGGAAGGATTTGAGGATTTGACAATAGATGAGTTCCCCTGAAGGGATGACCACCACCTAATTTAACAGCTCAATTACCAGTTCTGCATGTGGCTGGGCCTTCTGGAGATCCTGATAAAGATGATGAGAAATGATTATCTTCAGCTTAACTGTAATACAAAAGTCTGTTAAATATCAGAGGCAAACCACAAAAGTCCTTTGGATCAACCATTTTTTCCCTCACTTGGCACATGTTTTGCTTGAGTTTTTTAAAAATTAAATTTCTACTCCAAAAAAAAAAGACATTTCTTCTTCATGTCAAACATTTTTTGGAAACAGTTTTTGTCTCTAGGATAAAGATAATATGATAAGTTTTTGTATTCAATCAGCTACTTAAAAATAGAAAGTGAGTATCTTTCTTTTTTCCTTAGCAGATATCTATTCAAAGATACTTTGTTAGAAAAAATATCTATCACAACTGTGTATATAATTATAGTATTGTATATATGTACTGTATACTGTCACCATGATTGTTTCTATTTTTTAATTTCTTTTTAAAAATTTATTTATTTATTTATTTGGGGAGGGGTAATTAGGTTTACTTATTTATTTTTAGAGAAGCTACTTGGGGTTTGAACCCAGGACCTTGTGTATGCTAAGCATGTACTCTACCACTTGAGCTTATACCCTTCCCCATCTATTTTTTAAATTTCATTGACATCTGTCTAGAGATATTTAAGAAATATACACATCATTTTGAAAGTGTTCTATTCTAATTAATAGGAAATATGTTATTTACAATAGGCAAAATATATATTTCTCCTGAAATGTTTTTTAGGGATTGTTTTAGTTAAACCTTTATTCATTTAAATGTCTTTAGTCTAAATAAAGAACTAGAAAAGTAATCCTTCTGAGACTAAATTGAACATCTGAGGCTTGTGGAATGCTGAGAACAGAGCTGAAATTCAGAACATGAAATTTGTATCTCTGTCATTCATGTTTGTTGCTGGCCTGTTACGTGCAGTATGTACAATATTTCTATAACTGCTGCTTTCTGTTTACCTGGCACTGGCAGAAAAGGTGCTGGACCCAAATGTAAGTGAACCCCTATGTGTGGCAAGGTATGAAAAGAGAATGCACAAAGCTTTCTTCAAAGTATACAGAACCTTTGCTTTTATTTGAAAGTAGAGAAACTTCTCTTTATTAAGTCTGAAATTCCACAAAGTTCTATCTTACCCTTAAATTACGGAGTTTTAAGCCATTAGAAAAATAATAATAAAATATGCACTCACTTTATCTTCCTGGATAATGGATGCTTTAAATGTATAATTTTAAAATGTATGTATATATATAAAATACACATATATATACATGTGTACTCACTCTGAGGTAGGCATTTTTATGCATATTTTAGAAATGAGGAAACTGAGACTAAGAGAATGTAAGTAATTTGTGCAAAGTCATGACAAGCTGAGTAGTAAAAATTTGAGCTGAAAGCCTGTGCCCTGCCTACCAATTCTTTTGCCTTTGTTGTCAGAGTCTTTGGAAAAATTTTGGAATCCTTTCCAGTTTTCAAATTAGAACCTATGTATATCTTACGGCTTCATTGTCATGCTGCTGGTGAAGTGGCTCTCACACATAGAAGGGTGGCAGAGCTGTTACCCAGCCAAGTGGGGTGGGATTGCCACATGTTCAGTTCAGGCGGTGGATGGAAAGGTTGGAATGGTTGGACCCATAGAAACCTGGGCCTCCTTCCTTAACTGCAGTCCTATTGTTTCAGGTCATTTACATTCATGGAGCACTTCAGGACTCATCTCAGCAAACTGCCAGGGCTCTGCTGTGGGAATCTCCTTGGTATGCAGGCACAGAGAAAGCCCTTGAAGATGGCTGCTGCCCCAGGTAGGAAGATGACCCAAGTGAGTTCCTTGACTCTTGAGAGATGAGCTCTGTTATAAGAGGAAGGAGTGTTCTGAGACTTGAAACAGAGGAAGGAGAAAGTGAGTAAAATTGGATTTAAATGGAAATCTGATGTTCATTTGAATTTGTTCCAGTTATGCTTGGAATGCCTGATACATTTGAATTTTCAAGTTTAGAACAGTATTATGTGAAAATGCCTTGATAATTCCAGAAAAGAATATGTCTAAGGGGAATGAGGAAGTAAAGGTGTCTTTTATTACTTTCAGCTTTTCCTTAAATCCATTTAATTATAACAGTAGCTTACATCTTTAATAGCTTTTCAGGGCACTTTGTGATATGTAACTTTATTTTATTCTCACAATAGATCTTCGTTGTGGGCAACACAACTGAAATTTTCTCCATTTTGATGGTAAAAATCTGACAGACAGAAAGAGTATGTAAATACACTATTACTATTATTACTGGTGGTGAGTCAGTTAAACAATAAATTTGAGTATTTTTAAAAAGTATATGTATATCTGTCTATAGCTATGCCTTAATATTTTATTTATGGTTTAAACATATAGGTGTACATCTTGACATGGGCTAAGGCTTTTTATTTGCATATGTTTTTGATAATTGAAGTTCCCTATAATTTATTTTTCTTACATAAATCACGCTCATAATGAATCATCTATAATTTCTAGAGTTTTTTAGGGGGAGGGGCCTAAGTGCTTACAAACATTTTTTAAAACAATGAGTTCAGCCTCCTTCTATAGTTTTATAGTTAATTTTACAAATATTTTATTGTTATCAATTCTGGCATCTTTTTTGTAGCAACTTGCTTTTACTTAGTCTTACTAAAACCTTCAGTGGCATTTTCATAGTGATGCATCTATTTTCATATCCATTGTCTATTGGCATATGAATATTTACTGAAGTTGTGCATTTGTAACAAGGACGACAGACACACACAGGTTTGGGAGCAAACACAACTGATTCTTATTAGACATACAGCACAACGAGCGTGGGCAAGAGTGTGTAGTTAGTTGCACTTGTAAGTAGTCCACTAGCTGCAAGCATTCAATGTGTTGAAGAATGCAGATTTTTTAGAGATGGAAAGACATACCTCAATTTATTTTAATTATAGGTAATTGAGAGAAGAGCAATTGAGAAGAAATAATTTTGAATGTAGGCAGGATTTATCTAAGGTCTATTTATTATAGTATCTACTTAGTAAACTAGTATTTTTGAAATACCAAGTGTGTATCAGATACACAATTCTAAGAACTGAGGACATTCTACTCTTATGAAATAGAGTCTGTAGTTGAGGGAAAAGGACATTAAACAAATTAATTTTGTAAGATGGTGAAAAGTCTATGGAAGAGAGACTTTGGGGTTTGGACAGAGACTGTGGTTTTAAGGCCTCACCGAGAAGTTGCTTTTCCAGTAAAGATGTGGAAGAAGGGAGAGAGTGAATCTGCTTTAATGGTGCTAACAAACAAAATGCAATGAAATTCAGAGGAGGCTTTTATTTAGCTAAGTTTGGGAATGGGGGGACCGGCTGGGGATCAGCAAATGTGGAGGTCCTGAAGTGGAAGAGCTGGTGTATTTGAGGGACAGCGAGGAGGCCAGCGTGTCTGAGGCAGGGTGTGTGGGGTTGGGTAGGGGGGATAATAAATTGGACCAAAATTAAAATGAGGGGTAAGGGAAGGAGTGCTGTTGCAAACAGAGTCACCTAGTCTCGTATTAGGACTTTGGTTTTTACTTTGAGGAAAACAAGAAGACATTGAATGGTTTGAGTGGATGGGGAACATGTGACAGGATCTCTGTGTGCTCAGTTGAGAATATCCTAAAGAAAATCAAGAGTGAAAACACTCAGAACAGTTGGTAGACTACTACAGAAGTCCATTTGAGAGACCAGGGTAACATCTGTAATTTCAAGCGATGAGATTAGCAGTAAAGGTGGAGAATTATTTATATTATTGTTAAAAATAAGACAGTGGGCCCACAATGGAGTTACTTATGCTAAACCACATGTCACTAAACTGAGACAATTAAGTTACAGTTTCTGCTCTTCCAGAGATGGAATCTTAAACCAATTAAGAGCCACCTGATCAGCACTATTTAGGTAATCTGCCTGATAGACCCCTACCATTCCGTAAAGGAAAGTGACCTTGCAATACCAACCTACTTTTTTGTTTAGTATAATTTCCTTGCCCTGACCCTTTCTGTCTATTAAAGTCTTGCATTTTGTGCAGAGCTCCTTTCTATCTGCTAGATTGGATGCTGCCTGATTCACAAATTACAAGAAGATCTTTGAGTAAATAAATCCAGTTTGCTCAGTTGAATTTAGGGGGGGGATAGGTAATTAGGTTATTTATTTATTTATACATATATGTGTGGAATTGAACCAGCACCTCATGCATGCTAAGCACATACTCTACCACTGAGCTTTACCCTCCCCCTATGAATTTTGTTTTTTTGATGTTATTTAAAAAAGTTTGAAGATAGCAAGAAAGGTGAAGACAGCAAAATGAAAAACAATAAAAATATTTAACAGTAGAAGATTTTTGAAATTACATTATGGCCATATAAGGAATATTATATAAAATGCATGAGGCATGTAGAAAAAAATCATGAAGACACATTCAGTCATGATATATGGTAGTGTTAAGTAAATGCAGTAGGTTACAAGATAGACAAACTGCATTTTCACAAATAAAAAAAATATGAATCTATGTTACTTATACATACAAGGCAAAAAAGACAGGGAGCATATACAATATATGCATGGATTATGGATGTGTTTAAATGCTCTTATTTTCACTCTTCTCTATTTAAATTTTTTTTCTATAAAACAAGCTACAGGTATTAGTTGATTCATTTCTTTGTTCTTTTTTTTTTTTTTTGAGAAGCAATTATCTTTAAAATTCTGCTTTTGGCTTGTTTGAAAAACATTCAAAAATGAGTGAGACATAATTCTTGTCATTAGTCTTCATAATTTTGTAGATGGAAAGAAAAAAATATACCAGTGCACATACCAATATATCAGGAAATTATACCAATGCAACTAGAGAAACACATACAAAATGTTATAAAGGTTTATAAGATGATAAATATTTAGCTGTCAGTGCATTTGAGTTGGGCTGTTAAATATCAGGGAGGTGTTTTCACAGTTTGTGGAATAGCATTCTCAGCTGAAGGAACAGAATTATCAGAATTGTAGAGGCAGGAATGTACATTTCCATATTTGAGAAAATAGGTTATATAGTGTGGCTAAAGTGTAAAGGAAGTATGTATGTAAAAGTGTTTATGTAAAATATAGTATAAGAAAGTATGTAAATATAGTGGATTAGAATCAGACATGGAAAATGACAGACTTCATGTGATAGAAAATTGTTGGTCATTGAAGGGCTGTATATACATACTGTGTTCATAGGTGAAATATATTTGTATAAACTGTACTTAAGCTCCGTAAATTTATATTCATATCTTAGCTAAAATCTGTATTCAGGTTTCTTGGATTATTAATGTTAGACTTGCACCAAAAAATTGATACTTAATGAAAAGAAAAATGTACCCTTATGACTTCTCTTCCTTCCAGAAATATTTACTGATTTATTTTGAGCTTTACTAATACAAATATGCTGTAAATATTTACTGTGGATTGAAAATTTTACTCTAGGTCCCCATGTACTAAATTTTTTCCAAGTAGCAGCAGGAAGAATGTAGTTCATTATATGTGAAGTTTATTTGGAAGAATTGAAAGAATTTTTGCCTTTCAGAAGAACTCAGTAGTGACGTCTATGGAGATACTGGGCATCTCCTTTAAGTTTGTCATGACTTACGGCTATGGAATGAAGCCAAAGCCAGCATCATGGCTGCCCTTTGTCACATTTCTGCAGTTTGTAAGTTTGCATTAGTCAACAGCACTTTGGAGGGTCTGATTACTTACTTGTGAACATTTGCTCTTGGCTGTAAACTGGTAAATAAACAAAGGTTTTGCATAAGAGAGCAATGACATTTTGGTAATTCTATGGGAAAAAAGTCAATTTGAACACTTGATTATAAAGAGAGGAAACTAAGATGTTACATTTTGCAGTCATTTGTCCCCCCCATTTGTAACTGACAGATTGGATTTAACACATGGAAACTGGAAGACTACTTGTCTTTAAAAATGTTCTAATTACATTTGGAACTTAAGGGAAATAGAAGATTCCAGGATATTTTTGTTTTGAATTTGAAATTGGGGACAGCGCATGCACAGTTGTTTGTTTTCACACTTTATGGGAATGAATCACACCATGTCGACCGTGAGATTTAATTATGTATTTAGCAGAGAAGCTGGAGATATGCCAGTGCAATAGCTAAGCTGCTGGAATAGCCTGTGCACAGCCCCTTCCAGTTTCCAGACACTCCAAACCTTTCCTAATAGGACGTTTAACATAGGAGATGGAATGGTGTTGATGAGATGCATCAAATCTCAGCAGAATGCTTCTGCTTGGAAACAAAATGCTGATGTCAAAAGAAGGACATTTTTTATAACAGGGAGCAAAGCTGCTGAACCTCTGGGCATAGGGGCTAACTTAAATGGAGGCAATTGAAGCAAAACATGTCATCTCTGCCTGTATTCGTTATTCTTTTCATCTATAGGTCAGTGCATGAACCATCTCTATCCTAAACCTTTACACACACATAGAACTTGTAATATTTAAACCTTGGGGACCAAGGGGTGAACTGAAACTCAAATTATGTTAATGAGTCTTCTTCAATACTCAATTCAAAGTTGGATTGGCTGAGAAAAATTCTTAGATTAATATATGTTCAAATATTTTATTTTTCTGATAAAGTTAACTAAATAGGTTAACTTATTTGTTAAGGATTCAGGAATGATACTTAAGTAAACTGAAAGAGAATAGGCAAGGCTGAAATGATTTTATGATTTTGTCATAAAATATATTTCCTTCTTAGATGTGTGTGATCCAGAGTTTTCATTCATTTCAACGTTCTTTAAAGTGGCTAGGAACATTTAAGGTTCTTGATATGTCAAAATCCTAACAGAAATCATGTATTTCATTAGCATAAGAGAACTGTAAGGCTAATTACATTTTTTCTTATTTGCTATAATTGTATCACCCTAGTTGATTGACGGCAGATAATATTTTAGAATTTCATTGTCCATGGAGGAAAGTAATAAAAAAACAAATCTTTCATGGGGAAAAAAAAAAAAAAAAGCTAGTACCCAAAGATACAACCTCTAACATTTATATTCTTATGATTATTTTTGTCTGCATTTTTCCTGTTTCTCAAATGGGGATGAGAATCCTACATAAAAGCAACATAATGACTTTGGGCATGGAGTAGGAAGTGAAGAATGCTAATTTCTTCTAATTTATAGTAAAGTCTTTTTATTATGTTTAATGCATTTAATCTTTTGATCCTTGGTTCTTCTCTTTATAGCTGTTGAATTCATTCTCCTATAGTCTAAGTTATTGTTTGTGGAGGTTGTTGGAATTTAGTCTCAGTGAATATTCGGTTAGGCAATGACATAGCTGTAGTTTTAGTAAGATGACCAATAAAACATGTTTGAGATTAGAGTGGAACTGTTTGTGATTGGGAATGGTGCTTTCCTTGTATTGGTAATGTCAAATGGGAACCTTAAAAAACTGCAATTGGCCAGTTTGCTGAAGTAGGCCTGTTACTTGATTAATTAAAATATATCTGGTACCCCTGCTGGCACTCAGCTATAAAAAAGTAATTCAAAGATGAGTCCTTGAAAACATATCAAATTAATTAAAAAAAAACACAATGGAATGAAGCAATTAATTCATGACCAAAGGTAGAATTATGACTCTAGTTGACAGGCAGGGCAACAGCACTTAGCTGTGAACCAGCCCCCTTCCAAAAACCCCCTGCCTCAGCTAGAGCATGCTGACTTGTCCAAGATCATGGCTCTTTCCAGAGCTGAATGTGAGTAGGAAGTGGGAAGGGGCCATGTATAAAGGCCTGGCCTCTCATCCCAACTTGGGACAGCTCCAAAATTAATTCTGTCTTCAGAACCTCCATGAGTTTGGCTGTGGCTTTCATTGAGACCACATCACAATTCAGCTTCTCCCTCTGCTCAGCCCTGCCTCCTTCCCTTCCCTTCCACAGGTGTTGATCACAAAGCATCCCCTAAGAGTCTCCTGCACACTAATTCCTTCTGAGTCTGTTTCCCATGAAACCTGACCTGCAACAACATCAGTATGTATAAGAGAAAGGGTTAATTAATCTTGGGTGCTTTTGTGTCCCATGTGTACAGTCTGGGGCTGGTAGCATACCCTGATATAGGAGGTGTGGTAGTCAGCCTATGTCCTTACACTCAGTCTGGGTTGACCTTCTGACTATATCTAGCCATACATCCTGAATCAGTCTCTTCAGTCTTAAGAAACTTTAAAACATTCATGTATTTCATTCTAACTACCTTGAAGAACATCCCCTTCCCTCCCCACCCACCAAAATGAATTGTGTATCCAGATCCAAAGCATGTGAGATGATTTCAACTGAGCTTAAACCATGGCCAATAGCTAACAGCCTCATCGTGGTCTTTCAGGCAAAGCACCAAACTTGGAGTAAATGAATTCACATGTAAATAATATTATACACCTTATTCTGTTTCCCAGAAGATGTTTCTTTGGATCCCAGATGTTGAAAGCATCATCATGTTAGGAGCCAGAAAATGTTTTGTCATTTCTGTTATGTGTGAAGAGTAATATTTAAAATATTTCTCTGTATTTGTTATTTTCCATCTTGCTTTGCAATTTCTATCGTTTGTAAGTTCAGTTTGGTTTTTCTGTGTATGTTTTTGGTGTGCCTGATTAAACCTGTGATTTTATTTTGACACTCTTCGTGTCAATTTTCAGGAAACACCTGTCTGAAGAACAACGTAGAGCTCATCCTACAGGAGTGAGCCAGCCCTCTCTGCCAGGCATAGTAGAGTTCTAGCATCTGTGTGTTCAGACCAAATGGTGCCTGAACCAGTTTAATTTAATTTACTTATCATTTCACTTTGGAGAGCATTCACAATATAAAGATACATTCACAAAGAGACCATTTCTGCCAAACCAAAAACCAGTTTCAAAGTGTTTCTAGAATGTGTAAATATTGATTATTGAGTCAGAATTTTCTCTCAATTTAGCAATTTTCCCATTATACCATTATACCACTAATGCAGATCTTGGTTAACTATGACTCTAGCTAATGAGTGATGTCTGCATAATGTGAAAAAGTTAATCTGTCTCTTCAAATATCTTTTCTTAGCTGGCTACGATTTGTAAATACTGGAGAAAATGCGTTTTTATCTCTGGAAATGATCCATCTTCATAAGTACTCTTCCTCTGGTTTCTTGGCACTTATACACTCAGGCTTATACACCTTCATGTTAAACAATAATAATAATTAGTAGAAGAGGTAAGTCTTAATCTATACACTCAGTCTCCACACCATATTCCATGTCTTTATTTTTCAGTGAGTGAACTCAAAGCCAAATTCTGAAGACCTTTCCTGCTGAGATGATGGAAAGATTGATATTTTCCTTTTTTAGTATTTCACTGTCTTCCCTGAGTTGGGATATGAATCTGGAATCTTTTACAGAGATAAACACTAGAAAGGAGGCTTCCTGCCTGTCACCATGGGACATCTGTTTGTGGACTGAATGTTCATGTCCCCCCAAAATTCATATGTTGAGGGCTAACCCCCAATATGATGGTATTTGGAGATGGGGCCTTTGGGAGGTACTTGGGTTAGATGAGGTCATGAGGGTGGCCCGGATGATAGGAATTGTATCCTTATAAAAGCTGGAAGAGAGATGAGAGCTGTCTCTCTCTCTTTGCCATGTAAAGACATGTTGAAAAGCAGCTGTCCACAGGCCAGGAAGAAAAATCTCTCACCAGGAACTGACTCTGTTGATACTTAAATCTCAGACTTCTCAGCCTCTAGCACTGTGAGAAATAATTGTCTGTTGTGTAAGCCACTCAGTCTATGGTATTTTGTTATAGCAGGTTTAGCTGAATAACACAATCTGTGTGCACTAATGACTGTGAGATGATCCTTGCTCCTGTCCACATGGCCTCATCAAGCCTGGCACTTTTCTATTCGTTCTGTGCCATGCATGTGACTTGGAGATATCTTCCAGGCTGTCTGTAGCCTCACTTATTTGAAGCATCATGCAGCACCTTTCTCAAATCTTGTTTCCTCTTTACAAGCAGCATATGGGTTCTCTTTCTCTAGAGACCTGTACGCCTACTCTACTTCTACTGGACTCCCTGCCTGTATTCCTAGTACTTCTAAGTTCCTTAATGGCATGTGCATTTGAGGGGGAAAATCCAGACTGACTTGAAGGTAGACAATTTCTCTATCTACCATTCTTTGAGATACAGAAATCCTGTGTTTTCCTCAAGAGCAGACTAGCTGCTTTAATTAATAACAGTAATAATAACAGTAATAATAAAGCAGCCAGGGGAAGGAAGGACGTTAGTATCTCAAAATATTTTTCGACCACAAATCTGAGTAGCCAAATGAAGACAAGCGTTTCCATTTCAGACAAGGAAAAGAGGATTGTAGTGTGCCTTGCACAAAATTTGTCACTAGCCAGCAGAGGGAGCTTCTGAAGTTTCAGTGCAGATATAGGAGGCATGGGTATCAGTGATCAAAGATGGTTTGTCTCAGCAATAACAAGATATGCAGATACTTAGCAAAGGGGGAATCAAAGGTCTTTCTCCTAATGCCTAGGTTTAAATCCTTATTGGCTGTGAGATCTGGTGATGCCACTTAACTTCTCTGTCCTTTAGTTTCCTAATCTGTAAAATGGGCAGATCATTTTTAAAGTTTTTGACACATATTATTGTTACTTAAGTGATTCTTCAAGACAATGGTTATTGAAGAGAATACCAGGACTGTTGGAAATGTAGGTCACCCTCTCATCCCCTCCCCCTGGCAGGAAGGAAAGAATAATGAGGGGGGAAAAATATTGAATTGACAGCATATTTATCTAGATGGAATGGAATTAAAACCAGAAGGAACTAAATTTACTTTGAACTGGTAAGATTAAGTTTCCTGACATCAGAGAAAATGGGTGTTTATAAATCCATTTTTCACAAGTGGGTCAAAGTGTCTATAAATTCATATCTGACTATGATAATTAGATAACTATTTTGAAAATAACATGTGGTTTATAATGCATCAGACACAAATGCAGGATTTATTGGCATGGACTAATTGATTCTAATTAGTTTGATACCTAATTTGGTTTTATGTTTCTACCTACATTTTACCTCCAAATTGAAGACTTTACCTTAACAGCTCACAGAGCATAATCCGTTAAACGTTTCTGGAAAAAGAAATATATCTTTCCCTTTGAAAGTTATTCATTCTAATCATAAAATGCCACAGGCTTTTTCCTCCCCCCCATCTCACCCGGCCCCCATTCAGGATTCTATAGGGAAAGAAATGGTAGGGAGATGAAAGTCCTTTAAGACTTCTCCCTGTAAGAAATGAGACTCTCTTTTCCCTAATTTAATTAAAATAAACATGACTTGAGAAAGAACAAGAAATACCTGCAGGTTTAATTCTAGTTTCTCTCCATCTGTTAGACCCATATTTTCTAAATGACCTAGCAGCTGTGCTGCAAAGACACCCCACACTAATATTCTCTTTTATATACATGTCTAGGACGAAAGCTTTAGTAAATATTTCGGTATTTTATTTATATCAGATATAGCCACCTTTTAAAATGCCATTTTGAAAGCTCTGAACTGTTTTCAGGAAGATGCCACTATCCTGTGACTGCACTTACCCTGCCTGTAACATAGTCAGTGGCTTATAGTCTTGGGTATATGAGCCCTGAGTTTGAGAGGCATGGGCACATACTTACATAGGAGCAGCAGAAAATACGAAAAGAAAGGAAAATTAACACCACATTGTGGTTGGCCCTGAGTGAGCAGTTCTAAGCTAAAGCACTTGGAAGGAATTCTTTAGGTAATGGGGGAATGATAGAAGTTTTTAATCAGGGCAGTTATGAGGCTTGAGCTTCCTTTGGACAAGCAGGATTGACTTGGTAGCTTATTTAAGATAGATTAGGGGGAAGAAAAAGGAAAAGGAAAGAGGGAGGCCAGTTAGTAAGTTACCACTGAAATTGAGGGTCATGGCAGAGACACTATAACAGAAGAGAAGAAAGCCAGCATAGACCCTGGACAAATGGAACTTGAAAATTGATTGGATGTTGGTGGACATTGGTGAGAGGAATAGTTTTCTTGACTCTGGGCAACTGTGAGGTTACCAAAAGGTCCATTAAAAGACATGGGAAATGTAAGGACTAGAGGAGCAAATTTGAAAGTGAACGGTGATAAATTCTACTTGAAACCACAGAATTTGAGACAGTCAAGAATCATTCTAGTAATCTCTCCTACAGAAGCATGAACAATTTTTTTTTAGTTTTTGTCTCAATTGAGTGCATATATTTCCAATAAAATTTTAGATGTATTTAATGATATATTAACATTTTAAATATATTTATGCCTTTATGTAGTTTTTATCAATTGTTTGTTACTAACAAAATGATAATTTAATACGGATTTTTAAAAATAGAGATTTAGGGCTTCAGGGAATAAAATGAACTTTAAATTCCAGTTAATAAACACAACACATTTTTGGTGCAGAGAAGCATGGTAAGAGATCAATAAAACACTTTCAGGGATAAAATATATTTTATTAGAATAAAATTATATGAGAGAAGTGAAATGAAAATATGAGTTCAAGGAGAAAAGGAGAAGGTAAAATTCCCAATGTTTGTTTACTTGGCTCATTCATGTAGGTTTAAAACAGATGATGGGCTACATCAAATTGTTATGTATGTAGTTTCCATTGGATACATTGAAAATTATATTTTCATTTCGAAGTATCAATATTTACAATATACTAGAAATTGCATGCTTTTCAGTCGTTTAAACTTATAATGAAAAATTTTAGTTATCAACTTAGGAAATGTAGGTGAGGTAGATAGTTATTCAAAATTATTTTAGGGAATACATAAGCAAGAAAAAATTTGAAGAGCACTGCTCTGGCATATTTTGAAAAATGGTAGGTTTGCCTCTCAGCTCTTTTGGTATCATCTCTCTGGATGCTACTCTTCTGAGTTTGTTTCTTCTTGGTGCTCTTCGCTCTGCTCAGATCATGTCTCACTTGGGCTGATGTCAGTGTGGACTTTGTGGCTGTTGGTTCCCCTGGCAGCAGCAGTACTGCTGACGCCAAAAGGCCTCTAGGGTAGAGGGTGAGGGTGGTCAAGTGAAATACTAAACATCTACCAGACCTCATCCTGGGTCAAAATCCTGGCTCTGTTTTATCCCAGCTGTGTGACCTTGGGCAAGTGACTTAGCTTCTCTGAACCGCTGCTATAGGTAATTGTTGGAGTTGCTTAACCAAATGAGATCATGTGCATGGTTGACTTTGCCCTTTGTGGTACGCAGAAAGAACTCAGGAAATTCTTGTCTTTCTCAGGGCAGTCAGTCCCTTCAGAAGCATGTGAGTTTACAGAGCTACATCACTTTTCCGCTCACCTTTTCTCTTTTAAGCAAAACAAATTTCTCATTAAGTAAATAACCAAAACAGTTAAATGACAGTGAAATATGCAAATAGGTAATTGTCATACTTTCTGCTGCCTACCAACTGTTAAGCACCTTTTTGATCATTAGAGAATTTCTGTAATTGTGTGTCAGAGCCCCCTAATGAAGAAGCCAGAAAATACCCTCGCTGGTAGGACATAAGTATGTGACAAATCAGATGCATTTACCCAAAATGTGGGTTAGGAGGTGAATAATGTGACTCCATTTTCCAGGGGAGGGTCATGCAGCAACATGAAGTGTTTGTGGCCAGTTTCAAACCTCTGGTGTGAAAGTAGTGCTGGTGACCATGGTGATGGGAGTGGAGTCATGACCCTGGGGGCCAAATAACTTTCAGCATCTAGTTCATGAGGGCAGCAGTAGGGATGATCATAATACTGGTTCCAGACAATTTATACGTCTTTCCTAGAAGCTCCACTCCTGATTTGGGCCTGTAGCCTTCTTGTCTATCCTATGAGTCTCTAATGTCCTTTCAACAAACTTCTTTGTCTGCTTACCTTACCTGTGCTTCTCAGACTGAAGCGAATGTACAACAGGTGGTTTTACAGGGCAGGCTTCTAAAGGAACAGTCACCTGTATGCTAACATCAATAACAGCTTAATCTAATCACGATCTTCCTCAAATTGTTTTAGAATCTCCTTTTATAATATTGCATCCTCCACACATGGTTCCTTCTTGGTGTCTGCAAAGCTCTAGGCTCTGTGCTGTACAGGCAGTTACACTCTTCTGGTCTTTTAAAGCACTTTCCAATTTTTAATCTGCCACCAGTACGCTAGACCAATATGAAATCATACCCATGATAAAAGCGATGTTGATGGGCTGGGAGTGGGATTGGAGTTGGGGGGCACTGATAACTGAAAAAACTACAGGAGATGAGAACACTATTGAATGGATGTTATATTAAAAAACCCAGAGCAAAATCTGATTTATGATTTTTACCTCTCACACTGTCCCTGCGACTCCAGCAACGCTAAGGAACAGATCTAGACTTGAGATCTGTTTTGTAAAAGCTAATCAAAATGACAGGTCCTAGACAGTAGTGAATAATTTTTGCATTCCCCCTTTTAGATAGGTAGGTTTAAAAAAGGAATGATACCATGAAGACATCCAAGGAATGTTATCCCCTGAGAGTGACTTTATCCTGTAATACATCCATCCTTGGAAAACACATGAGATAAAACTTGGAGACAAAAAAAGGCTTAATGTTATGGTTAGCAGGTATAAAATTATGTTGTGTAAAACACTTCATTTGTGTGTTATTTATTTTTCCTGGGTACGGTATTTAATATAGTCAGTCTTTTTGTTTCCTCTTCACTTTTTCATTGATCAGAATATTGCTAATACCACAGGATCCATATACCTTTTAAAAAGACTTGAATTACAGTGATAAATGTAATATAATTTTCTTTAAATTTGCTCTGATATACTAACTGATGCATAAACACATTGCAGCCCCTTTGTGAAAGATGAGGGCAAAGTAAATGAGGCCTGCTGTTTCAAAGGGTTTCAGATTTTATCTCTAATACTCAAGATTTCAAACTTGGATATTACATTAACCTTAGATATGCTAGTAATCAAGTGTGGCCAGACTGCTGTCTCCTGATTACATATCTGAGAAGATAAATGTGGTATTTATGCCAATCAAAGTCAACTTCAATTGACTTGTTGACCAGTCCCAAGCTTAACAGAGAGTTCTACAAAAATAATAAGATTAAGTCAGCTGGAAATGAAAAAAACAATTTACCCCTTAGCCATCTTCAGGCTAAAGATGCACAGTCCCTCAATACATTTGTTAAATGTGAGAAAGGCTGCAAAAACTTGGCAGGTTTACTGATATGTCATAACTTATGTAAGAATTGTCTGGTCTATGAAAAAAAGTCTCTTTTTTTAATTATGAAAGCAATGTCACAACATTACAGGGAGTTTGGCAAACAGAAGGGAAGATATCAGTCATAATCCTAACACTCAAACATAAAAGCAAGCACAATATTTATGGGTTCTCTTCCTTTTGTTGTTCACTTAAGTGGTAAGTTTTCCATTATTGCAATCGTAATGTCCTCATAACAACTTTGTTTCTTCTTATTAAAGTTAGCCTAAGAGGGATTTCTGTGTTTTGCTATGTTGACTCCTAATTATCTATTTTTAAAAGTTGCATAGTTTTCATTCAGGTAGCTATACTATAATTCATTTAACCAGTCTCTTACCTGCGGGCATCTCATTTACTTTGAATATTTTGAATTATGCACTGTGTTTCAGTGAATATCTTGTGATCATGGTGCTTTCCATATTTTAAGTACTTTCTTAAAGATAAATTCTTAGATTATATAATGGCATTCCCACCCTGCTTTTTAAATTGATGACATTGGTTAAGACCAATTAAATGGGGATATTGGAGAATAAAAGCCAGTCTCCTTCAGTGGGTTGAGGAGTGAATGTGGGTGAAGAACTGGAAAATTTTTCTGCTGATTGTAAAAAATATTTTCAAGAAAAAGAAAGATTGAAGCTATGGGAATTAGAAAGGAATGACTGAAGTAATGAAGTCCTGAAAAGGCAGTAAGGTCTGGGGTCTACAGTGTCAAAAGTTCCATGGAAAAATTAGCAATGGGAGAAGGAATATGCTATCCCTTGTATTTGAGGGAAAATACAATTGTAGGAGTGGATGCAAGTAAGCCTCTTGGTTTGGTAGCAAGAAGCTGAGGAAATCCTTAAATGATTACAGGGGTCATCCACCAAGAAAACAGAATATGTCTAAAATAGCCACTATTAAGAATGAAAGAAAATTGATAGGCAACAATAGCTGGCATTTTCTTTTGTGCACTCACTGTGTGCTTGCTGATGTGCTAGGTGCTTGATATGCACTGTCATATAATAGTCATATAATTTTCCATTAATCCTCAGCAGTACCAGTGAGGGCAGACATTGATTCAGATTGGGCATTTGCCATGTGGATGCAATGGAAGGGCATTGCGAAAAGAGAATTGATGATGTGTCATGAGAGAGGTTGAGGGGAGAGATTATACATCTTAGCTGGATAGGAGGAGTTGTAAAAGGGCATGCACTGTTAAAGATACTGTGTAGTGCTAAAGACAGATTTGCACCAAAGCACTGTCTGAATGGACCATAAAGAAAAGGACAATTTATGGGAACCAAATCTTTAGTCATCTTTTGTGTTAACAGAAGAGACCTGACTGTGGCATCGTTGGTTTATTACCACCCTTTATAAATAAACTTACAAGGATATATGGGTGGAAAGCCAAGTGGAAAAAAATACATTGAATTTGGATGTCTTGACTGGTCGTCATAGGAGGGGCTATATAATTGTCATTAGCATCATCATGGAAGAGCATATTGCAGAATGGTTACTGCACAGGCTTCAGGACCAGCCTGTTTGAGGTATATGTTCTGTTGGCCACTTACTAGCTGATAACCTTCAGTGTTGCTAGGTCTTAGGTTACTCATCTGTAAAATGGGGATAATAATGGTATATGTCTCGTAAGACTGTTATGAGGATTGTGAAGTCAAAACATATAAGGCATTTAGAGAAGCTAAGTTTGAGCCAGCTGTTAGCATATATTTATTATTATAATAACTACCACTGTCTGAGACTCCTAGGTGCCAACAGTATGCTCAGTGCTTTATTGCCTTAACTCGTTTAATTCTCACAAAATTTGTCTCCATTTTACAGATGAAAAAACTGAGACTTTGAGAAACTTAAGTCACTTGCCTAATATCATCCCAATTTCTAAATGACAGAGCAAGGATTCAAATCCAAGACTCCTTGAACCCAAAGTCTTAGACAACTTTTTGAGAATATGAATACTGCAAAGTTTTGTTTTACTTTGTTTTCTTGCTCTAATGCTGTTAAATAAATAAAGTTTGTTTGGAGAGCTATAGCAGACAGTAGTAAGTGCCTCTTCCATAGTCCCTCAAGTATCTTTACCATTTCCTGCCCTTCGGCTCCTGGTAGATTTTCCCTCACCAAAGCCAATATCAGTATCCCTTTGGAAGGAGGCTACCTTCAGACTACTGAAGCCACTAGTACATTTATAGGTTCATGTAAGTCCTAAGATAAAGAGTCCCTCACCAGGAGGACTTGTTAAAAACAGATTGCTGGGCCTGTCCCCAGAGTCTGTGATTTCATTGGTCTGGGGTGGGTTCCTAGATTTCCATTTCTGTTGAGTTTCCAGATCTGTGAATCACATTTTGAGAACCACTGTCTTGAAGTCTCCATTTAAATAAAGCGTAAGTGTACAACATTACTATGGAAGCAAACGCTGCTGTATCACTTAAAAGATTAAAAAAGTCATTTAAAACAATCCTAAGGTAAACAGAATACCTCCTTTTGGTATACGTTTGTCTAGTATCTCTTTTCTCATCCCCCTTTTTTTTTCATATTAAGTGTTTCTTCATATAGCTGTTTTTTGCTTTTTAACCCAACTATATTTTGAATGTGTGAGTCCAGTCCATTCTCTTAGTGTTTTTTGCTTCGTCTTTTCCTACATTTTTGATGTTTTGGATTGTTTTCCTTTCCTTTTTCTCAATTGTTGGTTTGATCAAGATGCTGTTTGTCCACATTTTTCCCTTTTAATGTGGAGGGTTTACTGTCTGTATGTTTTCACTGCAGTAATGATCACCACCCTCTACCTGCATTCTTAACGAGGTACAGATAATTCTGCTGTAAGGTCTACTATTCAGGCTTCTTCCTAGACCAAGGTACTCGGTTTCCCAGCACCCTGCTCTTGTACCGTGCCCCT
The DNA here is from genome assembly GCF_048773025.1 of Camelus bactrianus. NCBI lineage: Eukaryota > Metazoa > Chordata > Mammalia > Artiodactyla > Camelidae > Camelus > Camelus bactrianus. Next base: position 38,588,528 of record NC_133542.1, on the reverse strand, counting down.
CCAGCCTCTTCTCTCCTCTCCTCTCTTCCCCAGCCCTGTGCTACCTTTGGAATGCTTTTACCTTTCTTCTCTCCCCATCCACCTTTAAGTCCTAGGGTTTGCTAAAATAGTCAGTTACTTATAAGAATTTCAGAAATGACATGTACTTCCACATAGGAGTGGCAGTAGAAGATATTTGGGGGCAATGGATCTCTTGGCTTTTATTAAATCACAGCATTGAGACTTTTTCTATTTCTCCTTCTCCTCTGTTAATAAAGGCTCACCTTGAGCTTCATTGTCTCAAGTGAGCTTGGCCTTGGCTGATGTTCTCTGCAGGGGTGTGCCAGCAGCAGCAGCAGCAGCAGGAGTGGTAAAGTTCCCAACCTCAGAAGCATCTGGGAAGCTCACCATTGTTCTACCTGTTTCTGTGCCTCTTTGGTAAGCTAACTAAAATAAAAGAGAGCAAGAGTCCTCTCTCTATGTATTAAACATCAAATGCTTTAGTTTATTTTAGGAAGATAAATGATTTCCAGTGATGTGTACCATGCCTCACAACAGTCCTCAGCACCCTGTGTTGTGCCATGACACTTAGCCACCTCTGCTCATTGGTGTCCTTGCAGTTGGTCCTTGATCCCCTGAGACCTCAGGGTCCTCAACAAAGCACAGGCACCTGTCTGGTTGCATCTGAAGGAACATGTAATTATCCTGCTATTCTCTGCACAAACAGAACATGCTGTCCCCAGTTAAAGTAAAGAGAACTTTCAAGGGGAGACTGGGTTCAGCTGTTACCTGTTAGTTTCTGGGCGCTGTGGTCAGGTTACGTCATTTTCTTTGCTGACCCCAGCAAGTTGTGCCCTCTAGTCTCTGAGAGATACTGCCATATTTGCTTGTACAATTTTAACATTTCCTAATTTTCTTTTAAAGTTTCAATTTGAAGGGTTTGCTGACTCTGCCACCTTTTTCTCCTACCAGACACCCTTGAGGTATGGCCCTGACACTGAAATGGGCTTTGTTGAGTGTAGGGTTATGAATATGAAAAGCAGGAAATTTGCATGATTATAGTGCATTCTTCACTGAAATTCTCTTTTGTTTAAGCACAAAGCCCATATCAATGTATGAAACACTTAATTAATGAGCCTCAATTATTGAAAAAAAACTAAAACAAAAAAGAAATCTAAGTGGGATTGTAACTTTTCTAAGTGTTTTATAGTTTGGCGATCAGTTTACTTCTGAAGTAGAGTGTCAACATCAACATAATTTTAAGATTCCTGATTGTAATCTCTTTTGGAATTTTAGACAATACTTCTGTGGTTTGAGTACTTAAGAATTGCTTTTAAACATAAACTTTTGATTATAGTTTCCCTTTTTTTAAGTATGCGATATCTCCAAAGGCACAAGGCCGTCAGTGATGAGTTTTAGGCTCCCCCTGATGAGATGAGGTAAGGTATAGAAATGTGAGAAGAAACAAATGATAAGCTCACTGTAACATGAAGAGAGGTGATTAGCTTTCTGAATATTAATAGCCACATGGGAAAATTCAGTTTAATGTAAATATTTTTCTTGAAAAAGTGAACTAATGAAGGAGAGAGAGAATGACAGAGAGAGACAGAGAGATAGTGTCAGAGAAAGAGCGACATAGAGGAAGATAGGGAGACTCTTCCTACCCCATTTGCCCATTTATCCTCTGGGAAAAGAAATCCAATTCAGAAAACCACTGGTACCATTTTTTCTGGCCTTATTCTGTTTAAGTAGCGCCCTTTTCCAAAGTGTGTTCTGTTAAGATACCAACCCCATAGTGTTATGTAAAATAAATGCGTTGGACCTGAGGTCAGATGATCTTTAAACTGAAGACTAGCCCGAAGGACTGGTCCCTGACTTGAAAACTTCTTAGTTAGCTGACCTTGGGAAAGTCACTTAGCCATTCTGAATCCCACTCTCCTTCCTCTTTTTTAAAGGTGGCTGTAGGGATTGAAGATGACAGGCATACAACATTATTTTTTCTGCTTGATTTTTTTTAACTCTTTGCAGAACTATAAAGTACTGTGTAAATGCAAGGCATTCTTTCATTTCTCCAAATATTTGTCCAGGCCAAGGAGCTTTTAAGTTTTAAACGATGTGTGTACTCCTAAAGAAACACACTCAGAATGAGTATACATTTAGCCTGTTGTCTGACTATAGTGATAACTGAAAACATCCCAGTTTGAATCTTTCAGAAAGACAGAAAGCACTAGTCCTCATCTAATACCTCCACAGAACTAAGCCCACAGATTCCTGACAAGGTGGAGTAATGGCTGCATGCCCTCCATGAATGCTCTTGATTAACTGCCGTATGTGTGGGTACCCCGTAGCTTTCCCTAAATCCTACCTCACATTCCGAGTGACATCCTCTGCTTGAACTCCATCTACAGCCTACACATATTCTAGCTTTAGAAACAACAGCCACCTGTTCTCTTTTCCCCATCTGAAGGTCTGTTTCCTTATTATTACATACCTCTACAAAGCAAGAAAATGTAGACAACTCTGAATTTGTGATGGGACTCAAAAGATACAACATACTGAGGGGCCAGCCAAAATTTTAGATTTTTATCTTATTTATTCACACAGCATTTATGAGGGATAGAGTAAGTGGTAGGCCTTAATCATCTGAACCATGAGAAGGTTATCAAATTGAGAAGGGATCTGAAATACCTGGCATTTTTATTGAAGTAGCAAATAGGCAGAGTTTGGAGATATTTTAATCTTGTTCTATCTCTGAGGCTTCATGACCTTTAGGAAGAAATGTGATTCAGCCCAGAACAAAAATAGAAAAAACAAAACAGCAAGAAACTCTTAAGGGTGTAGATACAGTAGTTGGCCTAAAGCATTTTGGTTTTCCCTGATAGTACATTCCAGCTCTCAAAACTGGTTTTCTCTGAAAAAGAAAAAGAAAAAAAAAAAAACCCACCGAAACCTCTGTGACCTGCCAAATCAACTTTCTTAAATTTCTTCCTGTAGTTTATATGCTGAGAGTGGAAGACAAGGAACCTCCTCTGACGTATTGCTTTTAATAAAATGATTATCTTTAGTAGGCTCATGATTTGTCACTAGAATTTTATTCCTTGTTAGATTAACTCTCAAGCATTATAATTTGGACAGTTATCACAGGCTGCTGTCAAAACTTGAAATACTCAATTTATTTTTAAAAAAATTTATCACATCAAAGGGATAAAAGAGGTCATATAATGTGTGTGTATAAAAAGGATTGTCCAAAATTTAAGCAATATTATATCTATACTTTGGCATTTGTCCTAAAACAATTCTAAAATATTATATTTCTTTTTTTCTGTGATACTCTAAAAATATACTGGAGGCATTCCTTTTCATTTCTGTAAGTTGGCTACATGCAAATCTCCCTCAAAAGGTGATATAAGGCAAATTGGAGCATTAGACAGGAACAGGACTGTCAACCAAATTCTAGGTTTTATTATTATTGTCACCTGAAACAACTCCATACTCACCCTAGACAGTTTAAATAGACTTATCAGAGAAATTGAAAATTTTTAAATGAACATTACATTGGGACGGACGATGTTGGTTTTCTCACCAATAGCCATTCCCCTGTTCTTAGTTAACAGAATGCCAATTGTGTCAAGGGATCAGAGAATCAGAAACGTGGTTCCAGCAGGCCCTCCAGAACCCCTCTCCAGCTTCAGGAGATGAACAGTGACTGGTCTAGGCCAAGCAGAGTCGTCCTGTGCCCCTTTGCCAGTGGTTGTTGTAGAGATGGGTGTATGACAAGTTCTGTGGAGACATTGGATGAGACTCTTAGAGTAGTTGCAGGGACTTCTGGGGAAGTGTCCTCTGTGATGAAAAGAGAAAGATGTGTGAGAATAACTGCCGCCTTCCCTACTTACTCATTTTTAGACACTGTCCAGTGAGGGTATGTTGTTTGGGGGGCATTAGAGGAAAACTTGGAGGGTAAAAACCCACTTGGTGAAGATGGTAGCATAGAAAATGGAAGCCACCAGCGTCCCGTGGCCACCATTCTGCCTACTCAACCTGTACCACCTACCACTGTAATTTTTATTATACAAAATACTTGTGTCCTGATTGTTTAAGCTACTAGTCATTGTTTTTTTTTTTTCCTGCTACTTAGAGCCAAAAGTATCTTTATACTTACAAGTTTTCTTTGATTTGCCAGTTGGCTCAACTAGAGGTACCCATTCTTCATTTGTTAGGCCTACCAACTGGCTTCTTACTGTGATTTTTTATTTTTGACTCTGAATTCAACTTCAAGGAGATTATTTGCAGTGTTTGTTCCCTATAGGATGTTCATTTACATTTGTTCCTGCAGATTTCACAACAGGCTGGCTTTTACACTAAGTATGGAGTCCCCATTTCCTCCTTGCTGCTTGAAGTGTGGCATCCCGTTAGAAATGCAGAATCCTAAGCCATGCCAAATCACAACATGAATTTTAGCAAGATTCCCAGGTGATTCATACCTAGTTGGAAAAGTTCTGCACTGAGAGGAGTCTTCTTGGGTTTTTAATTTTTAACTAGGGAATTTATTGTTACACGTGGCCCTGAGAAGAAAGAAACATTCAGCTTCCTTCTTTGAGCAAGTAGGGAGAGTTCTTGATTGAATCCCTATTTCAGAAACGGGGCTGTCTTTTGTGATTACAGCCTATCACTTGCAGTGATCCTGTGCCTGGACATCCTCCCCAAGTGAGCGTTGATACCTCAGTTTCTACACTCCCATGAGCCCCTTGACTTTGCTGAACAAAATAATCTGATTTGGCGTTCTCTCTTCATTTCTGGTAGCTTTCTATATATCAACATTTTCTAGGTTTTTTAAAATGGTGATTTTGTGTGTTAGCATTTACATGCTTTTGGAAAGGAGGAGGATCCTTCCCTGCTCTCTTAGACTGCTCTGTTAACAGGAAGCCTCAATTATAAAGGACTTCGGCTCTGTAGGAAATTGTAGGAAGTAAGAAGAGTAACCAAAAGATATTAGAGAAAGACCACAGCTGTTATTTAATTTTGATAAAATAATGGAGTAATATAGGCTTAATTATGGCTGGTAGTAAAATTAAAATGCACCGAAGTACTGTGAAATTAACAGGAGGAAAAGAGAGGAAGAGGAAATGAAGAGAAAGTTGATTTAAGCTGGCAAAACTAATGAAGGTAAAGAAGGGACACTAATTCTAAAATATGTTAAATAATAAGCGAGCATGTTCAACAGTAAATAAAATGGAATGAATAATAACTTGTATGTTAATCAGCAAATTTGCATACATTTCTATATCAAATAAATAATCCATGGTGTAAAAAAACAAAGAAAATTCAATATTCTATTGTATTTAAGAAAGAGTAAAACAAAGTGGCAGAGAAAGGTTGAAAATACTAACAAAATCAATAGATGTGTACAGGCAAATGTAAAAGTCAGAAAGAAGGAAAGCATTCAGACAAAGCAGAATTCAGGGTTAAAATCATTAAAGAGAGCTGCTGAAATAGTCTTCAGGCAGGCCTTCAGTTTTGTTTGGCTGAGGGATGATACACCTGGGAAACTGATCTTCGCTCTACTTCTGTCTCCCTAAACACTGGGGAGAGGCTAAGGCTATTCTGTACCAGTTTCTTGTTATCTGGTGAGCAGGCAGGAAAAGAGCCAGGTTTTCTAAGCCTGGGTGGCCATGGCAAAGGGAAACTTCCCTCTTAAACACAGGAATGCTCACTCCTTGCAGGTGATATGCATAGAAACTGTATGTGTCTGTAGGGACGTGAGGGCTTTGGAGATTGGGGGTTGCTGTGGTTGTCCTGCTTCATGTAGCCACCTCTATTCATTTCTTTATTCTTTGTCAAAATGTACTTTACAACCTCTTATTCTGTCAGATGGAGTCCGTTAGTCAATTGCATCACCATCTCATTTGCATTAAAAACAGGTATAAGAAAATAAAATGTCATGACATTAGCTAACACCAAATATTTCTGTTCTATCAAATAATATAAAGGAAATAAACTCGATTTCTAAAATAATATTACTTTAAAAAATTCTCATTTAATTACAAACAAAACCCAACATGATATGGTATAAGAGAAATGAAAACACATAGGTCAGATGAGTCTTTAATTTACTTTTCTCAGTTCATAAATAATCAAGTAAAGAAAGAAAAATGGAAACCTATTTACCTAATGAGGCAGACCAATAACTATATTTTTATAGGGAAAATAAAAACCTGCCCTAAAAATGAGAGAATAGACTAAAAAAATCCTGTTAAACAACTCTTATGTCACAGAAGAAATAAAGTTATAAAATATCTCAAAAAATAAATGACAAAGCACCTATATCAGAACTATGGAGGAATTCCTGAAATAGGACTCAGTCATAACCATAGCCTAAAGGCTATACTGTTAAGACCTAAAAAATAAAAATAAATTAATTACAGCCACCTCAGTGTTAAAAAACCTTTAAGAAGCAGAAGTCAGTGGACTAAAGGACAGGGAAAATAAGAACTATTATATGAAACCAAGAACCAATTCTTTAAAAACAATTAAAAATAAATAGAATTGGGTTTAAGTGACTAAAGATGAAAAAAAAGATAGTGAAAATTTAATAAATGATGAGCATGGAACAACACTTTGGCTAATTCTATGCAAATACATTTTTTAATCTGAAAGAAATTGATCATATAATAAATTAATGGTGATTGATGGTAATTTACCAACACTAACCTTGAGATACAAAAGCAAAGTAAGTCACTTACTGTAGGAAAACATTGATATATTAAAATATTAATAAAGTGTTCAAAGGGCTACCTCTTTCAATAAAGCATTAGACTACAAAGTTTAATAAGTGAGTTCTACTAAATCATTAACAAATAGAGAACTCTGTTACTTAAGCTGCTCCAGAGTATAGAGAATGAATAAAAGATTCAAAGTCTGCTTTTTTTCCAAAACCTTTTTATGCAATCAATAGAACCTTGAAACTGAAACTGGACAATAAAAGGTAAAGCCCAATCTCACTTATGAATGTTAACGCAAACATCTAAATAAAATATTAGCACGTTGACATGTGAAGTTCATGTCAGTAATTTAAAGATGAGTAAATATTATAAAATCTATTAGTATAATTAACTAGAACCATAAATCAGAGAAGTAGAATTATATGATAAAGATTGTTTTCATAGATGTTGAAGAGGAATTGAATTAAATTTAATATTTATCCTTCATAACAACCTTTCATAAAACATGAATACATAGACATTTAATGAATGTGTGTCTGTGTATGTGTGTGCAAGTGTCTATCCAGCAACAAGCTCACTCTCAAAGCTCTTACTACTATTCAAGTCAGAAGCAAGACTTTTCAGGTAATTGTGAGTTTGATTATTTGGACAAAATATACAGCTGAAAAACAACTGAAGTGAATAGAAAATATTAAAAATGCTTAAAAATGTTGAAATGTTCCAAGAAAGTGATGAATTTCTAGGAAAAATTCTAGGGTAATATCTGAGCTTAGGGAGGTAATAAACTCAATTTCCCACAGCCAGTGAGTGTCAGAACAGAGATTTTAATCTAGCAGTCTGACTTCAGAGATTCTGATCTTTACCAATATACAGTACTATTTAAATATGCTAGGAATTCAAATAGCAAAACATGGCATACAGAGGAAAGTAGCTTCCTTCCACTTCTCTGAGGTAACTGTTTGCAAATTATAGGATGTCCTTCCAAAAAAAATTATTTGCTTAATCAGCATAAACGTATATTCATCCATCTGTCTATATCAATCAATCATCTATCTTTTTCATATTAGGCAAGAAACATAGAATTCATAAAGGAGAGAATATGTTTGAGTATGTAATTGAGACAACTATTTTGACTAAAGATACCTTTTTTATACAGTCAAAGTAAACTAGAAAAAATGAAATGCATATGATAGACACAATGTAAATATTTTTATTATACAAAGAACTGCTATAAATTAATAATTGGAGGGGGAAAAACAATAGAATGATGGACAAATACATGACAAAACAATTCAAAAAAAAGAAAATCCAAAACAGATGTATGTATACAGATGATTTTTGCAGTGGCTAAAAACCGGAAGCAACTTGAATCATTGGGGAATGGCATGCTATTTTATATATATATATACTTATATATATATAATATATATAAATAACTACTTTTAAAAAAACCGATGAGTTAAAGGTAGCTGTTTTGAACTGGAAGAATGTTCTTGTTATACTATTAAATGACAAAAGCAATTTGAATAACGTGCATTGGGTGATTTCAGTTTTGTTTATAAAATCCCAAACCTATAAACTCAAAAATTGATATATGTATCTATATGTACGTGTGTGTGTGTATATATATATGTAAGTGTTTTTATAAGTGCAGAAGTTATAAGCTAGGCTGCTGTCAGGAATTAATTGCTACTGTGGTGGGAGAAGGAAGAGGTCAATAATTGGAAGGAGAGAGCAAACTGAGAATAATTTTATTGTGTACATGTTAGTTGTGTTTCACTATTACAGTGGTCTTTTATTTGTTTATATATATAAAAAATAAAAATGAAATAAATGCCCCTATTTTAGAGAGGTTTGATCAGCAAACTGCAAATTAACTGAGTTCACAATTAAGACAAATTGGAGGACTTTTTCAGGAAAACATGCAGCTACGAAAAATGAATTATCTACACAGATGAACTAGTGAAAGCAGAGTGGAAAACCAACAACATGCTATGTGAATATGTAACTGAAGAGTAAACAAATTTAGATTTTTTGCTCATTCAAAATTGATGATTAATATATGACAAGACTTTGTACATTCAGGTCAGTAGGCTTGATGAATTTTTTTCTACTTATCGATATTTCTATAAGCCTGTAAAATTACTGAGATCCAGTTGAACTTATGCAGTTTCTGTGTTGAAAAATACGTCTACTTTCAGGCATCAGATTTTTCGAAACCATTTAATTCAGCCAGGTGTGAAACAAGGGCGGCCCTGGAACAGTTTTGACAACCTGAGAAAACTGAAAGTCTGACAGGGCCTGCAGTATTGCATCCTTCTCCTGCACAGTTAGCTTATTAGGTCCCTTTATATCCCTAAGGAAATAAAGTCAGATATAAACATACTAATAAAAAAAAATACAACCATACTTATTCCAAGTGGATCACAAATTTAAATGTAACACAAATTAACAATAAACAAACAACTACAATCCCAAATCCACTAAAATAATCATAACAACAAAAACAAATGCAAAAATAAGTAGATCCACTTACTATTCTGCACTGGCCATTACTATCTTTCCTGTAAGACTACTTTCTCTCAAAATAGCAAATTAAAGCCTCTGACTTATATCAATAACACCAGTTGTTGAAAGATCTGGTCAGGGCAATTAGAGAAGAAAAAGAAATAAAAGGAATCTAGATTGGAAAGGAAGGAGTAAATCTATCTCTGTTTGCAGACGATGTGATCTGGTGTGTAGAAAATCCTAATAAATCCACTAAAAACCATTAGAACTAATAAATTAATTCAGCCTGGCTTTGAGATACAAGATGATGATGCAGAAATCAATTGTATTTGTGTACACTATCAATGAAAATTTCAAAAATGAAATTGAGGAAGCAATTCCATTTGCATTAAAAGAATAAAATACTTAGGTACAAATTTAACAAAAATATGTAAGACTTGTGCACTGGAAACTATAAAACATTGTTGAAATGAATTAAAGAAGCTCTAAGTAAATGGCAGACATTCCATGTTCATAAATAAGAAGATTCAATATTGTTCAGATGGCAATATCTCCAAATTGATCTACAGATTTAATGCCAATCTTAATAAAATACCAGCTTGTTTCCTTATAGAAATCGACAAGCTGATTCTAAAATTCATATGGAAATTTAACAGAACCAGAGTAGCTCAAACAGTTTTGAACAAGAAGAACAGTGTTGGAGGACTCATACTTCCTAATTTCAAAACTTAACTGAAAATCTACAGTAATCAAGAAAGTATGCTACCAGCATGAAAAGAGACATATGGATCAATAGAGTAGAAAAGAAAACTATAAATTTATGGTCGATTGATTTTGACAAGGATGCCAAGATAATTCAGTGAAGAAAAATAGCCTTTTCAACAAATAGAACAGGAGGAACTAGATATTCATAAGCAAAATAATAAACTTGGACACCTACCTCAAATTATACACAAAAAAATTAACTCAAAATACATGATAAACCTAATGTAAGGACTAGAACTGTGAAACTCTTAGAAAAGACCCTAAGAAAATCTTCCTGACTTTGAGTTAGGCAATAGTTTCTTAGATTCAATTCCAAGAAAGAAACCAGTCCTCAAATACCACATGTTGTATGATTCCATCTGTATGAATGTTCAGAAGAGGCAAATTCATAGAGACAGAAAATTGATTAGTGTTTGCCTTGAGCCGGGAAGTAAGGATTTGTCAGAAAAAGGAGTTACTGCAATTTTTTTTTCAGTGACAACAATGTTCTAAAATTAGATGTGATAATGATTGCGCAACCCTATAAATGCAGGCAAAAATTATACATTTTAAATGGGTGAATTGTATGGTATATTAATTATGTATCGATAAAGCTGTTAAAACAGACACAAAATAAAACAAAGCCACTGATTGTTGAAGGCTTTAAGTCAAGAACTAACTGTACTGTTTTGTGGAGAACTACTCCTGGGAGGGATGACAATTTTATATCTTTCTAGGTAGGGCGCATTAGAAAAAGTAGTTGATAGCTCTTTACCCTCAGACAATGTTCTACATTTTCAAAACATGCTTGCTTGTAAGCCATCTTAGTTGACTCTTCTGATAACTTTGTAATGTGAACAGATCAGTCATTGTAGCTTGTGGTGCCAAATGAATAAGCACAAGTCTCGGGGATTAAGTGGTTTTCCTAAAGTCGTATCTCTAGCAAATGGAAAATCTAAGTCCAGTGTTCTTCCACCATTTCTGGCTGACTTGGGTTTTTCCCAAAATGCCAGCCACAGCATTTCTTGCTATCCCCACCACAGTCAAAACACCCAGTTTGAGCATGTTTGAAATCTTTTCCTGATTTAATTTATTTTTCTTTTTGTTGAGAGGAAGGTCTTTGTTTTCTACACTAAGTCAAATTTTCTCATTAGATATTTGTTATTATTGTTTGCTTTAATTTGATTTAATACCAGAAAAAATATCACAGGCTTAAAATATAAAAAGAAAATACTTGTATTCATCTCATTCTCAAAAGATTTAGAATAAAGTATATAAAGATTTCTATTAATCAGTGAGTGATAAACAACTAATAATAATGAGCAACTATATGGATATGCAATATATAAAAATAATGCATGAATAGAGAAAATGTATGAAAATTTTATAATCACATATATGTAGATTTTGATAGTTTTAAAGCATAACTAATTTTTTGTACATTCTTTGAATCCATGTTTTGGTTCTATGTTCTCTCACCTTGAATCTGGGTGGGGCTATCATGGCTTCAACCAATAAAAAATGTGACAGAATTGACATTGTATTATATCTGAGCCTAGGTCATAAGAAGCCATACATATTCACCTTTGATTACTTGAATTGTTGCTCTTGGAGCCTTGAGTTCCAGGTCTGACTTCTCTGAGGCTACTGTGTTGTGAGAAGTTTGTGTAGGTTACATGTAAGTGCTTTGGTCTTCAAACCTCACTTGTTCATCGTCCCCAACTATTCAGCTCCCATTTGAGGTCACAGATGGTAAGGTGGAAACACAGTCCATCCCTTTTGGTCCCTGTTGTAATTCCTGATCCATGAGAACAGTGAACATACTAAATTGTTCTCTTATTACCATTACATTTTGAGGTAGTTGGTTACACAGTAAAAAAAAAAAAAAGGGAACATAGTTTTCATTGGATATTAAGCCTATGTTTAGTGACCATGAATTTGATTCATGCAAGTAGAATGTAATAAATAGAATTAGATGCATACAGAATCTAAGATTCTGTGGGAAATAAAATCTAGAAGAGGGGTATGGAAAAGGAAAAGAAGAAAGGAGTCGTTAGAAACCTAGGCATCAGGTATAAGCAAAAGAAGAATCTTTCATGTGAGTTCATATGAATCCCCAGCACACAATCCCATATCCTGTGAGGCTGGAAACCTGTCTCCATGCTCAATAACACAGTGTATTTTGGCAGTGATGGGTGTGACTGTCTGACTGAGTTGGAATGTGATAGGGCAGAAGGGTTAGCAGTTCCAAACATTTGTTTCTCTCAGGGGCTCCAATTTTTCAGGCTATGAAAACTTGGCAAGGTGCCCATTTCTTGATTTTTTTTCTTTTTTTAAAAACTCCCCTTCTCCCTTGCCAACTTGCATTGCATGGCAACTGGGAAATTGCCTAATCACATAAGGAAAATTCTGATTGAGGCCAAGCAGTGTACGAAACCATAGTTCAACTATGAGCTTTGCCTCTGACCCAGATACATACAACCTAGGGACTTAAAAATCACATGTGGCAGTTACGTGTGGGAGCAGGATGGAACTGACATTCTGCCTCTGTGTAGAAAGAGATAAAGGTGCCGACAAAGAAGAGTACACTTCTTAGGTTTGGGACTATTCAACCACCTGAACTCCATTAAAATTGGTGCCATGGGGTAAGGTAATGGCCACATATCAGAATTTCAGAGATCCTTTACGTATATGGCTTTGTATACCACAGACATCTTTTAAATTGTAGCAAAATCCAAAACCATCGAATAGTAAGACTCATCATAAGAGCACCCTATTGCTTTTCTTAGAAAATCTTTTAAGTTTTGCTATTTTCACTTGATATGAACAACTCTCTTTGCATTCAGATTTTATTCTAAAATTACCAGGTTGTCATATGTGTGTTACTCTAGCTTATTTCATTTGACTGGAGGTAAAGAACTAAAACAAACCATTATTCTGAAATTATCAGGTTGTCATACGTGTGTTACCCTAGCTCATGTCATTTGACTGGAGGTAAAGAATGAAAAACAAACCATGGAGATACTATTTTATTCCAACTCTGCTGAACACTGTTCTCACAGAAAAAAAAAAAAAAAAAAAAAAAAAAGCACAGGTAGCAAAACCTCATCTCCCCCAAATGCACTTCAATACCTTTTAAGTGTAAAAACCTAATTTAAAATAATGTCAGCATCTTTGGGCTGTAGAATATGAGGCTCAGCATCTTTAAATTATTTAAGAGGTCCACAGAGAACCAGTTATGCTTATAACGTCAGATTTTCTCAAAGAAAGGGGAGAGCAAGGCAAAGTGTTGAATAAGGGTTTCCTATGCAGTTTCATTGAGTTATTTCTGCATTCAGTAATTGCAACCGTAGTCCTACCAAACTTTAAAACAAAACAACATACACATGTACATAGGTGATGAAGTCTATTCAGTATGTTAGTTTTGTGGTTTTAAAACAAATATTTGTGTTCTAGTGTTGCTACTTCTCTTTTTGGCTTTTGTTTGCTAGCAATAAAGTTTATCCAAAAAAATACTAAAAAAAAATTAATATCTTTGCCACCTCTAAGACTTGTCATTATTTACTTTAAATAAGATACAGATAATCTCTAAATATATATGGTAGATAGCTGCCTTAGTTTCCTCTTTTCCAGTGGTCTGGAATAGAGAAAAAAAAGAACTTTTCTTTTTCTTAAGGCAAAACATACTATATAAATAATTTTAGCAACATAATAATCTACAAAGTTTCATTTTTCATACAAGAGAAAAATCAATAAAATATGTAGTATAATGCTCAGAGGACTCTTTGGCTGTCTGGAGTGGTAAGAAAGGACACTGAGAATCTTTTAAACTAGAATCTCTGTCCAAAATGAACATGGTAACATGATGAGAGCTTATTGTCAGTATATTAATAACCAGAGTTTTCCCTAAAGCCTTCATAGTTTTTTAGAGTTCATTATCAGAATTCAGTAGACGTGAACACTGCATATCTGTCATCTAATGGTGACACAGCCTCTCTTGAGAAATACAGTGTCCTGACACTAATTAATGGCCACATTTCCATGTTAAGGCCACAGGTATTACAGAGAGACAGGCTTCACTGAGGATGACCAGAGGAATCCGCCAGTTTAGAGAACTATTAGGCCAACTCAAAAGAAATTGTCATACCAATACTTTTTGTAGTATGTCTGATAATGGTCTAAATTTACCATTATTCCAGGATTTAAGAAAGAATAAACAGACCTCTGATAACAGAGTAATGCATTTGCTTCTTTTCTGTATGTTTCTGAGTTCTCCAAATAGATTTTCACAAAGGTATTGTCTACCAGACTGATGACTTGGTAAAGTTCCATGAAGAGGTAGCTTGCATTTGAGTATTCTGCATTCTAAAAATGGAGGTGATTTAGGGACAGGTCCCCTTTTGTATTAGATAGGCTCCCTTATCTTTCAATAAGCACTGCCTGGAACATGATGAGCTTCTAGAGAACACTACACAAGCTTTGCTAAAATTATTTTTCTCTCTGGAAAAATTTCAGACATGGTTTATAAACTTACGATGCTCTTTCATTCTCTACTTTTATTCATTGTTTATCAGGAATTACGGAGTTGTCTAGGTTGCTGTATCAAAACCTGCCCTGTACCTCCCATCTCTTAATCTCCTTTGCTCACCTGCTCTCCCATTCCTCATTCTAAGAAAAAGAGGTCCAGTCTTCATCCCTGCCTCATTCCTTAAGTGGCCCCTGATCCACTGTTGCCCTTTTGCAAGCTCTATTTTTCCCCTACTTCACCTCTTTCACTCAGGTTTTCTGGGCCACAATTTTTCTTAATTTTTATTTATAATTTATACTTCGTCTACTTTAAAATTCTCTTTAAAATGCTGTAATACTAATTAGCTAAATGAAAGTTAAAAGATTAAAAATGATGAAAAAGAAATAAGGGGAAACAAATAGAGAGAAGAAAAGAAATTATGAGATATTTCTATAATTAAGCCTGAAATTTAATCTATCTCTTGGAAGCCAAAGTAAAGAAAGAAAGTTGACAGATTACCTAGTTATCAATATCTGATAAGTGGAAGAAGACTGACTCTTCAATAGAGATAAACTTTTTTTGGCATTAAATTCTAGGGGGAAACATCTAACATTTGGACTTTCATATTAAAGGGCATTTAATAAAGACATGGTAATGTATTTAGCAGTTTTATAGCAGACACAGAAATATCTCTTTGTGGCTCTTTATTAGAGCAAACACTGATATAAAATGAAATCACAGTAGTACAGACACTTCTACAGGGGCTGAGATAATATAGTTCAGTCATGTTTCTTTCTGGTGACCTAATTTGATAGAATAATAAAATGTAGATAACAGAGAGAAGTGATTCATAATCTGAGTGGGTAGAGGGGATGAGGCATATATCAGGATTATCTTGTAATCATTTTCAAGCTACATACACTGCCCTGTATTTTTTCCTTGGAGATTTTCTGATATGGCCATTCCCAGAGAGAAACTCCACATTTTTATATTGATCTTACATAGAGAAATGCATTTTTATTCACATAAGCAGATTTTTACACATGGACCTAAACATGTACTATATTCATCATCACAGTCTTTAAAACATAACCAGAAATTGAAACAATTGTTTAGTGCATCCCAGTGAACTGAAAATATGAAACATTATGGCATACTTTACATTTTTCTAAAATTTTAACACTCATCACATTTTTTAAATCCCATAACAATTTTGGAAGATAGAGCAAGTATTCTGACCCATTTACGATTTCTTTTGATTATTAGTATTATATGTTATTATGTCAGAAAAATATTTTTCTCAGTAGAATTGGAGAAGGTTATATTTGACAGTGGGAAGAATGTTGGAGAAAGTGTACCAAATAATGACAGAAAGTAGTAATACTTGACTTGTAATAAAGATTTATTTGAAAGAGACAACATTTTAAATTAGATGTGGCTAAAATATCAGGAAACAATATAATTTAGTTTTTCTGCTACTATTCAAGAATGAGGATTCAAAAAAGGAATTTATTTCTGATAAAATTAAGATTCACTTTTCTACACATTTGATTTAACTATGTCTACGTCATAATGTTTACATACACAGACTCAAACTCATACACGTATGCAGACATGACTGGGATCATAGTGTATATACAGATTTTTATCTTGCTTTTTTTCACTTAATATTATAAGCATTTTATACTCCATCTCCTTCAGTCTAATCACGGTCTTTCACCACTGAGAAGTGAGTAGATTATCAGATCCCTGACTATGCCTTAGAGAATTGGTTCTTATTTCTTCTCTACATACACTCATAATTTTTATATATATATATATATATATATATATATATATATATATATATACACACACACACACACACACACACACACACACACACACACACACACATATATATATGCTAGTGACACCCACATTTTTATGTCTAACCCATACCTTTCTCCAAAACTTGTGTCCAACTACCAGTTCAGCATCTCCACTTGGGTGTTTAATCAGCATTTCTCAGTTCATGGGAAGTCCGTGCACCTAATTCTTCGGGGAAGAAACCTTGGACTATCCAGACTCCTGTCTCTCATGACCCCCAACTTCTTTATAAAATCCATCAGTAATTTCTACTAATCTTACCTATCAGCAAAATATATTTAGAATCTGATCTAACTACTGATGTGAAACTTCTGGTCAGATCCACCATAATCTCTTGCCTAGATTAATGTCATAGTCTTCTAACAAGTCTCCTGTTTCTGTTCTCACCATGGTTTAGAACCATGTGAGGTTTGTTGCAAACAGAATTTTAAGAATCTTGGAAGAATCCCCACATGTAATGTGATCAAAATGTATTCATTACTTTTCATATGTTCATTAAGAGAGGAAGCATTCTGTGTTGTATTATAGCTGAAATTAACTTTTACTATGCCCTCATTTCTATGGTTGGCCAAATAAAGCATAAATTTAAAAATTGTGAAGTTAATTCAATTTCTTCTACTTTATTAGGCACTTTCAGATAAATATTCAGTCAATTCAAAGTACAGTGTTTTTTTCATAGACTCTTTGCAGTCTGCATCTCCCTCCTCCTTACAAAGAGCCTCTTCACAGTCAGGGTTACAAAAAGGGCTCCAGAACTCCACCTGCTTCTAGTGAGTTCCTCATAGTTCTCCTTCCCTGACCTACTGCTATCTCCTGAAACCAAGATTCATGCACCAGTCAGTGACCATAAGCCCGTGTCACTGAAGACAATTCTTACACTCCGGACTGTTGTCCATATATGACTCATATGTCCTTT
This sequence comes from Camelus bactrianus, assembly GCF_048773025.1. Taxonomy (NCBI): domain Eukaryota; kingdom Metazoa; phylum Chordata; class Mammalia; order Artiodactyla; family Camelidae; genus Camelus; species Camelus bactrianus. The sequence goes on along the minus strand of NC_133542.1, from coordinate 38,571,286 downwards.
TCTGATAACATTTCTCCCTCATTGGTTTCTGAAACACTTCTGTGTCTCTGGAACTGATACTTCCTATCATCACAATTCTTTAATACTCAATCTCTCCTCTGAATGTTGCTTTGTTTGCTTGTTTGGTTTTTTTTTTTCTGTCTTTTCTTCTAAGTGAAATGGGCTCTTTCTAGAGGACATTGTTTTCATGTGATGTCCTCTACCATGCCTTGTTGCAGTTGTTGATTCTCATGTCATTCCCTATCACTGTTGATGATTTTGCTTAGTTTTATAGTGACTGTTTCCAACACTACTCTTGCCATAATTTTTTCTAATTTCAATGTCCATGTGTAGTCTTTCCATGCCTTACTCTTTTAATTCATTTACCTTTTCTTCAGCAATAGATCTTGTGCTCTACCCCATCTTATTTACTAATCACTCCCATGGCACACTCTAGACTTTGTAATTACTAGTAACAATAGCCCTGCCATAAGGTCAGCTTCAAATATGCCACTGTCTAAGCGCTACACCCCTCCTGGCTCTCTCTATAGGTCTTTCACTCTATCAGGATATATAACCTAATGTCTTATTTCATTTTCATTCTCCTTACTATCCCTCACTTACTGCCCAGTTTTTAGTTGCTTTCTTTCTACTTTTAGTTCCATGACCTTTCATTTTAATTCCTTCCATGGATACATCCTGAAGTGTTTGCTCTGTCATAATTTGTGGTACTTGTTTGGTAAAACATCAAACTCTGTTTAATATAACCTTCTGACTACTCTATGTCTACATGTGCCTAGCCAAATTTTGCTAGGGAAAAACACTGCTGTCAAAGCTTACACTCATGGCCACAAATCTCACCTAGGCTTGTGTGTTGCCCTGAAATCATGATTCATTGCTCTGGTTTGTTCATGTCTGCAAATGACTATGTCATACTCTTTTGTCTCCTTAAACCTTTAACATCTCCTCTCACTTCTTACTCTTAATCTAAAGACACTGATTCTTTTTTGTTTTTTTCCTGAAAGAAAATAGAAGCATTCACAAGAGAACCTTTACAAACTCTCATCACCACATTTGCCATCTGCTCGCATCTCTGCCCATCTACCCCACCTTTCTTCTGACGACTGTGTCCATTGTATTCCTCCCTATGATTAATTTCTCCTCTTGTCCACTAGGTGCTTTCTCCCTTCACGTACTCCACATATATCACCTTTGAAATTCTCTCTCTCTCTTTTTCATTATCTTGTTTCTATCTTTACTGGCTCATTTCCACCAGCACCAAATGTATGTTACTCTATATTAAAAACAATTTTTTTTTTGCCTCACAGCAATCTCTGGCTAGCTCTTCATTTCTTTATTCTGCTTTGCATCAAATATCAAAAGAAAGATTCATCAATACTTTCTATTTTCAGTTCCACTCCATTCATTCTCTGTATTTCACATCAGTCACAATATTTGCCCTACCTCACCCTAAAAAGAGAGAGAGGATGCTGAACTTAATCACCTTTGCCATATAGGGTAACATCTGGGGTTTAGGGATTAGAATGTGGACGTGTTTGAGGGCATTATTCAGCCCACCACAACTTTCTTATGTTGAGACTTTTGAAGGTTGTAGGCCAGTGATTTTGTAGAATGACCTCAATTTGGATTTGTCTGATATTTCCTCATTGCATCCTATCAGGTATGTACATGATTTTGATTTGTTCTAGTGACCTATTAAATTTAATCACTAGTTTAAAGTGGTGTCACACAGGCTTCTTCACTGTGTGTGATACATTTTTCCTTTGTGATTAATACTTTTTTGGCAAGGCACTTTGAGACCATGTAAATATCCTATTACTCACCAAACTTTTTATTAATCTAGATTTAGATCTGTCTGTCTGTCTATCTATCATCTATCTACCTATCTATCTATCTATCTATCTATCTATCTATCTATCTACCTACCTACCTACCTACCTACCTACCTATTTATGTGTCTATCAGCATGGACTCATGGATTCTTGTTTTATGATATGTATTCTAAACTGTCATGGTAAGTATTTCATTTCATGCTTAAGTTGTTTTCAAATTCTGGGAGCTGTTTGCAACTGGCTTTTGCTTTTCATTTTGTTGATGATTTCTAAAAATTATTTGATTACTTCCTTAGTGCCTGGAACAATAAGATATTCCAGACTTATGTTGTATTTTTCTGTCCCAGACTTGGAAGCAGCCATTTCCAAGGAGCTCTGGTTCCTTTTAGTGGAGAATGGTATTTAGAACCCAAGACTGGGCACGAGCTGTGCTCATGTGTTGGAATGTCACTCTTCCCAGACCTTCTTAGTAGACAAAGACAGGAAATGTGTGTAACACATCATATTTATACTTACTTGGAATTTATCAATTTGTACTGACATCTGTAGTTCACACAGATACTTCAATTTCATATCCAATTCTATGGAGTTCTATCTAGCTTCCCCTTTTCCATCTTCTGCTCCTTTTTCTGGCAGCAAGAAACCTGGCTGCCAAGGTTCTCAATATATTTACTTACTTGTTCAGCTCCCCTGTATGTCACTGACCTCCCATCATAACAACTGTTTCATCCCTTCTCATCCCAGTTGGGTCTAATATTCTTCACTAGGACATACCCTCTTCCTGTGTAGGAGCCTCATTCTGCCCAAGCTCAAATACCCACACCAGGATGCCTCTTCATATATTTCCAGGCTCCAGACTCCCATACCTTATGCCAGACTACCCTCCAGCATGGGGCCTTTTCACCTCTTCAAGTTCCAGTATCTCACACTGGACTATCTCCACTGCTGACTACCTTCCTCTGCTCTTCCCCCTCCTCCACCATGTGAGCATCTGATTTTAGAGACGATACCAAGATTGAACATGAACACCCACGTGAACACCCTCCTTACCCAGATCCAATTCTGACGTCTTCCACAGGATGCTGTGTGTCTCTCTCCCTTTCTCCGTATAGATACCTGTCTTGTTTGAACCCATGTAATGACTTTTGGACTAAATTGTTCCAGAAGGGAAGGGAAGAAGAGGAAAAGAAAGAGTAAGGGGAAGAACCCCCTGTTTTCCTTAAAATTATGATTGAGGTGAAAAAAAATCACCTGGCTAGGATTTAGATATTAAGAAAAAATATTTTAATTTTAACAAAGAATGACTGTCAAAACTAGCATCTTTTTTGTTTTCCTTTTTTTATTGTGGTAAAATGTACATAACATAAAGTGTACCATTTTAATCATTTTTAAGTTTACAGTTTAGTGGCATTCAGTATATTCACACTTTGTTGTGTAACCATCACCACTATCCATCTGCAGAACCTTCTCATCTTGCCAAATCTAAACCCATTAAACCCATTAAATATTAACTCCCCATTCTCTCTCCTCCAAGCCCCTGATAGCAGAGGGGTTATAGAATAAGGGAAAAAAGACATATAGTGAAATAAAAACTATTTCAAAATGTGTTTTTAAAATATTAAACACTGGAAAAGCAAAAGGACAATTCTGTTTGGGAAGAAATGTCATTTTAGTCACTTAACAAGTGTACATTTAGCAACTTCTATGTATTAGGCTTTATTCTAGACACTGGAAGGAACATTTGAGCATAAACAAAAAATATTTAGGTGAAACCATGATCAGCTATTGGGTAGGAGGAGACAGAAGCATACTTTTAAAAATACTGTATTTTATCTCCTGTGCAATTGCATAATGTGACCTGTAGACACTTTGGTGTAAATAATATACCCCAGGGCATTGCTCCCACTCAAAACTTCAGTGAGTATTTGTGGACTTTTTTATTTAAAGTGCATGAGTGAAGTACCTCTTGGTTTAGGAGAAATAAAAAGATAGATCAGTACTAAAATTTGAAGTATGGCGTTGCTCTACTAGAAAAAGTTCAGATATTTCTCATGGAAACTGACCTTTGAGTTTTCCAAATAGTTCCATGCTGAAACATTCAGAATAAATGAAGATATGTTTGGGGAAGAGTTCATTTGCTTGTCTCTAATGTTTGTGAATACTACCAGCATATCAGAGAGAAAATCACAGAGTTGGGTAAAACAACACACAAAAAAGTTATAAAAAAGTCACATATGGACAGTTACTTTCATGCATTCATATTTTCCTATATCCATTTCAATCTTTCTTCCATGTTTTCTTCCTTGTTAGTGTTCTGTCTCTGTAAAGTTATAGATTAGAACCTAACTAAAAACTTACTTTGCTGACAGCAGTTTTTTGTTTGGGAGAAATACACAAAAAAGATACTTGAAAAATATTTGTGTCTTTGCACTCTGGGTTCCATGTAGTATAATCAATATGGAGACACAAAAAGTCTCAGTAAGGCAAAGTTAAAAAAAATTGTCCACCTTGTCTGATTATCTACATGCAGTAGATGAATTAGTCACTCGATATTAAATATAATGAAGAGTCTGGAGATTCCAAATGTATTAGGCACATGAGACATATCATTCTAATACTCATCTCAGATAATTATCCTCTTCTTCTTTGTAATATTCTTTTCCAGCCTCTTTATAGGGCACTTTTAGTTTGGTTAAAGAAGACCAAGCTTGGGTTCATTCCTAGTTTCTGCATCCTCTTTTTCAAAACTTACTTCACTCCTTTCTAACTATCTCCTTATTTTGACATATTTACTGTTTAACCACGGGGCTCATAGCAAAAATTAGGAGAATGAGTGCTAGTATGTTTCATCAAGTGCTTAATATATTGATGGAATTTCACATTGAATGAGGGTAAAAATTAATCATGTTAGCATGTGGTGTTAAATAACTATTCATAATCATTCTGTAGACAATACAGTACTAAAGGGACATGTTATTCATTCAGAATGTAATTAAGAAAACTTAAAAAAAAACACCTTAACTGAGTAAGAAAAATGCCACATCACTGCAACTTCTGATACAAAATCAGCTAGTACCAAGCAAAATGCTTTGCAGGGCATTTCTATCTTAAGTTGTCTTAAGACCTTGATAGGATAGCTCCTCTCTTCTAAGAAATTGCTCTTCACAAAAGTTACTTCAGCAGAGAGGATAGATGGTGTCCGAGTTGAAAGAAACACAGGTTTTGGGAATTGGAAAGCCTGTTTTTGAGAGTATGTTCGGTCCACTTTAGTAGTCAGTGCTTTTTTAAGTCAGCAAGCATTTAGCTTCAGTGAAGTTCCGTGGACTTTCTTTCCCTCATATGACACAGTTCTCTTCTATAAGGGCAAACTGTGTTTCTTTCAGCATCTAACACAGGAACATCAGAAAATTTTTGATCTGATTACATTTATTTGCTTTGTTATTTCTGAAGCCTTGTAAGGTATCCTCATCTTTTTCTTATGTATGTATATGAGCAGCAGTCAATAAACATGGACAGAGGATCAATGACCTAAAGTAACTGAAAGTTCTATATGTACCACAAATTCAAATCTATCGTGAATTAAATGTACCAAATTGGCCACCATGCTCTTAGGTGAGGGGCGATACAAAAATCACCATTAGTCTCTTGAAAATCCAATTAATGTGAAACATTCAAATAATACTTTACCTTTCTTCTCAACTTTTTCTGGGTTTTTTTACACTTTATACCGTTTGGTCAATATATTGATTCATTTAGTTGTTCATTGTTCCTTCAAAAATATTTACTTAACATTTGCTATTTGATAGGCACTGCCCTAGAAGTGAATCAAAGGAGATACAGCACCTGACTTCATGGAACTTAAATTTATATGACTCTAAAGAAAACAGAAATAATTTCTCAGTGCTCTCCCAAAAGCTGGAAGTCATCCACAGTTTATTATACCACTCTTACCCAATTAATCCAAGTTAATGACTTCACCAGACAATAATGACTCTGATTTAGAAGGAGATGGTCCCTGGACACAGTGTTTTAATTATAAAGCTGTAACTGTGCAGAAAATACTTTTTTAAATGAAGACAAATTGATTTCAATTGTAATACAGACTGCTTTTTAGTAATTAAAAAGGGATATTAATTAGGATATATAGTTAATACAGCAATTTTGTTATTTGTTCATTTAAATATGTTCTTGGTTCCAACTATCATGGAAACATGAAGAATTTTTTTTCTATTTTTTCCAGTTGAAGGAGCTAATACTGTACACACTACTCTCCTGAAAAAAAAAACTAAGAGGACTTTTTCTATTAACATATATTTCTAAAGTAATTTCACAGCATGTGGTCGGCTGAATAATGGCTCTCAAAAATGTCCACACGTTAATCCATGGAAACTGAATATGTTTCCTTACATGGCAAAAGGAACTTTGCAGATAGGATTAAGGTTAAGGACCTCTAGCTGAGAGGTTATCTTGGATTGTCTGGGTGGGCTCAGTCTAATCATATCAGTCCTCCAAAGTGGAGAACTTTTCCCAAGTGTAGTCAAATATAATGTGAGCCTAGGAGAAGAGATAGAGATGCTACACTTCTGGTACTGAAGATGAATGAAGGATCCACAAGCCAATGAATGCAGGCAGCTTTAGGAACTGGAAAGGCAAGGCAACAAGTTCTCTCCTAGAATCTTCAGTATTGAATGCAGCCCTGCCAACATATTGATTTTAGCCCTATGAGAACCATGTCAGACTTCTAACTTAGAGAATTGTATGATAGAATATTCATATTGTTTTCAATTACTAAGTTTGTTCTAATTTGGTATATCAACAATAGAAAACCAATACACATCACATTATGTTTTTTGCCTACTATGCATTGAAACATACACAGTGGGGATGTTATAATTTCTTAAAAATTATAAAGATAGCAAGTGTCATTCATGTCATTTTTTCCCAGCAGAATACACACACACACACATATGAAATGTATATATCATCTTAAATTTTTTTATTAGTTGGAAACTAAAGATAAGTTAGTTTACCAATGTGAAAATTAATAAAAGGAAACTTCAACTAAAATTGGAGTTGGGAAGGCCTGTAGAGGGAGCTTTCATTCCCTACCTGTTATTAATTACCCCAAACAGGAAGATGTCAGTTACAGACCCCAGTCAGAGCAGATACACCTTAATACTTCTAAACAGGAAGTACAACTTCTTTACTATTTCAGCAGGAGCAAGGAAGATTTTCTTCCTGCCTAGCAATAAGACCAGCCAGCCAGTAGAAATGCTGCAACTCAGCCAATGAGAAGCTAATGTCATTTAAACTCTTAACTTTCCCCCAGTGAACTTTCATTTTTCTCTTGTTGATGACTTCTTTGTCCCACCTTCTCTCTATAAAAGCCTTCTATTTTGTATAATCGCTTGGAGTATCTCTCTGCTTGCTAGATAAGAGGCTGCCCAATTCATGAATCATTTAATAAAGCCAATTAGATCTTCAGGTTTACTCCGTTGAATTTTGTTTTTTTAATACCAAATATGGCAATTTTATCCATGCATTTCAGAAAATAGTAATATAGCTGTTAGAATCTCAGAATTAGATTTTCTGTGTAGTAGTCAATAAGAACAACTTATAGTTAAATTATTGCTTTTCAAATAGTATTTAATGAAGTTTTTATTGTAATACCTAGTAAGAATCATTAAACTTATATAGCAAAACAAGTATTCCAATTAATACTCTTGAGAGATAATTATGGGTTAGAGAGACAATTCTTAACTAATAAACTAGGAAGGGTTCCTACAGTCCAGAGAAAACAAACTATATATTTGGCTAAACATGTGTGATAAAATGTGAATTCTGGGTGTGTTGCCCAATGGCAACATTTAAAGGTAAACTTAAATAAACTTAAAGGATTATGAGGGGTGATGTGGTGGTACAGAGGAGGGATTGGTGCAGGATCCAAAGTTAATAGAAGCCATAGTCTGCAACGTTCAAGGCAATGAAGACAGATGCAACCCAAAGACCTTCCAGCCAGCTGTCACTTCAGTGGAGGCCTTTTGTACTGGGCTGTGTAGGATTAATCTATCTGTTTGGCCCCTAATATTACTACTGAAATACAGTTAATTAGGTCTTAAGTCACCTTGATTGGTTGAGACAGATCCTACTTGGAATATTAGGCACAAGTCTACCAAGGAGTTTTTGGATTTAAAATGGAATTTCCCATCCTCTATGAGCTCTGATGGTGTGATGGTCAATTTTATATGTCAACTTGACTGGGCTACCAGGTGTCCAGATATTTGGTAAACATTATTCTAGGAATGCCCAAGAGGGTGTTTCTGGATGAGATTAACATTTGAATATAGAGTATTTGAATATTGAGTAAAGTAAATGGGTGGAGTTTATTCAGTCTTTTAGAGACCTGAATAGAGCAGAAAGACTGACCTCACAAATCAGAGGGAACTCCTCCTGCCTGATTGTTTTAAGGTTGGACATTAGTCTTTGGTCAGAAACATCTAAAACATCAGTTCTCCTTGGGTCTTGAGCCAGCTGGCTTTCAGGCTCTCCTGGGTCTCCAGCTTACCCACTGCAGATCCTAGGGCATGTCTTACTCTGGATAAATTGTGCTGGATAGACAATTACATGACCTAATTCCTTATGATAAATTTTACTCTCTCTTCTTTTCTGTGTGTGTGTGTGTGTGTGTGTGTGTGTGTGTGTGTGTGGTGTACATTCAACACACACATCTTATTGGTTCTGGTTCTCTAGAGAACCTTGACTAATACTGAAAGGTGCGAAATCATGATGGCCATTCCCTGCTCTCAATTGCTAATAGTTTACTTGGTCTCTTGGTCATGAAAGCCCTGCACCTCAGGGGTCCACTCAACATCTAGAGCTAGGCAAGGCTTATGCCAGTGAGAAGTATGATACATTTCAATAGATAAATGAATTGTTCAGTAAAAATTTCAGAGTCCATTTACAGTGACGACAGCAGTCTATTTCAATGTAGCTCCTTCAGAAAGATAAATAACTTGATTTAATCAGGGGTGAAAATTTTGACCTTGAGACTCGTTTCCTGTCTTACTATCATGTAAAAGGACATTTAAAAAGAAAAAAGTTTTAATAATGGTAATATAGATTTCATTTTCACAATTGATAAATAGATAATTTCAAGACAAAATAACTAACATTTTTAAATGACAAGTATGGTTTAATTAATAACTGTGATTTCACATATCTTATATCTCCAGTATTTTTACAACCATTTCAGTTGATCAAGTAGTTATTATTAGTGATAATAGAAATGAGGAGAATGAGGTCAGCAAGATTTAAATGTTGTCCAAGTGTGTGCAACTACTGAGGGACGTGGCTGGGTTTAGAAATAAGAACTTTCTGATTTTTATTTCAGTGCTCTTTTTATTATATTAACTATTATACTCTATGTGGTAAATGATTGAAGTTCCAAGCAGTACTCTATAGTTCAAGAAAGGAGAGTGGAGTTCAACCATAACCCATTTCCATAATAAATAAGCCTTTTCTGTTAGTGTCTTCATTTTACAAACAAAATTCTCCGACGGAGTCCTAAGCAAATGGGTTGTCCCCTAGAAAGCTTTCATCACGTACTTACCAAAAATAAGAACTAACTAACCCTCTGTGAAAAGTAACTCATCTTAGAAGATGAGATCTTTTGCCTTCGTATACCCATGAAGAAAAAAGAAACCCTTCTTCTACTATCTCAATGATCTTGCAGACACAGATCAGAACCATACATCATGTGAAGTCGGCCTCCAAAGCAGCCCAACAGTGGGTTTCATGGATATTAATACTCCATTTGTTTCCAAATCTGGAGCAGCTGACAGTGTGATGGGATAGTGTTACAAATGTACACAAGCCTGTGGCAGCAAACCAACTATGCACAGCTGGTCTAGTCTGATTTTAGAGCTCTGGAGTCTTATCCATGACCCTCTAGAAAAATATTAAGCGGAAATAACAACAACAACAGTAACAACAACATGCCATGCAGTGTTTTAACTTCTTAAAAAATTGGAAACTGTAGCCACAAATGTTTGAATTGAGATGCATTCAGTATAGAATAGCATTCTGGACAGGTTAGGGTCCCCCCTCCACTTTTCTCTCTCTATTTTAAATTGCTTAGTCTAATGGGGAATAAATAATTCTGTAGCGGAAATGTCACTGATCCATTCCACAACTGAAGGGACCTTTTATTTTCTTCGCTATTGTCATATCACAAGGTCAAGCCAACCTACTTCAGCTTTATTTCTTTACGTTTTCTAACTGGTTTCCCCTAAACCAGGGATATATGTTATATTCTTAGGTTGTCATATACATTTAGAAATTGCAAACAACACTGTTAATATTTCAAATAGCTAGTTTAGTAGTACAGGAATTTATGCTGACATTAAAAGCCATCCTGAATTTCTGCTAGGGATATTTTAAGAATCTCTCTATTACTAATGTGACAAATGATGACTTTAATGGCATCATAAACCAGAAATATGAAAGCATTATTAAAAAACTGCTTCATAAAAGAGTTATCAAGTAACTATCAGTTAAGCTGTTTAGACGTGATGAAAGTTCAGTCTAAACACACTGGACCACTTCAGATACACTGAACTAGAAATATTATAAAATGCAGAGGTAATGAATATTATTGCTTCAAAAATTGTCTTTGCTAATCTTACTCTGGATAAATTGTGTTGGTTAGGGAAATCCTTATACCTTATGAGACCAATTCACATTTAAAAGCCATTTTATTATTACGAAGCATTTGTTCAATCCATTGCCCAGACATATACTTCACATGCAGAAACTACATCATTTACTTTGGCTTAAATATTGAAATAGTGCACTTATATTCTCCTATATTTTAAAGATATGGGGCTCTGCACTAAAGGGTATCATTCCATTAATTATTCAAACTCTATGTGGTGATTAAACATTTATGTCCCATACACATTTTATCTTCTACCCTTTTTTTCCCTTATAATTAATGGATCCATAAGACACTTGGGGTGATATGAGCTGCTTTAAGTTCTGGTAGAATATATTTTATTTCAATAGTCTCCATCTTTGCAGAAGTATAGCAACAAATCTGCATGATAGCACAAGTGAAATTGTCTTTAGAAATCCCAGCTATTTATGCACGGATTTACTTAAGGGAAGTATTGCCATTGTTCTCTCGAAAGCCACTTGCTTGCACATATATGTCAAGAAAATAGAATGAGATGTTCGTGTGATCACAAGGATGATCAGATATTCTGGATTTTCAAATTATTATTAATGTAATTGTATTATTACATTATTGACTTTTGCAAAAATACTCCTTTAGACACAGTATTCTAAATAGGTATATTCTATAACAATATCATATCGACATTCTTGAGGAGAGGAAACCCATGGGAATATAGAGTATTATAAGGAATGAACCATGTGTAACATAGAATGGGCATACAGATGTTGACAGAGGCAGACAACGTAGAAAACGGCCCTACTGGGATGTGACCAGCGGCCCGCATTGAGGTTTTAGCAGTGATAGAGTCCTCTATAGCAGGGGTGTCAAACTTGATCGTGCATCAGAATCACCTGGAGGGCTTATTAAAACACGTATTTCTGGGCCCACCCTCAGAGTTTCTGATTCAGTAGGTCTGGGGTGGAGCTCTAGAGTTTGCAGTTGCAACAAGTTCCCAGGTGATGCTGCTGCTGCTAGTCTGAGGCCCACACTTTGAGAATCACCTCTCTATAGGGTCTGTCTGAATATATTATCAGAATTATGTCAGTTTTGTTCTCTGCTGATGATTTCAATAGGATATAGGAAAATTGATAATTAATTATTAAGACTCAATTACTGAACTTGGAATTCAGAGGCTAATTTGATGTCCATGTAAAACTATAAGCCACATGTGACTAATCATCCTTAAACAACCTTCGGGTTGTTCTTAGCCCACCCAGAAAGTAGCGCTCAGTACTTCATTGTATCCCCAGAAAACAACTCAACTTTGCCATAATTAAACAATGTAGATATTTATAAAACAATGTTTATTATACTTTCTGATTATAAAGTCAATGCATGTTCACCAGAGGAAATTTGAGCAGAAAAGAATACGTACGAAAATAAATGCAGCCGTATTGTCAGTTTCTAGAGATAATACTGATAATTTGTTGTGGCAGTAGGTGTAGATTCTATGAAACATTTAAACGGGAATTAGAAAAGATAATTTGACTTGTTTAACCCCTTCAAACAACTTAAAAAATTCCTGTTTGGCAATAGCCATTGATCCCAAGCACTGCTTCCCATTTGGCTGCCAGCTGCTGATTTTCCCTCTTTGAACTCTTCTCTCCTGTGGTCTCTAAACTCTTCCCCACCCAGCCAGACTGAACAAGCTTTTCTCTGCCTCTCTGTATTTCCCTTTCTTTTTCTTTTCTTTTTTTTTTTTTTTACAGCTTTTATAATTTTATTTTTTTTACATTTTTTATTGATTTATAATCATTTTACAATGTTGTGTCAAATTCCAGTGTAGAGCACAGTTTTTCAGTTATACATGAACATATATATATTCATTGTCACATCTTTTTTCTCTGTGAGCTACCATAAGATCTTGTGTATATTTCCCTGTTCTATACAGTATAATCTTGCTTATCTATTCTACAATTTTGAAATCCCGTCTGTCCCTTCCCACCCCCAACCCCCTTGGCAACCACAAGTTTGTATTCTATGTCTGAGTCTATTTCTGTTTTGTATTTATGCTTTGTTTTTTGTTTTTGTTTTTGTTTTTTAGATTCCACATATGAACGATCTCATATGGTATTTTTCTTTCTCTTTCTGGCTTACTTCACTTAGAATGACATTCTCCAGGAGCATCCATGTTGCTGCAAATGGCGTTATGGTGTCGGTTTTTATGGCTGAGTAGTATTCCATTGTATAAATATACCACCTCTTATTTATCCAGTCAGCTGTTGATGGACATTTAGGCTGTTTCCATGTCTTGGCTATTGTAAATAGTGCTGCTATGAATGTTGGGGTGCAGGTGTCATCCTGAAGTAGGGTTCCTTCTGGATATATGCCCAGGAGTGGGATTCCTGGATCATATGGTAAGTCTATTCCTAGTCTTTTGAGGAATCTCCACACTGTTTTCCCCAGTAGCTGCACCAAACTGCATTCCCACCAGCAGTGTAGGAGGGTACCCCTTTCTCCACAGCCTCTTCAACATTTGTCATTTGTGGATTTTTGAATGACGGCCATTCTGACTGGTGTGAGGTGATACCTCATTGTAGTCTTGATTTGCATTTCTCTGATAATTAGTGATATTGAGCATTTTTTCATGTGTCTATTGATCATTTGTATGTATGGCAGCATGTAAAACAATGAAGCCAGAACACTCCCTTACACCATACACAAAAATAAACTCAAAATGGATCAAAGACTTAAACATAAGACAAGATACAATAAACCTCCTAGAGGAAAATATAGGCAAAACATTATCTGACATACATCTCAAAAATTTTCTCCTAGAAGAAATAAAAGCAAGAATAAACAAATGGGACCTAATGAAACTTACTAGCTTCTGCACAGCAAAGGAAATCATAAGTAAAACAAAAAGACAACCTATGGAATGGGAAAAAAATTTTTGCAAATGAAATCGACAAAGGCTTGATCTAGAATATATAAGCAGCTCATATGACTCAATATGAAAAAAATAAACAACCCAATCCAAAAATGGGCAGAAGACCTAAACAAGCAATCCTACAAGGAAGACATACAAATGATCCCTTTCTTTTTCTTATGCAAAGCAGTCCTCCTCTGTTCTTGACGTTGAGGTCCTGAACTCTCATATCTGTGACATCTTGCTGGAAAGACCTCTCCAGTTACAAGGATCTGCACTTCTTAGAAATAGTGGGGTTATAAATCCTTTCAATTCTACTGCAGACAACATTTTTTAAGTCATATAATTATCTATCTGTGTGCATAGTAAAAATCTAGAATCTTGAAAAATTTGAGTGCTGTATTTTATGTTGCTGTGTAATATGTTACTGCAAAATTAACAGACTAAACTAAATAATTTGTTTATCATACAGTTTCTGATCTGAACACAGTATGGCTGGAGCCTCCACTCAGAATCTCCACAGGTGTTCTGGGTGGAATTATATCCTCTAAAGATATATGTTGAAATCTTCTTACCCAGCACCTGTGAATGTATTCCTTATTTGGAAATAATATCTTTGCCGATGTCGTCAAGTTAAGACAAGATCGTTAGGCTGGGCCCTGAACCAATATGACTGGTGTTCTTATGAAAAATGGAAAATGCCATATGAAGACAGTGATACAAAGAGAGAAGGCCGTGTGATGACCAATGCAGGGCTTGTAGTGATGTCAAGAATCAATAGCTCCCACCAGCGGCTAGGAAAAAACAAGGCAGGATTTTACCCAGACTCTTAATTAAAAGGAGCATGGCCCTGATGACACCTTGATTTCAGACTCCTAGCCTCTAGAACTGTAAGAAAATTAATTTCTGTTGTTTTTAGCCACCCCGTTGGTGGTACTTTATTATAGCAGCCCTAGGAAACTAATACTGCAGGCTAAAATCAAGGTGTTGGTGAACCTGTGGTTCGCATTTAGAGCTCAGAGTTCTCTTCCAAGATCTTCTTCCAAGAACTGGCAGAATGCAGTTTCTTGCAGCTGTACGGACTGAGGTTTCTGTTGTCTTGCTGACTGTCAACTGGGGACTGTTCTCAGCCCTTAGATGGCTCTAGCAGTTTCTTGTCACTTGGTCACCATGGGCAGTTGAAGACGTGTGTGCTGACTTTCTTTCAGACCTGCCTGAGGGCAAATATTTGGTTTTCTCATCTGTTTATACCCAGAGAAATCTCCGCTTTTAAAGGGCTCCCATGTTTGGGCTAGGCTGGCCCACTGGGATAGGATAATCTCTTTATTTTAAAGTCAACTGATTTTTGGACCTTAATTATACCTGCAAAATGCCTTCAGAGAAGTAGCTAGATTAGCATTTGAATGAATACCTGGGAGACCTTGTGCTTACCTCTGGGGCTTTGAGTACTAGGAGGAAAGGCCAGCTTGCAATTCTTTCTACCACAGGTGCATTCTGGTTTATCAGGGTTTCTTATGTATCTTAAAAGAAGTCACTGGTGATTACTCAAATAGCAATTTTATTTTAGTTCTCTATATCCACAGCCAAAACCGTCTCTGATGTGAATATATGTAACTCATTTAACACCGAGAACCATCCTAGACATATTCAATGAGCAGGGAATACATGGTTTTTATTTTTCTATACGGATTTACTATCTGATATTAACTAGTAACCAGATTGTGATTTAGTTTCCCCATGTGAATGAAGCAAATACTCTTGAGGGAGGGGACAAGTGGAGCCCTG
This sequence comes from Camelus bactrianus, assembly GCF_048773025.1. Taxonomy (NCBI): domain Eukaryota; kingdom Metazoa; phylum Chordata; class Mammalia; order Artiodactyla; family Camelidae; genus Camelus; species Camelus bactrianus. The sequence continues at coordinate 38,556,066 of NC_133542.1, read as the reverse complement.
ACTCAATTTTTCTATTATAACTGGTTTATATTACATAAACTTCTATTATGTGCTGGGATATTATAATATGTATGTAGTTTTATCTTTGTAATTATGAATATAACAATAGTATATGCTTTCTTAACTAACTTCTGGGTAACTAATCTGCTGGATTAATTCTTTCCCATCCTTCTGTGACAGATTGATTACAGCCTATGACTCACTGGGGTCTTGCATATTGTAGGCACTTTCTAAGACATCTACATACTTCTAAAGTTTAATTACATGCTTACTAAGAGCCAGTGGTTTATCCTCAAACTTTCTCAGTGGTTGTACTTATTACTGTGTTTATATTATTTGATTAACTGACTCAGAAATGGATAAAAAGAAGTGTAGAAAGAGAGTTGCTTCTTTGAGCCTCACTGAATGCAACTCACTGCACTTGAGAATAGCTCATGCTGATATATTCCAGTATTCTCATTGACTTGACCCAAGTTGATCAATAAATATAATTTGAAACCTTAAAAATAAAAAAAGAGAGAGAGTTGCTTCTTTGAAAACAGGTGACTATTTTGGAAAGACTTGATAAAGGTAAGTTGCTAAAAATGCAGTTAAATTAAATGTGGATGAAACAACTATAAAATAGTTGAGAAAAAAAATCTTACAAATCTTGAAGAGTTGTTTACTCACATTGCTTTACAAGCAAAGATGGTTTTCAAAATATTTAACCGGCAGGACATGAGTAATATTCATTTAGAATAGTTGCTCTGCTCATTATAAAGACTGTTCACAGTCTTTGAATACTCATTCCACTTCAAAAAAGCTGATCCTGCATCCTGAAAATCATGGAAGGTATATTTTGGGTCGACCCTTACTATAAAAGAAGAAAACTTTGGCACTACATCGAAAGTGTGGCCGTGGCATGTGCATTTAAAAAAAAATATTTTAAGGTGAAATGTTTCAGATATTTGTATATATGGGGATTACTTTCATAAGTTCATGGTTTAAACAACTTTTTGATTAAAATACCTAGACTGGCCCTAATTTTCCTAGTAAGAGTGTTCTTTTCTGTGTTGTGGTTCTAGTTTACCCTATTTTCATTAGAAGACTGAGATACTTTATAAAGAAATCTGTATTTTAGGAGAAAAATGATGTGATAAAAAATTGGTCAGTATTTTTTAGGCCAGTTTCTCTGATAGACCCTCAGATTTCCTATCAAGTTGTAGAGAAATAAAAAGGAGCTGTTGGAGCTGTGTCTCACTTGAATTTAAGATGTGGTTAATTGAGCTTTGGTGATGATTCTGAAGGGATATTGTCGATGCTGATTTCCCTCTCTGCCTTATCCTTTTTCTCTCTCATTGTTGCCTAGTTCATTTGAAGTTGTTTACTTTGTGCACTGACAGAAGCCGAGACTGATGGCGACAGTTTAAAATTCTCTTATCTATTTGAAATTTCCTGTTAGCATTCCTACCTGGTTTCTATCCATGTATGAAAACAAGAAAGAATCAGACACAAACAGAGCATTAAACAGTGCCTTCTGCTCCCCAGGTTTGTTTAATACTCTTCCGTATACCCGAGTTAATAATTCACACTCTGCAGAACCCCAGCACGTCTCTATTAGACTTGATGTCCTCTATTAATGTGACAGCACATATCCAGTGCAGAGCCACGGTGTCGGGCTTGTAGAAAGGGCAAGGGCATGTGCTAAAAGTGTCCCTCTAGACAAGTTTGCCCATTCAAAAACAGGCTCCAATAAAGCTAAATTCTATTAAATAGTGTTTGTTTTAAGTGGACCTAACTATAGAATGCCAACAAAACTGGAGAATTGCAGAGCCCACCATTTTTTTCTTTGCACAAACAATTCTCCTTTTCCAGAGGTGAATGGAAGCAAACCTTCATTTTTTTTTTTTTCCCTACTTCTCATCACTCCTTTTCAGCTGGCCAATAATAAAGGAGCTGACACTACATACTGTAAAAGGAATAGTACATGGATGGGATTAATCTACTTGGGGCTTACAGGTCAGGCAGGAGGCAATCTGATGTATTATTTAAATGTTTTCATAAAAAGAGTGTAAGAAGAACCCAGAGAGTGTAATGTATTATAGAGTTTGAAGTGGTAAAGTAAGGAAAGAGAAGGTCATATCCAAGAGAAAACCCAGAGCTTTTTAATCTCTCATCTTATGTTTCTGATTTCTGATATATTTTACAGTAAATCACCGTCAGAGCTAGTCTTGAGAACTGCATACCTGGAGAAATAGATAAGCCTCAATAAATATGTTAGAGCTATACTTCTAGGTGTAAAAACTTTGTTACACAACCCAAAATTTTGTGTGCTTACCCAGAGTCAGGTTAATTATCTGGCTTGTTCTCATATAAATATGTCCTCACAAAGGGACAAATAATACAGAATTTGTGATGACAGTTGTTAGAATTATATTTAAGGGGGTTTCAACAAATTATCAGCTCTTATGGTATAGTCAATTTTGCCTGATATTAGACAAAATTTCCTCATAAAAAACTTTGTGTATATCAAAGAACCCTAAGAATTGTGGATATACATTGCAATAACTGTAATTTGGAACCACGATTCACAGGATTAACAACAGCAACAAAAACAACAAAACCCATGAAATTGTATTAAGGAAAGTAAAAGAAAAAAAAAAAAAAAAAAGAAGAGAACATCCTATATCAAAGCTCTGTTCTACCTGAAATAACAACATGGGGAAACCAAACCAAATTGGACAAAATAAGTTTTATCTGGGGAAATAAGGAAATCCATTACAGGGCTTAGAGTTTAAAAAGTTTTAAAATAGAGTTTATTTTAAAAAGTTCTTTAAAATGATATACTTTTAAGCCTAAGTTTACCTGCCACTGAATAAATGAGGGGATAGAAATAAGAGAATTTAGAAATGATAATTTTTGGTAACAATTTCAATAAGAGGTCAAATATAGTGGAGCATAGCTATATTATTTTTCTGCATTAAAACATTCCTCTCTTGCCTCCCAGATTGTTGCTGTAATTTAGACTTTGGATTTTAGACACTGGTACCGTACTGGTGGTATGGCATAACCCAGGCTGAGAAGGAAATACCAATTCTTACATGTCTCCTATGGTGGGAAACATTAGACAGTTAAGAGAACAATCTCAATATGTGATCAGCATTAAACGCCACTTGTTAGCTTGCTTAGGATAATTAGAAAAGTGTGAAGTTAAGTTTTGGTGTTACATGCCTTTGTGGGAAAATTGGTAGTGGCAATTATTATAATTTGTATTATAAATGATAATCCTTTTTTTAAGCAAAGCAATTAAACATTACCCTGGCCCTTAACACAAATCATGATTTAACCAACCAAATTTATTTTATGTTTACCAATCTACTTCACAATGAAGTGATTGTTAATATTCATTTGGAAGCTTTCTGTTTGCCAAGCATCTTCTGTTGTTATACAAGTATTAACTCTTATAAAAATCACCACCATTTTACAGAAGAAAATTAGGCCTTGAAAGATGAAGTAAATTTCCCAGTTAGTAAAGGGTGAAAACAAAAGCTAAACCCAGATTGTCCCACAGTAGAGCTCAAGTACCATCATAGAGCTCATCTAACCAGTGCTTTATTCTGGTTTTTGAAATACATGATAGTTGAGATGATATCATAAATTTGTGACATTATCTAGTTACCTAAAATAAATAGAAACATGGAGCTGTAAAATGAATCTTATAGACATTTGTTTAATACTCATTTTTTCCCCCCAAAAATCAATTTGCATCTCATACCAGGTGCTGGAAATATGAAGATGAGTAAGACATAATCCTGTCTCTTAAAAAAGTTCCTGTACTAATGGAGAAAAGAAAAACAAAACAAGTAATTGCCATATAACTATATGTTTTGGTATCATGCTTGGACATATTCACAGAATTCTTGAAAATACAAGTTTACTGTACCTACTCCATTCTGAGAATGTCAGGAAGGGAAAGGTATTAGAAAAATGTTTCTTAGGACAGATGTTGTTTGAGTGAAATTTTAAAGGATTCAATATGAAGGGATGGAATTGTGGGAGTGGTTGCTGATTTGGTTTAGACGTCATTTTTTTAGGAAATGGGGAGCTGGTGGTGGTGTCTCTCTTAGGAGAAGGTAACATTATTAAAAAGAATAGAATCTCAACTTGTGTACATAGGGTGGTGCAGAATAAACCTATGCTATTTCGTGGAAACCAGTGCTACCTTTCTTCAATAGATAATTGCACAGTAATGAAAATTTTATATGGTGGGTAAACAGTGGACACTTTTGGTATTCTGAATTCCAGGTTAAAATCATTCATTCAGCATAATGGAAAGAGCATAAAAGTTTGTGGTTCAAATAATGACTCTGTCACTGACTAGTCAGTGAACTTGGGCAAATTATTTCCTCCATCAGCATCAGTGAATTCATCTATTATATGAGAGAAAAAATGATGGCTTTCTCTATGTGTAATTGTAAGGTTTTTGAGGAAATGATAGATAAGCGATGAGTTATATGCTTGGCATGTAATAGTCAGAAACTGATCATTATTGTCATTAATATGTTAAACATTTGTTTAATATCTACTGTGAAAGTCATTGTGCTTGGTATGTACTCTGTGGAACATGCACAATGGCATACTGGAGTTGTCTCAGTCTCATACACGTTCTCAGGGCTAACTGTTAAAACTTCAAGAGTGGGTTGTTCAAACGCAACTGTCTTGGGGATCAGCCATGAGGGGAGGATTTATATCACAGAAGTTGCACGTGCTACCATTCAGAGCTTTCTTTCCCCAGAGAGCCAGGTGATAATGCCTGAGCTGAATTTTAAAGGGTGAAATATTGAGGGTGCAGCCTAGGGAGAAGTAGTGTTGACTGTACTTAGATGACATCCAGTTGGACATGGAAACACCACTGGACATAAATACAATTAAAACATATCTATCCTTACCTCTTTATTTAGAAATTGCACCCCTCCAGAATTCACAATCTCTCTTCTACTCTTCATTTTTACATAATACATGATTTATTTATTTACTTGTGATATCTCTCTCTCTATCCCCACTAGGATGTAAGCACTATGAAGGCAGGGATTTTTATATGTTTATTTGCTGTCTTATCAGAGGCACCTAGGAAAGTGTTGAAACATAGTAGATGTCCAGTGAATATTTGTTGACTCAGTGAATATTGGCAAAAAAACTGTATCTATCTATCTATCTATCTATCTATCTATCTATCTATCTATCTATACCCATATATATATCTATATCTAGATATATATAGTGCAGGAGAAAAGTTTTGATGTTTATGATGACTTTTAAATGAAATATCTAGAATTGCCCAATCCTGTCCTTTAACCTCCCATCAAGGTAGCTATACAGAAAAATGAGAATGGAGTATCTAGTATTATTGAAACTGGTTTAAAGCATGTAGATTAACCTCAAACCTCAACCTCCTTTCTCTAAACCCACATCCAGACCCAGGCATTTTACCTTTTGTGTATGGTAAGAACTTGAAGCAAGAACAAGCACAGAGAGAAAGAGGGAGAGAGAGAGAGAGAGAGACGAGGGCACTCAGAACTGTGGTAGTCAGTCTTCGAGTTGGCCCCTATTGATACCTCTATCCTGAGATTCATAACCTTGTCTAGTTCCCCCTCGGTTGTACCAAGATTGGTTTGTGTGACCAATAAATATGGCAGAAGTGATGGTAAGGCACTTCCAAGATTAGGTTATAAAAGATACTGCAGTTTCCATCTTGGTCACACTGTATCTTAAATCATTCACTTTGAGGAAACCAGATGTTGTTGAGTAGGGCTATGGAGAGACCTGTATAATGAGGAGCTGAGGCTTCCTGCCAGTCACCACCTGAGGGAGCTTGGAAGTGGATCTTGCCACCCCTAGCCCAGTCAATCCTTCAAATAACTGGATTTCTGTCCTACATCATAACTGTAACCTCATGAGAGACTCTGAGCCATAACCATTCACCTAAGCTGCAACCAGACTCTCAGCTCTCAGAATCTATATAAAATAATAAATATTTGTGATTTAAGTTGCCAAGTTTTGGAGAAGATTGTTCCATAGCAAAATATATCTAATGAAGATACCATCTTCATATCAACAACAGAAAGAGGCAGAAAAAAAGGACCTACTTGAGTGGTCTAGTGAGTGTTCTAATTTTTTCTACCTCAATGACCATTTCTTTTTATTGGAGAGACTGTAAAATGAGGAAATTTTGGCATAGGAGATATTTTCTTACCTCCTTGCTCTGATATATATATACGTATATATATATCAGAAATAAAGATTTGTCCATCTTAAGTCATTTCAGGTGCTATGTACTATAATACCTTAGAGGAAAAGGTCATGCCTCTCACCTTCTCCTTAATATATTGCATAGCTTAAATACAGCTTGTATAAGATGAGCTCTTTAAATGTCTTTTGAATGAATGAGGACTGAATGAAGTTGTCAAGTTAGTGTTCAGTCAATCAACTTTTTAGTTATACTGAAGACTGAGGAGGGCGGATACAGTTAGAGACTTCTTGTTGACATATTATATGCAAAAGGCTACATTTTTATAAACTAGAAGGCTAGGCAATGAAGGTAGAGACAGCGCCACACCATCAACTGCCATTTACCTAAAGGAGCAGAGAGGAGAAAAATCGCAGATAATAGAAAATGTCAGAAAATCTACCTGGGATGGTCTTTCCTGCCAGAGTTGCAGTTGAGTCTATGAGTCAAAAGTTTCAAATACTGTGAGAGTCAGAGCACTAGAAAACAGTCTCTAAGAGATGTGCAAGGTGAAGTTAATGAATGTGGATGGTTTCTTCTACTTTTGATGACTTTTCACCTCTCTCTCTCCTTTTTTTTTTTTTTTTTTTTTTTTTTGTGCATCACTGGGCAAGAGTGGGCAAGAGTAAGATTGTTGGAAATTGAGATAACATATTCCTGTCCTGACTAAGCAGACACTAGACATCTTAGTGGAAGAAGGAAAAAATTTCATAGAGAAAACAAAATGAAGAAAATTAGGACATTGGACTGGAGAATGTTGCAGATGGCAGAGGCAGTAAACTTTTTGATTTTGAAATGTCTATCACCCTCAAGACTTTACTGATAATCTCCAGTTGATCCCCGTCCCAATAAATTTGATAACACTCATTTAAATATGCAAATTTTTAACTTCCATTTTATTCCTCATCTGAGATTTAAATGTGAAGAAGGAATAAAAAGTACAAGTACAAGGATGACAGAGGAATATAGGTTAAGTGAGAAACAGCTATCAAGTTTCTGTTTGATAGAATTCATATTACTATTTCATTAGATGTTTTATTGTAGGGGGATTTTCCTTAATTTTATTATTCACACTTCTTGTAATGAAAATATTTTTCTTATGGCTGTCAGTTTAAATTGTGCCTCAATATGGAATATGAAGCAACATGAAGATAGATGACTTTACAATCTGAACCAAACTCTTCCTCAGATAAGCCACACTCCAGGGGCTGATACCCCCATCTTTGACAGCCTATGTTTTGGTGGTATTATTGTCTCCTGTCTCAGAGCAACAATTCTTATAAAGTAGTATAAAATTATCCTTTTATTCAGAGTCTTCCAGGTGGCCATCACTCCTTGTGGCAGCTTGTTCTATTTGACAGCAGTGATATTCCCATCTTTTGCAAATAGCAATTGTAACCATGTCAAAAGCCTAGGGTCAGTTTAATGAAGATTTTCTTACCCTGGGCATTTCTCCTCTGCATTCCTGGGTATTGTAATATGGGAAAATTAAATATAATGCTTGTTATTTTTCCTTGAAATGCTGACACCATGTTTATGCAGGCATTGACCATTATGAAGGGGACCAGAAGGGTGGTCAGGTTTTATCTGAACCCATCAGATAATCTTGCTCTGAGCTCCCTTAGTGCCCAAAGATTGTGATATTACTGTACCTTTGACCATATTGTCACAGAAGAGATAGAGCACTTCTCAGATCAGTCTAGCATAAATCATTTTACTACAAATTCTCAAAGACTACCAACATTTCTTGATTTATCCAAGTTGATAGTTTCACTTGGGGATTGTCAGTGGGATTAGACATGACAGGAGTCGCTGTTATTCTGATATGGGATGGGGGAATATAGTAAAGGTGAGAATAAAATACAGGCAGTAACGATAACACTGATAACATTGGGATACCAATGTATTGATAACATTGGGATACCAAGCAAAAAGAGGAAAGAAGGACACTGTTAGAAAATGCATGCATCATATGCATTTGTGTAAAAACATGTTGATATTTGTGCATATACAAAAATACATTTAAAAAGTAACATACAATTCTTATGAATAGTAACTAGATTCATGCCATATTCAGTGCCAACTTCAGCAAAACAGGCTGATTTTTTTCCTGTTCATTGAATACTTTTGTGTTCATTGGTTGAATGATCATTTGAAAATTTTATGCTTAGCTGAATCACAGGGAGACATGTCACATCTATGAATTTTCTAAGGTAGAAGATAGAATATGGCCCATTGTGACATCTAGGAATCCCAGTTTAGTTCTCTTCTTGTAAACCCTAGAGTGTCAAGGGTTCATTAATGTGCTTCTTGGGGTAGTCTGTACGGGTCTGTGCAGACTGGTTGATACTTCAAGAATGGCCAATATTCTTGACTGGTTGGTGTCTATAAAGTAGACACTATCTTGTACCTCTTAGAGTATCCAGAATTGCCACTGTGTCAGAATGACCACAGTATTTGGGCAATCAATGTTTTTTTGACTGTATTACTAGATGGTTTGGTATTTCTCAAACAGGTCAGTGTTGTCTGGAGTGAGGTGTCAGTGTCCATATACATATCCAGGTTGATCTTAGGATGACCCAGGCTGTGTGGCTGGAGTTCAAACTCTTACTAAGCTGATATTGGCCATGTCTGTGACTGTTCTTAATTTGTCCCCATAATCTGGGCAAAGTCTTGCTCCTTAAGTTAAGCTTGAGGCCTGAGGATAGCTATGTTGATACTAGGGCTGTGATGGATGTTGGGGAAAGGGATGAGACCCCTGCCTACTTATTCTGGGATTGGAGTCCTGTTGCCCATCAACGTCAACTCTGGTCCTTTAAAGCAGTTACCTCCACTAGTTTGAATTTTGAGTTGTCTTGGCAGTAAATAATTTCAGTGAAGGAGACAATTTTCTTTTGCTCAGAACCTAAGAAGAAATTTGTCCTGTATTGATCTTATAAAGTTAGTGGCTTACTCTTTTGTCTAGAGCTTATAGACAAGAAGCCAGAAAGCTCTACAGTGTTTCATCTCTCTTTAACTTTGCCAAAGCCACATTTTTGTCAGTTCAATGTGGTAGGAAAAATTTACAAAAACAATTTTTACAGTGAAGGGATATGATTTTATAATTTACAGGAACTTTTTATCAACTTTCAGGCATCAATATCCCTATCAAAACATTTTGGTTGTTTTTTTAGATAAACACCACACCGTTCATCATAAACATTACCACCTATATGGCTTCAGAGATGCTACCTAGAAATCACGAAAGAAATATATCACCATGTCATGTAATTTAGCTTATTTTCCATTGCAGGAGTGTGTCACATTAATGGTTTTAAAATTGTGGCTTGTGTTAGAAATATTGCAAGAATCCAGTTGGGGCTGCTGCAGAACAGGGGAGTGTTATGAGTTAATTTTTTTTTACTACATTTGTCTGCATATCCATCCTTACTTCAAAACAAATTCCTTTCTTCAATCAGAACACTGACACTTTCATACGAGACTTTTGTAAGCTTTCATTAAATAAAAGATTCCTGGGCTTGAAACACACCATTCACATCATAGTCCCACAGGACTTATAAGAATACTGAATCACATGGAAATACTGTGTGTTTCTTGAGGTTAATTCTACTAAACCCTTCCTTTGAGTGGAAATAGAAATGTATCACACATACATATACACACACACATACTACAACTACACGCACTTATGTCATTCTTGTAACGTACACATCGATGCCTGCTAATAAGAGATCTAAGAACTTTATAGATTTCTATATTTTTAACACTAACTACTCTGTGACCAAAAGGAAATATAACATTTCAAAATACTTGGGAATTTCACTTATTTAAACTTACTTTACGTTTCTTTATCATAGTATTCTTTCATTTTACCCTTTTATTTTAAAATAAGCTCTTTCTTCTCTTTCTTTAGTTTTTTCTTTTTCTCAGTTAAATAATGTCTTAAAATAGAAACTATGGGAATTTATAATAAAATTACTGTTCCTTTTCCCCATTTCCACTACTTCAATAAAATTAGAGGAATGCCAGTGATTGCAATAATCTGATTGGGAATTTAAATGCAAAGAAAATCAGAAAATTCTAAATTGTGGTTCCCACAGCAGCTATAAAAAGACACTCAACATGACTGCATATTTATATTAAGATATAAAACTTAACAACTTCCCCAGTTATACAAATGCTATATAAAAACAAAGGGGTGGAATTATGGTTGCTATGGGAATCACAACTCTGAACCTACTGACTTTTGGAAGTTTAAATATACTGACATAGAATTTCACACTGAATATTACATAGGTACAGGAACATGCACGGGATTAGAGGCAAACATGTGGCAAATGACATGAAATGAAATAATGAAAGAAAATGTCACTCTAGTGCCTAAATGTCTCCTATTTATGGATCAGTCCCTCTCATTTCGATAATATATCGCCTCTAAAAACAGGGCAAAATATCCCTAGGTTATGCTTTGTGAAGTGATGGTATATAATGCTGTATTTTCCCTTTAGTGCTGGCTTAGCTGCTCTTAAATGTAATGGAGAGAGTATGGGCATTGGAAACATGAGAGAGACTTCAGTACGAACCTTAACTCTTAGCAACTTACTAGCCAAATAACTTTTCATTCTCTTTTCCTAATATCAGGGTTATAATTCTTATTTTATAGACTTTTTATGAAACAAAAATGGGCTAAGATATACAAAATCCCTAGCCAAGACAGGCAATTAATATGTGGATTTCTAGTTTTTAAAACTCAACACATTTCACTAGAAGGCATTTGTTATTTCAGAAATCTATTTTAAAATTTTGAGAATTGCTTGCTGCTGCATAAGATTAAAAAAGGATAATACTCATCTTTGACCCTGTGGAAATAATTTTCTAGTTAGGTGATAAAATAAATAAGATCTGCATATAGTTTATAATTTACAAAATACTTAAATGTATGTGATTTTTAAAAAAAGCATTAAAAAAAGAGCTGATTCCCTTCTCTGAGCCATACCTAATTCTCATTATTTTACATATTATAAGCAACAAGTGAGAAATTTCAGGAAAACAGATGACAATAGCAATCATGTAATTCCTTACATCTTTTTATCTAAAACAATATTAAACAACAGTCATATGTTATACTACTTGCCCTCGTTTCAGCCTTCTGCTTGGGTGATTTCTTTTTTTCCCCTAAAAGTGTCAGCAGTTCTCAGTTTTCTCTTTTCTTGTGTGGAGGTAGATGAAAGAGGCTTTCCCCCAGAACTAGGAGACTATTTCAGAAAAGAGAGCAAATTTAATAATTTATTAATAGTGATATTATTATCTCATTCTCGTAGAAACACAAGCAGTGTTGTGATCCAATCATAACTTCAGTAATGTGTCTGAATGTAGTATCTTCTCTTCAGTTATTACCAGGGCCACAATGTTTTGGACAGATCTCTCTTGCAGTTATTAAAAAATACTTACATGTTTATCACAATGTCTATAGCATCTCTTCTGAAAAGACAAATCAGATCATGGTGTTACTTGCATAATACTATAGTTCATTGATTTCATTTTTTCCCCAAAGTTTTAGTTACGTTAGGAATGCTTCATGCCCATACACTGAAATTTAACTATGTGTCTTGTACAATACCCACTTTGTTAACAACTACATACCCATGGTAAGGGTTCTGTATAACCTTTGAAGAAACCAAGGGTCAGAGGCTATTAAGATAAAATTCGCTAGATCAGAGTTTCTCAAATTTTGACGTCAAACCTCAGTAGGAAATGCATTTTATGTTGTGATTTGGAGCATACCCCCCCATACTTATACAACTGAAAAAGAGTTTTCACAAAACAACTTACATTTACATTTGCTACACATGTACTATGATCTGTTTTATTCTTTCCAAAAAATTCTGGTTGCAATCCACTAAATTGATTTCATGACCTGCTGAATTAGGCTTTCAGTTTTGAAAAAAAACTTAGAACACATTATCAAAAAGTGCAGAACCTGGATAGTAAACCAAGTCCTCTAAATGACTGTCTATCTATCTATCTATCTATCTCTCTATCTATCTATCTATCTATCTATCCATCCATCCTTCCATCCATCCATCTATATGTAGATCCATGATTTTGAGCAAATTACGTATTTTTCTCTGTGCCTCAGTTTATTTTTAATTTGGAAAATAGGAAAAATATTAATACCTTCTCATAAACTGTAAATGAGTATATCTGAAATTCTTTGAGCACTGCCTGGTACATAGTAAATGCTATATGGAGTAGTTATTAGCTCTTACTGTTATTAACAAACATCGAATACTAACAGTGTGCCCTATGAATGCCATGGGAGCTAAGATAAAATAAAATAATTTTTTTCCCTAAGGTGCTGACAATATATTATGCTGTAAAGTTAAGAAAATAAGTAATTTTGACATATGGTATGAGTTTTATCATTGACATAAGGCAAGTTTACTGTGGTGACAGCTACTTCTGTCGAAGCCACACACATGCTGGTGGCTTAGATTCTCTTTGGAGATTCTCTAATCCGTAAGTATCTCACAGTCTCCGGGGAGGAATGCTCTGGATTCACATATTAGTTAAGGTTTCCCCTTCTCTTAGCTGTTCCTCCAGTGCCACACTGCTGCTTTGGCTTCTGCGTATACAAGTGCCACCACTCTCCTCCAAGCCTCTGTCCTATTTGTCACTTAATTCTGAGCAGTCTCCACCTGCCACTGCTGCCTCCCTGATGCTCAGCTCGGTAACTCTTCCATTCAAGCTGAGGGGCAGCCTGCACTACTATGCTGCTCATCCCTGCAGTTCATCCCAGCTCCTGCTCCTCTTAGAGGGCTGGGCAGTTTTTCTGAAGTGACTCCCCTTTGTATCTTACAAGGGACCCATACCAGGATTGCCGGAGCACTGAGTTATTCCAGAAGTTTGTGTCTAGCAGGTCTTAATTTTCTGCAAAGCTGTCTTCTTCAAAGGTGCTGATGTGCCTTTGAGTTATACCCAGAACACTTGATTCTTCTCAGCTTTCATTGCTAGGAGGGATCATCATGCCAGATTCTGTTCTCCCCTATGACAAATCCTTTCTCAGAGATTCAGTAGTGCCCCCAGGCAATCTGGCTTCTGAATGACTCCTTCAGTTTTCTAGGCATTTATGAGTATATCTGAATCCCAGGTATGACATCCTACGAGTTACTTTCCAGTTACTAGACCTAGTGGTGTGTTGGCAAATGTTTAACAACCAGCACTCTGGGATGAGGGGGAGCTCTGATCTGCAGCATTTTCTGATTTCCATGGTGTGAATGCTCTCAGCGTGGCCAATTTCAGGGTTCTAATGTGTACGTTGAATTGGAAAGTGATGCTTACAGTCGGCTCTCTTGAACTAATATGAGCTAGCTCCGGCGCACCGCTGCTCACACTCTATGACGAACCATGAGTATCACAGATATCTGGGTGATTGAAGTATTGCAATACTTCATGGACCCAATATATCTGAATCTAAGCCAGGCCACTCTGTTACACACATATTCTCATACACATACACACAGAGATACACTGACAGGCATACGTGTAATGACACGTGGCAGTAAATAAGAACTAAATCAATGACACAGAAAATACGTTAGATTTTCCTCTGCTGTTCTCCTGGAACACCTTGTGTGTATGTCTAGTACAGTCCTTTGTGCTGTATCACACTCATATGTTTCCACAGATGCCTGCCCAGCAGGATTTAAAAAACTTTTTAGTTTTATTTGGCTATAATTCACATACTATATAGTTCTCCCATTTAAACTGTATCATTTAATGGCTTTTGTATATTCACAGAGTTGTGTAACCATTACCACAGTCAGTTTAAGAACATTTTTATCATCTCGGAAAGAAAGCCCATACCCGTTAGTAGTTACTTCACATTCCCACTCTCCCTCCTCTCCCCTCCCATTCTGATCAATCTGTCTCTGTAAATTTGCCTGTTCTGGGCATTTCATATAAATGGAATCATGTGCTCTTGTGTGACAGACTTCTTTCACTTTAGCACATTTTTAAGATTCACCGTGTTTTAGCATGTTTCACTACTTCATTTTATTTCAGTGCTGAGTAATATTGTATTGTATGGATAGACCACATTTTATTTGTCATTCACTAGTTGATGACAGTTGAGTTATTGACACTTTTTCCTTTTATGAACAATGCTGCTGTGAACATTTGTATTAATTTTTGTGTGGACATGTATTTACCCAGGAGTGGAATTACTAGATCATATGATAACTCTATGTTTAACATTTTGAGAAATTGTCAAACAATATTTTAAAGCAACTGCAATATTACATTGCCTCTTACAATGTATGGAGGTTCCAATTTCTTCATATTCTCACCATTACTTGTTATCATTTTGTGGTAATAGCCAGCCTAGTGCGTATGACGTAGTATTTCATATTTCCCTAATGGTTAATAATGTTGAACATCTTTTCATGTGCCTATTTATCTTCCTTGGAGAAATGGCTGTTTGGATCTTTTGCTCATTTTAAAATTGATTTATTTATCCTTTCATTAAATTTGAAGTCTTTATATGTTCTGGAAACAAATCCCTTTTCAGATGTACAGTTTGCATGTATTTTCTTGATTCTCTGGGTTTTTTTTTTTCACTTTCTTAATAGTGTCACTTTCAAGCACAAATATTTTCAATTTTGAGGAAGTCTAATTTATCTGTTTTTTTCTTTTGTTGCTTGTGCTTTCAGTGTCATATTTAAAAAGACTTTTCTGAATACAGGATCATAAAGGTTTAATTCTGCATTTTCTCGTAAGAGTTTTATAGTTTTACCTGTTACATTTAGTCCCGTGATCCATTTTGTGTGTATCCAAATTTTTGTGTATCATGTAAGGAATGGTGTGTTTTCGTAAAACTAGATTCCATGATAAAATTTCAGAATAAAGAATTTGGCCTCAGTCTTAAAAAAATGAAGCATAATTTCCCCTCTCTATGCAAATAAACAACTGATTTTCCATTAACATTTTCAAAAAAGACATCAGCCATTGTGGAATTTATTTTGGTGATTAAACATTTTCTTTATTTGAATATCTATCAATTAAAATTCTGATGCTATCGAAGTTTTATGTTTTTATGTCCACTAGCAGACCTTACTTGCTTAATGGACCCAGAACTGTAGAAGTAGTTTTACTTTTTTGACAAGTAATTAAATTTCTAACAATGTTCTGGATCAAACAGCTTACCCTGAATTAGTAATCTGATTTTTAGCTGCAATTATACGTGTAAACAGTTTCTTTTTCTCCCAAAGGTTGCAAATGTCTTTATAAAAATAGATGGAAGGGAAGTGGAAAGGGGAGGGTAATCACCCCCACCAACTCCAAAAAAAAAAAAAAAAAGGAAATCTATTGAAGTTAAAATTAAAAGGAGGTGTTTGATATGATAAATAATGATGAGATAATGGGTTTCTGTGGGATATGGAAATGGAATCCACAATGCGAATGAGGACCTCAGTTAAGAGCTGGTAGGTGGATCGACCATGAACTTAAAGTTTGACTTACCTCCTCTACTATTTCACAAACATTACTGGCATTTGGCAAAATTATCTGTCTTCTTGTATGCATGGATTTCTCAGAAGTGACAGGTCATCTGGGAGCCTAAAGGTAATACTGTATAGTCTAAATTGTAGGCTTACCATTCTTCTATATTTTTCTCAATAGTTCAGTGTAAATATTCTATGCAGGTGATGATGAAATGCTATCAGGAAAAGACTGTCATCTGTTTAAAACATAGACGTGGCTCCAGGCTGAGGGTTTTGAAAAGGGCTGTGCTGAGCATTGCAGGTTGATGCTGGAAAGGAAGGAGCTTACCACACATGTGTAGCTCATACGTTTATTAAATATCACAGCATTGCTGTGTTGTTAGTTATTAAGGGGCAGTACACAGAGACCCTTGTCATCACTAATGAGGATTCCAACCTGACTGATTTGACCTAGTCATTAGGAGATAATAATACATCTGTCCCTTAAATTACTGGATAACTTTGATGATTGCTCAGTAGCATGCAGACTAAAGCAGAGCCCAGCATGGATTTTATCATTTATCTAATCTATTTTAGACCAAAATATGTCAGAGAGAATATAGAAAAGTTAAACTATTTAGAGTTACTAAGCTATAAATATTTGTCAAATACGATTTTTCTAGCTTTAAGCTACCCTTTCCTTTTAACTTCTAAAATTATTTTTATAATATTATCTCTTTTTCTCATATATTGTAACTTTAACACACAATGTTTAAGAAAAGCATGTTGGGAACCATCACTTTAGCAAGTTTTTACCTTGGAATATTCTGTAATTAAAGAGGAACGTTACTTGAGAACAGATAACTAAATCTTTAAAGGGGGAAATACAAAGATTTTTAAATTTAGGAAATGTATTCTTCTACTGCAGTGATTTTTATCCTCATCACAATTAAATTAATTCTCTGTGTCACCATTTATCATTTCAGAAGTTTGCCCCCGTACTGTAACCATATGAGTTATTCCTACAAAAGCACATCAGAATAATTCACACTTGCTGCTTCTTTAATAAGTTCCTCTACAAGTTAGCAAGTCTCATAAGAAAAATTTCAATCTATTGTATTTTATTTGCATGGAGTATTAATACAGTATATTAAATACAAAGTAGAAACTGAGTTGCATGAATTTTTACCTTGGCTTTTTAAAAGATTTGCTTACTGAAATATGACATAATAAACGTGCATAAGTCATAAGCTTAAATAATTATCACAAAGTGAATACAGCAGTAAAAATCCCTCCCAGGCCAAAAACTGAGATTATTACTGGAACCTACGAGTCATTCTGGTGATACCTTTCAATCATGACCTCTCTGTCATTGCCCAAGGTAACCACTATCTCAACTTCTAGAACTATAGTTTAATTTTATCTTTTCCTGAACTGTATACAAATGAAATCATGCAGTAGTCTGTATCCTTTTGTATTGGATTTCTTTCATTCAACAGTATATTTGTAACACCCATCCATGGTTTTATATGTGTGGATATCGTTAGTTCATTTTGATGCTATGGAGTATTCCATTGTATGGAATATACTCCACTTTATTTATACTTTGATGAATATATGAGATGTTTCGAGTTTTGAATATTCTTGAATATTTCAGTACACATGTACATACATTTCTTTGGGTATACATCTAGGAATGGGATTGTTAGGCCATGGTATGTGCATATATTCAGCATTATCACATACTACCAAACTGTTTTGAAAGCTGTCATACCAATTTATGCTTTCTCCAGTAGTGGCTTTTTAAAAACTGAATTTAATATATAACATAAGTTTGAAATTAAAATGTTAATTCTTCTTTAGGATTAAACTGCTATTTTCATAAGAACTCTTTAGGTGGGAAATATTTATAGGTTTAAAAAAGTTAAAATTTTGAAATAACATGCTGTCAAGAATCTGAACAAGTAAGTAAATAATAAGATGAATTTATGATTCTTTCCCTCTAAACTTGAAACCATTTGAACCCTAATATGCAAGGAATCTATAAATCCTTTTAATGTCGTTAGAGTTCAGTTCTCTTATTTGAAAGTTTATTAACAATAATCATTATCTCATAGGGCTATTGAGACAATTAAATGAGGTAGTACATCAGAAGCTTGACACATAGTAAATGCACAATAAATAACAATTATTATTTAGCAATATGTTTGAATTTAGGTCTTTACATCTAATTTTTATATCTAAACTATATTAGTCTAGAATAACCAATTTAAGTTATGTGATGGTGGAATTGGAAAAACGAAAAACAGAAACATCCCCTGAATTCCTGGATAAGGGGGACATTTAATATTGTCACATGTTGGGTATCACAATGCATTTCATCACACGCCTTAATAACCAGGAAGTGATTCTCTTCACAGAGGGAAGGAGATTCTTTCTCTCCCTCTCTCTTTATCTCTTTCAGGGCTGCATTATTATTATCTTTGTGTGTGGCGTTTAGGCACTTTTGCCTTCATAGGTCTCTTTCTCCATTAAAAAAAGAAACAAATAAATGAAAAGAGCACGACAGTGACAGTTTAAAGATAAATAATATTATATAGTACAGTATTTCCTTCAAACTAGAAGTTCACTTCTCCCCAACTTTAACGGAAATTAAAGCATTTTCTTAGACTTCCAAATGTATCCTAGGCTCTAGGCACTGTGTGTACTGTGCCTAATGTAAGCTGATTCTTTCTCTCTCTTTTCCTCTTCCTTTGTCTCTCTCTGTGTCTCTAGCTTGCTTCAGTTTCCTGTCATAGCATCTTCTCAGGTTAGAAGGTAATAAGACTTCACAGCCACTCTGCTAGTAAGTCAAACAGACAGCCAGCATTTTACAGTGCACATTAGACAGAAAAAAAAAAAAAAACTCACTTAAAAGATTAAACACACACAATGGAACACAGAGAAGGGGCTCCTAATGGAAGGGCACATTACTTGAGTTTTAGAGACACTAGAAAGATTACATTGACTAGGCACATAAGATAAAGTAAATTCTCAAAAGATTATGAAATTAGATAAGCCATAGAATGATAAATTTGTATCTATGCAAACACACATGCCATTTCTTTATCATATATTCTTCTGAGGGTCCATTACACTCACTAATACTTCTTTAATCTTTTCTACTTGACACTTTAAAATCCAGTGAAGTATCAATCAACTCTGAATAGCTGCTCATAGAATTTTTTCATTTCTTCACGATAATCATGAATAGTGAACCCCCATAGTTCCTATTTAACCTGACCCTGAGCCACACCTGTTTTCTCTAACCTTTTAAAATGGTGGGCCTAACAGGCCATTTGCACCTTTTTGGCATGGTGGACATACTCCATACTTTTCTTTAATACTCATAAAGTGAATTCCAGTTAATAAATCCTGACAGAATCCCTAAGAGGAAGGCACAGGACATGACAATTCCAATTTTAAGTGCCTCTGCTTCTTGTAGTTCTGGGCCAAATTTCTGTAGAAGGCTTTTGCTTATTTAAATATGTTTCTTATAATTATTTTTTTTTCTGTTAGTAAGGTTTCTGATCTACATTGCTTCATTAAAATAAATGATTTGATGAGCAAGGCAGCTTAAGATTCATATTCTGTGCTAATTAACAGATTCTTCTAATTGTTAGAAGGCTCCTGATGTCTTTCTAATTCTTTCAACTCATTACTTTTTTTTTACTGAAGTTACAGTTCTTAAAGGAATAGTAACAGATACTATGAAACTTCCTTTCTACATATACACACTGCCTCAAAATACATTAATTTGTGAAAGCAGGCCAATAATTTAAAATCTGTTAATTGATGTGCTTTCCTTCCAGAACCAAGTGAAATATCTTTCCTATTTTCCATTTCTACTTTCCCATCTGGGATACTAAAATGCTTTTTTAAAACATTACTTTTAGTTGAAAATGTAACAAAACATACATTAAAATCACTATATGCATCCACTTGAATGTATTTTAGTTACATCAGTAGATCAGGTCTCAATTCTCTGGATTTATACTAGTACAGAGATAAACAAGGGGGAGGGATACAGTTTTATTTTGAAAATATTCATTCTTGTATATGATTGCTAACAAATAGAGTTTATAATGTGTCAATTTATGCTTGGATCATTATGAAGTGATGTTTTTGGCAATTCTCTGCCTGCGAGGCCTGGTAATTTAAGCTAGACAACTTTGATTTAGACAAAGGTGTTTAACACTTGAAAAATACAATAGTTATTTATATATAAACAAAAAACAAAGTACATATCAAAAAACCATTCAAGTTTAAGTATAGTTTGGTAAGAGAAGAGTAAAAGGAAAGTGAATGAATGAAATTGATAAATATTTATTCATTGCTTTTGAGGCTGCCAAGATAACACAACCCTTGTAAAGGCTGTTTTATTTATTTGATTGACAGCCATTAAGTAACTTATGGAATTTACTTAAACTGTATCTGCTAATTTCAAGAAGAAGAAGATATTTAAGCCTCAACATGTCCCCATTAATATTAAATTTCAATTAATTCTAAATATAAATTATCAAAAAGTTAGCTTTCCTGTGCTTTATTATAAGGAAGAATAGTAACAATTTAGGCTGTCATTTCAGCATTTCCAAAGTGGTTTCACGTATGCTGTCTCATTGGATATGCTAACAATCCTGAGAAATAGACATCCCTGACTATATTACAAATGAAAAAAACAAGAAAAATTAAGTGACTGTCTTAATAACACAGAAAGATTAAATTCTAAATGAGAAATAATGCATAATATCTTTTTTTAAACTCCAAACCTCAAATACTCAGAAAAAAGTAATTTGATTAATAAGTGATTATCAAGAATTAGTCAAGTTATTTTGATATCTGTGCTATTCCTAGGAAAAATGTACAAATAGGTATATAAAAATTTTTGGAAGAGTTAACATACAATAAAATATAAAAGGTCTATGTTACACAAACAAATTAATACAGGATTTGTTTTGTTTTCTTTTTGATTTTTCACTTGACAAATCAGTCAATGAAGGGTGAGGGAAGGATTGAAAAAAAGATTCCAAAATTCCATGTTTTTTAAAACCTACTGAAATTTCATAAACTGAATTAGCTCTAAGCTTTGCAGCAACCATGGGAAAGAGAAAGATTTGGAAATTTAGAATGAAGCATGTCTCCTTGACTGTAGAAACAGATTTTTTTTGGTCTTGAGATCTGAAAGAAACTTGTCACATAGTCTTTGTAAAAGGAACATTGTTTAGTCAAATATGTGACAGTCTTGGTTTGGGAAGGAAAATAATTCAGAGAAATTCTTTTTATAATAAATCCTTATATTCCACTGGAATTCCTATTTAAAACTGATCCTTAAATATAGCTATTATCAGCTCCTATGGAAAAAATAATACAATGAAATATATAGAAAGTGATGAGGGGTAAATGTGTAACTTTCTGTTGAATCACCCTAACACGGAATTATACACAGTAAATCTTGAGAAATTAGAATCAGTTTAGCCCTGGATCAGACTTGCTTCTCTCAAATACCAGCAATCTCAGCAAGACTTAAAATGCCTTCATTCTATCTGTGCAGGCCCCTCTCTCCAAGTTAAGAAGCTTTCGCTTATTCTACATCTTTATATCTTGGTGCTATCTGTTGCTTGCCCTCAGCCTCCTTCTCCAAAGCCTGCTCATAACTGGAGACATCTCACTTAGGCTTCTGGCCTGTAGTAGCTGGTCTGTGTTTAGAACCCTGCATCCATCTGTCCCTCTGTCAAACACTTTTTATCACACTAACTGATTTTAGGGTCTAATGTATGCTTTTGCACACTTTAACTTCAGTAGATAAATTTCCAATTGCTATTTCCATTGTAGGTCAAGGGCTGTAGAAATTATTCCTATAGGTGCCAGGCAAGTAATATAAATAAAGAAAGGAGGCAAGATAGCTGGAAATGCAGTGGTGGAATTACAACAAATATGAGATCCTAAGACCTCCCTTTAAGAGTGCATGCTCCATCGGGAAGGAGCAACAGTCACTACTCTACCTCAAAAAGTTGGTGCCATGTGGGACTTTGGGTACCATTTGGCTGGAGTGCTGGCAGCTTATTATCATATCATGTAAACTATGCCTTTATGCTCGGAGACCTTCCCAGCCACTTCACACAGTACGCTACTGATTCATTACAAATTTTGTATCTTTTAAATCTACTCTATCAAGCAATATTTAATAAACTTTCATAATAGTAAATGAACACTAAATAGGAGAAATAAAACTGTAGCCAATTAAGAGAGCATATCATTTGCTCACTGAAACTAAAATGGAAGTATCTACTCCACTGAGAAGTTGTAAGAATTATGTAGGTGATAAAATGAAATTATTTTGCAAATTAAAAACAATTCATACGTGTTTCCAGTTGTCTTGAATTTGAATGAAAACTTATAATTAGTATTCAAAGACTTTTCAAACTTTTGAACTATCCATGTTATATTAACTTACAATATTTAGTGGAAGAGAAAACTCCCAATAATTTTGGGTAAGGTTTTACAATGCTTAATACTTTTGTCTCCTTTAAAATACAGTTTTTATTTCTTTACAAATTTCCTTCAGACTGTTTTATTTTAAGCACAGTAGAATATAAGCCTGATCTCTGTGTTATTTGCCTACATATTTAATTTAGTGATTATTCTTAGATATATAAAAGTTCTTTGATTCTTTCTAATAAGATCCTGACAGATTCTGTGTGTTCAGTCTATTTCTTTCTTGGCTTAAAAATTGTATATTCTTCCTAAATGCTTTCTGGGAATATATTCCTGGGGACTAAATCTAATAGTCATGTTACTCAAAGATATATGTGTATAAGAAAAAGAACAGGAAGGATATGCATTATATTTTTAAAGGATTGTCCATAGAGATTTGATTTTATTCTGTTTTAGGTCAGTATAGTATGGAAAGTTATCTACATCAACTTATTTCTCTTTACACTTCTCTGAGAAGCTTGTAAATGAGATTTAAGATGAGCTTTGCTAAGATTTCTCCTGCTCCAACTTTTTAACTGCTGTTATTGACTTGCACAGTGCATTTTGAAACCTTCATTGTTATTCTCTTGCAGAAAATGTGTGCTATTATTCAATCATAAATTTAGCTCCATGACTGAGTGCTAACAAAACTGGGTTTTCTGAAGACATACGTAAAATATAGACATAGACAGCTAAATACTCATCCACATATGCCTGGATATACAGGAAGATTCTTTTCTCTGTGGTTGATTGTTACCTGGGCACTCCCCAAATAAACTATGCCTCTGAGTATGTATGCCTTTATATGGTCCTCTCCCCTTGATTCTCGGCTGACCCTGTGATGTGCTTCAACAACAACAACAAAAATGTGGTGAGAGCAACTATTTGTCAGTTCCATGCCTATGCCTGAAGAAGACCTGGAAATGTTTGTTTTTGTGCTCTGAGGATAGCTAGCTGCCATGTAAGAAGTCTGATCACCATACCATGTGGAAGTCCAAGCTAACCACATGCAGAACTGAGGAAATTAGCCAAATACTGAGAACTGAAGCCTGAGACAAATGGCCCATGTTGAGCAGTCCCAGCCAGTCCTCAGTCATTTAGGCAACCAAGAAATGCCTCCTCAGGCAAAGACAAGCTCTCACCACCAAGCCTACCTACATTGCAAGTGTGAGCAAATATGCGATATATTGTTATAAGCCTTTATGTGCTGGGGTAATTTTCTATGCAAAAATAAATTATCAAAATACCTCTATAAAATTATCCATCAGAGAAGTAATTTGTTCTGTATCTGAGTCCTTAAAAATCTCTTACGTTATGGGTCAGAGACTTTCTCTGTCACTTTGTTTTGAACAATACTGTTTGAAGGAGACCCTTAAGCCAAAATACTCTCAATCAAGGCTATAGTTAGGTTTTATGCTTCTATTGCACACTGAACATTTGTGTGATTATAAAATTACCCCCCCTTAGACTTTGGTAACTGGGACCCTTGCCTTTACTGCTTCTTACTTTGTTTTCACTGTCTGTTTTCTGTAAAATCCAGGAAGAGTCAAGACAGCTAGTGTTCCTGGAGCTTGCCTTTTTTTGCCTTGCTATTGGAACCAATAGATTTTGATTGTTGGTTCTGTCCTTCTGTCTCTCTTTCTCTAGCTCTCTCTCTCTCTCTCCAGCTCTTTCTGCCCATAATAATCGCCTCACTATTTTTACAGGTTGGCTCTTTCTGTGACAATAGGTCGTGGGGCCCATTTATTGTGGTAACACTGTAGATGAGCTCTAGAAATCCCATTTATATCACTATCTGACAAAATAAAACATATGACTCTGCCAACACCAAGGACTTGGTGCTGTTATTAAGATAGCATTGAGTCCTGTGTCTTGAAAATCTTGATAATTTTTTAGGGGCTTCTTTTAGTGCTTAATAGAATTAATGTGTGCTAAGTCCATGACATGTCCCAAACATTGCAAAATAAATAAAGATCAGGACTTTTAAAATAAGATAGTAAAGTTGAATTTATTGATGGATATGGAAATTCCCAATTGTACAAATTAAAAATACACCTCATAATGATTTAAGCGGCAGTTCTTAGTGTGCAGTCTGTGGATCCTTGGGCATTCCCAAGGACTTTCAGAGTATCCAGGACATTTAGATTGTTTTCTTAATAATAGTAAGCTATTATTTATTTACTCACTGTTTAGACATTTACACTAATGGTATATAAAACTGTGGCACCTTAAATAAACCAAGGCAGCGGTACCAAACTATATAGTCATTGTATTCTTTACCACTGTGCACTCAAAGGAAAAAAATTAATTTTATTTGAGTGTATCTGATGAAGCAGTGAAAATTATTAATGATATTAACTATCAACCCTTAAGAACACATCTTTGTAATATTCTGTGTGATTAAAGGACTTTTGTTGTACACTAAAGAATGGTGGTCATCTCAAGAAAAACCCTGTGTAATTGAGTTGCACATGGAACTAGCCTTTTTTTTTTTTTTTTTTTTTTTTTTTTTTTGTAGAACACAGTTTCTCCTTAAAAGAAAGATTGACAGAAAACAGTGAATTTTCAGACTTGAGTATTTGGCAGATGTTTATTGAAAAGAAGTAAAACTAACCTGACAATATTTTTGCCAAATTAAATTTCAAGTTTTTAAGTAAAATTTAGGATTTCAGAAAATCTGTCTTCACCACTATGCACTTGACAGCTTCTGATGGCAACTTTTCTGATGCGATTGGTGATGGTATTAATAAATGTGATTTTTTTTGTATTTTATAGCTAAAAATGCATACTGCAATAAATCAGTATTTTCTAAGTGATCAATACATGACGTTACAAAATCATGTAATCAAAGTACAAGATAAACCTTTGGATTTTATCATAGAGTGTGAATGATTAGTTGATATAGTTTCAGATTCTACACATTTAACTAATTTTTAAGCAATTTCTCCTTGAGACAGCTTGTCAAGTTTTGGTGTATCAGTGAATAAAAATATTCACAATGATCTGAGAAGTCTATTAAGATACTCCTTCCTTTTCCAACAAAGTAAGCTGCATGAGGCTGAATCTTTTTCATGTATTTTAACCAAAACTTACACTGTAGATTAAAAAAAGAAACACATATGAGAACACACCGGTCTTCTGTTAGATTTGACATTAAGAAGCTTTGCAAAAATGTAAAACACTGTTATTCTTACTACTTTTGATTTTTTTAAGAAAAATGTGTTATATTAACACACAGTAGATTTATTGTTATATTTCTTAGTTTTGCTTTCTAATTCAACAAGTATTGATAAATATAACCTATACTAATAAAAGCTCTTTAAGGTCTTCTATGATTTGTGAGAGTATAAAGAGAGTATTAATAAAGACCAGATATTTATGAACTGGAAAGCCAAAA
The DNA here is from genome assembly GCF_048773025.1 of Camelus bactrianus. Taxonomy (NCBI): domain Eukaryota; kingdom Metazoa; phylum Chordata; class Mammalia; order Artiodactyla; family Camelidae; genus Camelus; species Camelus bactrianus. The sequence continues at coordinate 38,530,412 of NC_133542.1, read as the reverse complement.
TTATATGGACCTCATCCAATGACTACAATGTAATTAGAGTATCAGGTCGTTGAAAAAAAAAATTCAGTAAAGAAGAAGAAATCGAACTACTTTGAAGTTAAAAATTTCTGTGTTCACCTAACTCAATTTTGGGTAAAATCAGAAATGAAAACTCAGGGCTTAACAAACTTTAGAAAGAGCAATAATGAGTGCCCTCCAATCTTTGCTGGCATATGCCCAATGGGGGTGGGGGGTTCAGAGGGAGATTCAGAGCCTTAACTGTTGTCATTATTAATTGTGTAATGCACATAAATGAAGTAAAGAGTGAAATAAAAAGTAAGATGAATGAAAAAAAAAGAGAGAAACAAAAGAGAGTACAAGAATAAATGAAAGTAGAACTGAATAATGTATAAATCAGAAAATAATTACAGATACATAGAGACACGTTTGTCTTAGAAAAAATATGATACATAAATTCTAGCAAACATATTCGAGAAATAAGAAGGAAGGCATTGATACCATTGGAAATAATGGCTCTCTCTTCACTCTTGCCTGATGTTCCAATTTAGCTCTCACTGTTCATTTGGCTGGATCTTTAGCAATTCACTGGCATAGCTGATGTCTGTTTCCTCATCAATTGTCTACGCATTGTAAATGTAAAATAAAATGTTTTCATGTTTGTTTTTTTCATTAGGGAAGAAATAACCTGGCTTTAGGGCAACTGTGAATAAGGTGAGGTGACTTTCTATACTCACCTTCTTGTGCACCATCTACCTCTTCCCTCTCTTCTCTCTTAATCCTCATCATCACTTCAGAGTTTTCTTTCACATGGGGATTTAAAACCCAGGTAAGTAGATTGTCCATCCAGAGGTATTAAAGTTTTAAGAGAAATAAACCACTATGCTAGAAAGGAGAAGCTTGGAATATAAATACAAAGTTTTGCCCAGAGTATATACTCTACATGTTGATTAAGTTTTTTGAATGATAAAATTTTAATTCTCACAATTTGTTAGAAAAAGTTTTGTTTGTTTGTTTGCTTTTACTTTGTAGGGAGGGGAAGACCCAAAATCTGTTTCCCCCCAGCAATTCTTATATAAGTCAGTCCTGTTTTCTGCCTAGACTTAATCCCTGTTCTGCGGTAGAGTAAGAGGTGTGATAGTCCTTCAAAATGGTCTGTATATTCATTTTTCCTTTCCTTTCATTTTTTTCAGTTGCTCTGGATAGTTCTCAGTTGTCCCTCTATTCTTCTCTACCTTTGTTTGTGCTCAGGAGGATGACTGTTACAGCTAGCACTAAAGAGTCCCCTTGCCCTCAGACATCCAGTTGGATGTGGCCGATGGATTTGGAGGATGGAAAAGACACATGATTTTGAAATCTACTCTGAATTCTTCTTTGTCAGATTGCTATGGCCTGGCACCATTGCTCAACTGAAGGTCATAGCCCCTGTCAAGCAATCTTCTCCTTCCCCGATTATAGCTACTCATTCTGAATTCCAGTAACTATTTCCCTTTCTTGTCCCTTTTTGCCCAATTAAGTGGTAAAAACTCCCTAATGTTGCTAGCCCTTGTCTAGTGCGCCATCTTTTGTTGGTTTCTTTTTCAATACTCTTCCTAACTTTATAAAAAGTTGCTTTGTTAAAGTCTCCTCAATTAACTCGTTTGAGTGTGTCATCTCTTTTCTATGAAGACCACAGCCAAAATATCAAATACGGAATTTCTCAACTAGAATGTGTGATCTTCAGATCTTCACCGAGATACATATGATGTGTGTAACAGCAACAGCAGCAGCAGCAGCAGCAGCAGCAGCAGCAACAGCACCAGTCGTATCAGTGAACATTTATTGAATCAATATGCTTGGTACTGTTTTAAGAGCTTTGCATGTGTTAATTAATTTAAGACTCAGTTTTCTTATAAACTTAGGTACTATTATTAACCGCATTTTGTGAAAGTGTGAACTGAGGCACAGAGAGATTTAGCTATAGGTTGGAAGTGGTGGCAACCTCCTCATACTTTGAACATTCTTATCCCTTATTTTGGCATGTCTACCGCTATGTTCCCATACTTGTTGCCTCTTAGCAATGGCCATCATGCATTCTAGATTAGTTTCTCATTGACATTTTACTTTTTTTTTTTTAACAATTTAGCTGATTGTTTACTGTGAAGTAAATGTATACCTTTGTAAGACTTTGACACAAATACATTTATAAATTATTAATAATAATTTTAATTAATAATAAAAGTGTACAATATTTGGCATCTTTTCTTTGTTACTTGATACTTTAGAAAATGTGTTGGCCAACAAGATTATTATCTTAGGATCTGTCCTAGGGCCTCTTCCCTCCATACAGTAGATCCTCCGCTCATCAGTGAAAGCTCCATGGCCCTGCTTTGTCTCCCTTGTATACATAAACCTGTACTAATTAAGAAGTAGGGGCCTGAAAAGGGTCAGCCAAGCAAGTTAATCTTTAAGGACATATTGTGGATTTTTTTAACCAAAGATACTACTTTATTATTCAAGTAGAAATTTTTCAGTAAGGTAAAATCAATCTAATTAACTCACCTAACTGCACTAAAGTTATCACAAATGATTAATTTATTTCTGAAAAAAGCTCTCCTTTTTCCTGTGGTGTATATACCTCATTTGCTTCATTAATGTATTATAGAGGAGTAGGTTATGATGAGGACTTAGATTTCTCCTACATATTTGTTAAGAGTCAAAAACAAGGTGTTATTAGTCCATGAGTTACCCAGATGTTCCTTAAGAAGTAAAGGCATAAATGGAAATAAAATACAAATTACCCAGGGAAGATCCTATAGGAACGCACATAAAATAACTAAAAAAAAATAGTCAAGAAATAACAGAAACAAAGTTGATATCATGTAAGTATCAATGACCAAAAGGGAGGAGTACCATCTGGGATAATTAGGCTTTAACACACTTTCTAGTCTTCAATAGCAGGAGAAGGGCTGTATTGTTGCAGGATTTACTGCAGGTGAGAGGAAGGCGTTACACCACAGCAGGCCCCAACACATATGCAGAGTCTTGCTGCTTTCTCAAATCCCATCACGTGGATTCCTGCCTTTTTGCTTAGGGTAGTTCTGCTTTCAGCCTCTTGGAATCATCTGACTTTTACCTTGAGTGCTTTCTCATCTTAGTAGGACTCAAGAGAATGACATCATAAAATATTCGTGCTAGGAAATATCTTGGAGATCCTTTAAATCCTCAGTGTATAGCTGAGGATATTGAAACTCAGAGAGACTGGATATCCTTCCAAGGTCATACTAATCCTTGGTGGCAGAACTGAATCATTTAACTTGAAATTGAGCTCCCTCCCCCTCCGCAACACACACACACACAGACTTCTACTTAGAAGCAATGGGTTCACTCTGAGAATTTCTGTGATCACACATTATTTATAGTCTATCCAGACTACAAAATTTGCTGGAAAATGTGTCTTATTAGTAATATATTCTCCAGCCTTGCCAATTCTATACTTTTATTTTCTCTGCTATATCTACTCTGCCTCCTCACACTCTGGCTTGCTAGGTCCTATTCCATATGGGAAACTTGGCTTTTTGGCCCCAGACTCAGCAACCTTAACTCTTTCTTTCATAGATCTCCTATTAGTCTTTTGAACTCTATCATTCTCATGAGTTCTCAGTAGACATTTACAGAAGAGAGTATACACGGATGTTATCCAAGATTTCAGCGGTAGTGGGACTGCTATGTAGTCACTATGGATAAAAGGAGAGTGCTTTATTGAATAGTCACTGGTAGTAAATACATGTAGGAAGTTTTCCAGTGAAGTTTTTAATTGGAAGAAAGCTTACCTTAGATAAAATAACTGTGCCATATTGCAGTGTTCTATGGTGTGTAAGTGTATTTTGGAATTTTCTATAAAATATTAAAATCTGATTAATCATTATTCAAGATGTGTTTAAATCGTAACTAGATAAAGGCATATATAAGTGAAATGTGATCAGATTATGTGAATCAGCTAAAAGCTGTCAGTCTGTTTCTGTGTGTCCAGCTGGGGAAGTCCAACTAGTATGAGGACAGCTGAGATCTGAGATACCAGTCATGTCCAACAAGCTAACCTGTCAGGAGAACAGAGAACTTAGAGGCAGTGGGTTCCTTATGTCTAACTCAGAACGTCCCTCTTGGTATGTTTCTCCAGCTGTAAGTTTTTGAATAAACTGATGTGTTTTTAAAATTGGAGATTTTCAGTATCTTCTCAGCATAAGCACCATGTGAACCATGTGAATAACAGTGGGAAACTTTACTTTTATCCTCAGTTATGATAAGACATGAGATACAAAACTAACGATGGTGAGTAAATTAAAAAGCATGCACACAGCATCGTAAATCAACTATACTTCAATACTAAAAACACATGATGCAAATGTAAAAATGCTGCTAGAAAGGACATTTACTTTAGTAAATGCAAGCCTTTCGGATTTTTCAGAAAGAACAGTTACGGGGAAGGAAATCCAATAGTAAAGGCAGAAAAATATCTTCACCCTAAAACAAACCCTACAGTGTTTCCTTCTGGTATTTCTGATGAATCCTCCTAGAAAATTGGACAAAATATATTTTATGAATTGGTTTGAAGGCATTTGAGAGCTAACAAGGGATAAAGAAAAATATGGAAGATAAAAATCAGAGAGAGATATACCTGTCTTTTGGGGTCACTTTTCCCTTGCGGGCATTTACTAATTCCAAGCTGATTTCTGGCTTAAAGTCTGAGAAGAACAATGCTTTTGATAGTTTTTCAAGGTTAAGAGGACAAAAGTTGGACTAAATTTTTTGAAAGGAAGAAGTTTAATTAATTATTTGTTATTCACTCTATATCTGCTATGCAAAGTGAACACACACACACACCCCCTAAAACCCACCAAAACAAACTGTGGCTTCACCTCCATCCACCCCCTACCCCCCATCAAATGTCTGATTGAAAAGTCTGATAGCCTTTTTCCAAACGATTGAAAATCACTCAGTTTTTCCCAAACAGCTCTTAGGTCTTGTAATTGGAGAATGAACTGCTTTTTAGTAAGACAAGAATACTACCTGACCTGGGACCAGAATAATAATTGTTATAATTATCTTATTTTTAAATGACTTATTTAAAAATGTGACCAGTGTTCTACTTCAGTTTTAAGTAATAGGAAATGAGATACTGTTTTTGACCTTAGAAGCAAAACCAACTTGGATGATATAAAATTTTCTTGAAAACACCAGTACACTCAAGAATATTAGTATCTAACAAACCATTGGGGTTTAACATATTACACACACTTTATATTTAGAATAAATCTATTTTTACCTTATATTTTAAAATAAAATATAGGAAGTTATCAGGATTTTAGGTTAAACAAAATATAAATATTTGGGTCATGGTATAAAAACAGAATTATAGCCATATTATTAAGACTTTAGTCTACAAATATTTTTAATTGAAGTACATTTAGTCTTTTTTTTAGTTATGATTTTAAATTTATTTTCCTCCTCTGTCATTTAAAATTTTTAGTGATTGTTTTTCATTTCTTAGAAAATTGATTTTGCCAATTAGGGAAGCTACTTTTTTCTTTCTTATAGTTGTAAAGAATAATTTTAGAATTTGTATATTTTGAAGATCAGTTTTGCTTAGAACTTTGAAGAGTATGGCGTTTATATAAGAACTGCATCAGAAGCAATGTGAAGAGACTGTATCTTATGGGACCCTCATCTCATCATTCACCATATGCAAACTCTTGTAAACTCTTCTCCACTCCTGACATCTTTGTTACCCCAAACTCAAGCCATTCTCTGCAACCTGTATCTCAATCTCCACAGCCAGTTATTTACCAGCTATTAGCAATTCTTCATCTGTAGTATCCCTTTAATTTGTTTTCTATTCCAACAACTCCTGTCTTACTAGAGACCATCTGGACTATTTTAGAAACTTCTCTATTGGGTCTCTGTCTCTGAATACATCCTCTTTCATCCATTCTTAGCCAATAACCTTTCCAGTAAATAATCTGATCATGTTAATTTCCCCTTTTCAAGACTTTCATTGGCTTTTGCTGTACAGGATGATATAATTTCTTTAGTTTGTCATACAAGGCCATTGAGCATCTACCTCAATCTTTCGTTTTAGTTTTATCTCCCACTACTCCTAGTAGACTTCAGCTACACCCCCAACAGTCCATGTTCATCAGCACTCAGATTCTTTGTACCTGATGCTCCCTCTGGCATGAACATTCTTCCCCTTTTCTCTGACCAGCGGTTCTTACTAAGCCTACATTATCCATGTCAAATATTAGTACCTCTTGAAGATTTCCTTTTGCTCTCAGAAGAGAAGTGTTTTGGGGTTGAGAAAAAAGAAAACAACCATGTGGTTGATGTTGGGGAAAAATTTAGGAGTCTTGGAAATTGATAGTGGGGGAGAGGAGAGTTTTGGTGATTTCTGTTAGAAAACAGTGAGACTACCTGTCATAGGGAGATTGATTTTGAAATTTATTAACAATATACTACTCAAGGGATAGTGTCTTCAGATTTGAAATCTCTCTCTACTTCAACTCTGTAACTGTCCACCACTAATGCTCAGTACATAGCACATGTTATATATATATATATATATATATATATATATATATATATATATATATATATATATATATATATATACACACACACACACACACATACACATATATACACACACACACACATATATGAATTAAATATATGATGGAATAGACATATTAAGTAACTGTCCAACTACTTTATTGAAATTTCAGCTGACATATTAGAATTCCAACTGAAATCACTGAAATTCTTCTTGACTTTCCCTCTTGAGCATTGTTCCTGATTTTAGTCAGAACTGAGTATTCTTTTCAAATGATTATCCATATAATACTTAAATAAATGTAGCCTTGCCATAAAAGTGCTGCCCTAATGTTATAGTAAAGCTCAGAACTTCAATTCAAAGAAAATATACTCTTCCAGGCAGTAGAGGAAAAATAGATATTTTACTAAAAGTTTCATAGAGGAAAAAGAGAATAGAGGCCATATTCTTCAACTCAAAATATTTCACCTTCTTAACCTTGGAAATTCCCATTCATCATCATTGTAAAGGTCTCTCCTCTTACTCAAAAGCCACCATAGTTTTGTTTCTTTTCAGCCTTCCCCTCAAATGCATTCATTCAGCCTCCTGTCTAACTGATGTCAGCTATCCCATTCTGAGTCCTTCTAAATGTGGCCATTTATCATTCAGGACAATTTAACTGCCTCAGCTTCTCTAATTTTATATTCACATATCAATTAATAAATATTGTCTTCCCCAATGCACACTATAGTGAAATTGTTCTTAGCTAAAAATTTGTCTCTAGGTATCAGAGTCTACTTATAAAAGTCAGATTGAGGATACGTAATTTTTTTCCTAATAATATTTTTTTTCCGTCACACAGTGCAGAGACTTAAAGAATTTAACAAATACATATGCTGGTTTAAATGCAAATAAAGAACCAAATATTTGGTTTCTTCCATTTCAAACTCTGAGGCTGCTGAAATCTGAAGAAATCTGTACCATAAATATTAGAAAGTTCATACTTCTCAGTCCATTCTGGGAAGATCACATGCAACTCGATGAAAAAGAGAAGGAAAGTGAGTCTTAGTTTTTGCATGATTTCAATACTTTTCTTCTAAAAAAAGATAAGTCAGTTGGAGAACAGTCATGAGAAACAAAAATCTTGCCTGTATTTGAACACATATCTTTGAGAAGTAAATCTAAGGGCTTTCCTTAATAGAACTAGATTAATGTGTTAAATGTAGTCATAAAGATTTCCTTGAATATGCTTTTGAAGACCTTTTGCTATTTTTCTTTTTTAAGTTAGAGTATTTTATAAGTGACCATTGGAGTTAGCCAAATTGGACTGAAGTATGGTTGGCTTGGAATAAATCACAGTGACTCTAATTCAGTTGTAAAGCACATCTGAAGTAGTAGATATATGGGCTTTCTGTTTGAATTTAGCCTGCTTATTGACCAATTCCAGCCAAAGATAACATCTTTTTTTCCCCACTTCATCTCTGTAGGGCATATTTCCATTATAATAACAATTCTCTGTTCTTGGAAAGTGTGGACTGGACCACCTTGCTCAGCACTTGAAAAATGCTCAATTGTGAGACTGGCCCACCTTCATTGCTACCCCTGAGTAGTTTGACAGTGACTCAGCATTACCGAAGAGAAACATATTATGGCATTATCAGCATATATATTTGGTAATGATTTCACTACATCAGCAATTTACAATTCTGATGTAGTCTTTTATTTTTATGGAAAACCAATTAAAAATAGCTTTGATACTTTGTTTTTCAGTACAGGACTTTTATCTCTCTGGATTATCTTTTCCCTGTAGACATGTCTGCTTTTGATCTTTTTTTCACCTCTAGGTTTTACTTTTTGATTAATAGTATACCAAGAAGAATTAAGGGGGATTTATAGGCCAAATGATAGTCTTATTAACAAAAATATTTTTTAAATGGTATTGTGCTTCAATGATCATCCTGTTTCCAGCCTCCTTATTCAGCATAAGAAGGGAACAAGGGAAAGAAGCTTTGTATTGAGGATTTCTGCCTGCCAACCACTGTTAGACACTTTTATACAGATCATTCAATTTTTTGGAAAAAATGCATTCTTATCTCTTGTTTTACAGATGAAGAAAAAATACAAAGATAGATTAATTTACTCAAGGTGACAGAAATACCAAATCATAATTTTAAAGTGCATGCATTTTCCACTTGACCATGAAAAACTTTTTACACATATAAGCCTTTTCCTTCAGAAAGCATTGCCTGAAGATGCCATGCTTTTATATTCTGTTCAATTTATTATACACTCTACAGAAACAGGGGAAGAGAAAGCATTTCTGAGTGCCCGCTCCGTGCCAATCACGATCCTGAGTCCTTTATCATATAATTAATTAATTAGGCAAATGCACACTGGTCATCTTTAGTGGGGCCAGGCACTACAGTGGTCATTTTGGTATCCACCCCATGTCATATCATTGAGACCTCAGAAAGCTCCAAGACAGGCATTCATCTCAAATGCAAAAAAACTGATAAGAGAAGTGATTAACACAATTCCATTGTGCTAGTAGGTGGCAATACCTGCATTCACACTTAGATGTTCATGCCCACTGCAATCCATGTTCTTTTTGCCACCCAAACTTCCCCCTTTTCAGAACGACTAAAGCCCATGACTTCTCCTGGACACAAATGGATGTGGCTCTCTTGTGTGCTGCCAGACAGTTCTAATTTTGTGTCTGAATGTGAAAAGTTTATAAGAAGGAAGTCTTTTTACCCTCTGGACTCTCTCCTTTACCACAGACCCAGTATCTGCAAAGATATTGAGCTTAAATGTTTTCCAGGGAAGGTTTCTGTCTTGTACAGTAGCAACCTGAGCCCTTGTTTGCAGCTCCCTGTGAGCTTTTGGCTGAGAACAGCTCTTCTCTGTCTGGGAAGAGCATCCTCACCAATGCAGATTACGTTGGCAGTGCAGAGATACGCATGCAGCAGTCAGGGAGCGAGGAGAGACTTGCTTAGTCAGCACAGGTACTAGAATCAGTTCTAGCAAATCGTGGGTTAACAAAGCTTGGGCATGTATTGTCTCCACACCCAGGCTGACGTCTGTAGAAATATTTCGTCTCTTGGAATGGAATGTTGGGGAAATCAGTGGTCTGGTGCAGTGACATACCAAGGCAGGGGAGGGAGAGGCAATGAGAGCAGTCTGTGCAAGTGCAGGAAATAAGAGTGCATTGTCTGTTGAAAAATTAAAAATTAGATCTGACTTAAAATGTCAGTCTGCTTCCTATTCACCCTGCACCAATGTAAACAACAGTGGGGATGAAATGTCTCCCCACCCGAGCAGACCACTCCCACCCTTAATAAGATGCTGGAGATGCAGATCTTCATTTTCTCCAACCCAGGTACAAATACCATTAAAACCAAAGTCCTCCACAGGCCTGAGGTGAAGAAGCCTGGTCTATATTTTAGTGAATACTCATTGCGTATGTTAGCTGTTATCTTCTTTGGACTCTATATATCAAGGGATTTGTACAAAAGTATTACCAAAATAGCCCATCATAAATGGGATCTTAACTGTAATAAACAGCCCTCCTTCCTCAACACATTGTCCCTTACGTGCACTTTATAGTGTGACCCCGCTTTTACATTCATTATCTTATTTTATCCTTATAACATCTCAGAAGAAGAAATGCTGTGATACTCAGACAGGTTTATTATTTTCCCTCACCAGCCATTCAACACACTTTGAAGGGCTGGTCCTTTTCCAACCTCTAGTTGAAACCTAGAGCAGGCCCCACAGATTTCCTTGTTACTCATAGATTTTTTTTAAGTCTAAGTACTGTTAGTCATAATATGGTCTCACTTATGTCAAGTTCATTGTCATAATCAAAACTTCAAACTTGTCACTTTAAAGTGGAATATACCAGCCCTGGGAAAGGTGAGGATGGCTTGTGTCTTTCCTAATTCCCAGTCTAGAGTTTCTCCTCTAGTTAATTGCTTATCATTCCTTTCTTGTATCAAGGTGTTCAGTATATACATCCTGACATTTTTTTCCCAAAGTCTTTCCTCCCCCATAGATGGCCTTTTTGATTGTGTTCTAAAGAGGCTAGTAACCAGGTACTTTTGACTCACCATCAGCATTGTTTTCATTTAGCTGCCTGAACATCTCCAGCTACAGTCGTTTGCACTTTTGATTTATCAGACAGGAGCCAGACAGAAGTCCATAATATCCCCCAAATTGTAGGGCTTACATAGCATACCTACTATATAGGCTTCTTGAAGCCCTTCTCACTAACTTTGAGATAAAATTAAAGTATCCCACCCTACTCTCCATGAGAGTGGAGGAAATCCTCTCATATTAATAACTTCCCCTAAGAAAACCCTCCCTCTTATCTCCAACTTACCCTGTGATGGCCAATTCTAATCCTTTTTTTTACCCAAAAGTCATTGGTAAAGATTGCACATGTACAAATATATTGCAAAACCAGGTTGTCTCAACTGCTTTGCAAGTCCCATCTAGAAATTTTAGCATCTCACTTAGAAAGGTCAGCAGTGTTGAGACCTCAGTGTTAACCAAGCCTGAAAAAATAATGCATTCTCATATGCAATGACAGTTAATATCCACATTCCACATTAACAACAACAACAACAACAACAACAACAACAACAAAAACAAAAACAAAAACAACCAAAAACCAAAAACAGAGGCTCAGGGGGTTTGTCATTAGGTCTAATAGCTAATGTCTTGCTAAGGAAAGGCAGACTTATCACCGGATTCCCAGGCCAGTGTCAGCTTCACCAGACCTCACTGTGTCAGTATCAACACGACAGCCCACTCTTCAAATTTAACACATGAGCACATCTCAATTCAAACTTAGAGCAAAATCTCCAAGCCTGCTTAGTTCTAAAATTCAGACCACTGGCTGACTTACCAATGGCTTATTGTTAAATTAGCAAAAGAGTAAATACATGGAGCTCATGAACTCAGATGTCCCAGGTTGATGTCTTTCTATTTCTGATGTCTATCTGATAGAGGAAACCATTACACTCCAACCTCACAGGGCCACTGATGATTCTTAGTTTAGTTTCTGAATGTCTGCATTCCTTAGAAATCAGACAAAAAGGATCTAAGTGTTAGTTTATGGATTATTTTAGAGGCATATTTTAAATTTCACACTACATTCTCATTGGGACTGTGAGGATGTGAGCCTCAAGAGGGAGAGATTTCACCCCGCTTTGAGGAAGGGGAGAACTGTAACTCCGGTGTCCTGGCACCTATTTCCTCTCTGAATAAAGTAGGTTCTTATTTCCCAGGTTGATGGAAGCCATTTTGAGTCTTGCCCACTTCTGAGAGTCCTGTGCATCAGCCATTTTAGATATGTCTGAAGATAGATGGATAGGTGATAGATGGATCATGGCTCCCTTTGATTACAGAGTCATTGCATTAGGAATATTTAATTCGTTACTTCATAAAGCTCTCCGAGATGACTGAATAGTGGAAGGCAGCATGCACTGCAAACAATCTCTCCCAGTTTGGTCTTCTGCCACTTCTGTTTTCAAAGTTGCCACCGGAGACTAGCAATGCACCATCATACATGATTCTTTGCCCTAAATGCTTATAATCTCAAAAATGAATGACCCATTAGGCAAAGCCTTGAACTGAAACAAAACCAGTCAAAATAATACAGAACTCACTGCTGGAAGGATAAGATGAGATCCTTCCCTGACTTCCTTAACAGAATGTGGTAAATACCTTCCAAGCTCTTGTATTTTTAACATACAAAAAAAAAAAAAAAAAAATTAGAAGAATAAAAAAGGCGGGAAAAGCATTTTGCTAAAAAGCAAAGTTTAATTAAAAGAAAGTGTAATAAAAAAGAAAAAGCACAAAGACAAGAAAGTATAAAATGCAAATGCATTTTCTTGTGCATATAGCTTTCTTCTACAGGAGGATATTAAAATTAATATTCAGATCTATGGGATAGAGATTCTATTATTAAAGCAACTGAAGAGTTTTAATATTATAAATATGTATGACTTTGTGAAACCATAAGAAATATATTCTGCTCAAAGTTCTACTAATGCTGAATATTTTAATGAAACTTAATGCATTTTGATATAAGTGGTATAAATTATCCATTTTAAAATTAGATAAAAACTATTTTAGAAATAATTATGAGTATGTGTTCATTAAATTGGAGTTGGAGGACTGCAGGATAAGGGCATTGGGTCAAATCCTTTATCTGCCTCCATGCACTCAATTCCACAATAAGGCCCCTAAGCATATTATGGCAATTGAATCTCAATATTTAGAGAATTCTAATTCATTTCCTCTCCTCCTTCACAAAACCTAGCCATTCATGGAAAGTACTTTTTTTTTCAAGTGTAATTTTTTTCTTCTACTTGGTCAGCGATCTAACCCTCTCTGAGTCTCAGCTTCCCAGCCAGGGCCAGTCAGTAGGCTAGCCTTTTCTAGTTGGTAGAAATGTTGTTCAGATTGTAGTATGTACTTAACAGAGGCCTAACTTTATCCTTGCTTTAAGTTGATCATAAACAGCCCTCCTCCCTGTCATTGCCAGCAAATGTCCTATGAGTCCACTGCAATTTGTCAGTACAATCTGTGTAAATAACTCATCTACTTAGGTCTTATTTTACTAAGACTTGCACTAATACTGATTAATAGAGGCACAGTTACATTTTTGTTGCACTTAAATATATTTCATTTTAAAATGCTGTTTCTCTTCGGAATGTCTCTTTCTCTCTTTCTCCCTCACTGTCCTCATTTCGGTACAGCACTGACCCTTCCTTCACTCTGCCACATTCTGGTGCTGGTGTGAGTGAAGGATGGACCACGTGTGCCAGAAACTGTATGTGTTCAGTATAGACATAATTATTGAGTTGTAATATATTTATGCTTTGGAAAAACATACATAAATCAGATCCAAAGGAGGATAATTCTCCTTTTGTGGTAAAGAAGGAAGTTTTCTGCCATATATGTCCCCAGCATGGTAAAGCTGGTATAGAGCCACTGCCATAGGTATTCCCATTCATAAAGGTGGGGGAGAGGGAAAGCTGTACGTGAGAGACTTTGGACCATAGCAGTTCTCTCATGTTCAGTTACTCCTTCTCTGGAGTTGTTCTTCATTATCTTAATTTTGGGCTATTGGCTCATTCCCCACTTCCCTGAGTCATCCTTCTTTTTTCTGTGAAAGGTAGCATATGTCTACAACTGAATAATTTCTTTGCCTCTTTTCTGCCAGTAGACTTTTGGAAGTCCAACAGCCTCTTCTCAATTCATAGTGTCTCTGTTCCTTCCAGTCCAAACTGACAGGTTTTTCGCTGATACAGTTATTTTTAAAAGTTTATGGGTCTTCCATGAATCATATTTGGGTTCAGCACTTTAGATGAAAACCACATCTTCAGATCTCTTAGAGATAAGCCCTTTGCTGCCTTGGGCTTCTCCTGAAGGACAACACTTTTAGGTTTCTTAAAAGCTTGATTGAGAAGATCTGTTAGTTATATCCTTAAAATATTTAGAGGGATTTTTAGCTAAATGAATGGAGTCTAAGGTACTCCCTTTAACCCTTCTGAAGTCTTAACAAAGGATTTTGTAGTCACAACCTGTGTCATCTTTAGATCATGATTTCCTGAGAGTTCTCTGAGTTTGACCTTTACTCAGAAGCCGTTTCTTAATTTTAGCGTTGTTTGCCATCTGGAGAGACTGAGAATTTTCAAAACCACCCAGTGCTGGCTCCTTTTTGTTTAATAGTCCTTCCTTTGGCTTATGTATTGCCTCTCACATTTCACTATTAGCAGCAAGACGAAACCAGATGGCAACTTCAACACCGTCTGGTTGGAAATCTCCTCAGCAAGATCACCTACCCCCAGTTCAATGTTCAAAATTCTGTGAAAAGTTGTATTTAAGGCACTTTAAGCTTTCATTAACCCTCTTTTCAAAATATTTCCAGCTTCTGACCAAGGCTTGGTTCAAAGCCACTCCAACATACATGCTTTTTCTCTCAGCAGCATTGGGTACCAAAATCTGCATTAGTAATCTATCTCCATGTAAGAGATTAACTTAGCATTTAGCAGCTTAAAACAACAAGAATTTATTCTTTAATGAAGTTTGTGAGGATGACAAATCAAGATGGCTTAACTGGGTGTTTTCTGCTTCAGGGTATCATGACGTTGCACCCAAGATGTTGACTAGGGGTGCAGACACCTGCAACGTTTCCTGGGGCTGGAGAATCTTCATTCTAAGCTCAGTCAAATGGTAGTTGGCAGAAGGTCTCAGCTCTTTGCCACATGGATATTTCCATATGGCAGTACACAACATGGCAGCTGGTTTCCCTCAGATCACATGATCAAGGAGCAGATGAGAGTTATACCACACTGCCTCTTATGACCCAGTTTCTGGGTCACTTTGTTTTATTGTGTTTGTTATAAATAAATCAGTAAGTCAAGCCCACACTCAATAGGAGGAGATTACCCAGAACATGAATGCCAGAAGGCAAGGATCATTGGGTCAGTCTTAGAGCTGGCTATCTCAATTTCAATAAAACAATTTCAGTTTACCTGAGGAAACTGGTTTATTCTTACACTGATTTGTTAATATTATTATATATACTCAAAACTTTATATAGCATAAAGAAAACCTCAGAAAGAAAATAAAAGTAATAGATTGGTGCAAATAACGTGGCATCACGTTTAGACCTGTTTTTGATATTGAGGTATAGCGTTAGCTCATACAGGTCTTCCTTGATTTAACAATAGGGGTTCAATCCCCATAAGCCAATTAGAAGTTTAAAATATTTTAAGTCAAAAATGCATTTAATACACCTAACCTACCAAACATCGTTAACTTATCCTAGCCTACCTTAGGTGATCTCAGAACCCTTACGTTAGCATATAGTTGGGGAAAATCTTCTACTACAAAGCTTGTGTTATAATGTAATGTTGAATATCTCATGTAATTTATTGACTACTGTACTAAAAGTGAAAAATAGAATAGTTGTAAGTGTATCAGTTGTTTGCCCTCATGATACTGTGGCTGACCAGGAGCTGTGGATTGCTCCTGCTGCCCAGCATCACGAGAGTAATGTACTCCATGTTACTAACCTGGGAAAAGATCAACATTTAAAATTTGATGTGTGGCTTCTAGAATGCACATCGCTTTTACACCATCACAAAGTAAAAAAAAAAAAAAAAAAAAAAAAATCGCAAATTGAACCATCATTAAATCCTTAACAAGTAGAGTCCAGGCTTCTCCCGCCTTTTCTGACCCAGGGATCCTCCAACCAGCCAAGTCTCCTTTCCTCTGTGTAGGACCCCAGGACTAGGATGCCCATTCTGGTTCGATCTGCTTACTCCCCAAGGAGGTGTACACTCGCCTAATCTCTCTTTTCCTCTGAGTCCCTTCTCAGGACTTGATCACTTTTCTCACCTTACCCTATTATGTATGTATCTTTCTTACAGCCTTGGAGCTCTTCTCCCAGTTTCCAGTCAGATTTCAGTGAGGATTATCCTCATGTGGGTATACATCTGATGTATTCTTTGGGGGAGGTGACCTCCACATCCTCTTACTCTCCCATCTTGATCCCGGAATCCCCTGTTTTTAAGTTTCACTCACTGTTTTTTAAGTAAATGTTCTCTAAATCAGTGGTTCTCAACTATGGAGTGCTTTCATCAGTATACCAAAGGGAATTTATTATTTCTGTTAAAAAATTACTGTCAGACCTTTTAGATACAAATTTAAAATAAATTATAATACTACTACTTTGATTTATTGGCATTCTGGAATAGATAGATTAGATAGATAAAGTTTAAGTTAGACTTAGAGGAGCTTATACAGTGAAAAATCACATGTAACTTTTAGACTATATTATTTATTCTACCATCCATGAGTAGTCATTACTAATATATTATCAGTTAAATGCATAAAGTTAAGTCCAAGAATAATTTTAAAAAATCCCTTAAAACTCCTTAAGTCGCCAATTAAGTGTATTAAGTATGCCATAGACAATTCTTCACTGAGTTCAACAAAGTAAGTTTTTCCTTCAGTGTAACACATAGATTCCTGGTTCTAATTTATGTGTTTGTATGTGTGCAGTTGATCAAAGTCTTTAGTCTGATGAGAGGCTCACAGTAAGAGTTGGAGGTGGCACAATGGCAGGGGGGTGGTGGCAAAACAGTCGTAGGTACCTAGGGACTGCAAACCCGTACTTCTTCACTCTGAGAGCTCCAGAGGCCGATGGCGGGCAGAAATCTGTAACACTATTTAGATATTTTAATTTTGCTTTATTTTTGTCTCTCTTTTTTGGTTTTGCTGAATGGATAGTTGTATCAGCATATGTTCCCTGAATATATGATGTAAATGCTTTGTGTCATTAGCTGTGGCGTTGATTGCAAATTATTAGTTTTTAAACTCAATGCAAAAACATTTCAGATTTTCTTACTGCATGACTAAGTCCATGGAAATGTGGCAAGGCTTGTGAACATTACCTGTTACATATGTGGTTGCACTAGAAAGCACTGCTGGTACTATTATGTACTGCTGGTACTATAAGAAGTTACCCTTCACTTTTACGGTGTAGTCCTTGGGAAGTATCAGTTTCCTCATGTGCTATACATTTTTGGCTGAAAAAAACAAGGTGATTTTGTAGAGGGATGCAGAGAAAGTCTCAGTATTGCCAATGTCATATTACCCATTTTTCCTGAAGCCATATTACCTGAGTTTTCTCCAGTTGACATATATTCCAATTTGAGTGTAGAGATCGCTAACATAGGGTGACAGACCTCAGTTTGGTAAAACAGGCTCCAAGTGTGCAGTACTCATTCCTTCATATCCCAGAGAGGGCTGGTGTCAAAACACCAATGCCTGGAGTAAGTTTTCCCTTCTGGTAGTTACAGCTTTTAAACTATTGCTTTGAAATGCGAGGAGAAAAAGAATGTTTCTCATTAACTCTTATTTTCTGTACTTCTTTCCTCTAAGCAGTGAGTTGTGTTGAAATTTTCATGATTATGATTTTTTAGTGAGAATAAAATGAACAGAAAAGCATTCTTGACTAAAATACTAAGTCAAATTTTTGTGTAATTGAAAAACCCTCACTCTAAAGAGAGTTCAAATAACAAGTTTGTGCTCCAGGAGACACAAACAACTGAGTATCCATGCATGTAAAATTCTTAGGGTAAGAGGAAAAGAACAGATTCACCTTATGAATTTATCTTATGACTTTACCTTGCATATTTTATGTCTCTAGTTTGTGTCAAATGCACATATCCATCTCGTATTTTAGCTGTTATAATTTTCTTTGTGAGTTATATGCATAGAAAAATGTATTAGTATATATTATATATTTATGTTTTATAAATTTATGTAAGCCTACCTGTATATTTATATATGTAATATATACTATATATACCTAATTATTTTCATATACTAATTAATAAGATACTTATTAAATATATATGTTTAAATAAATATCATATAACATTTATATAAAATGTATCAAATTATATTTTACTTATCCATCTTTCAAGTAATCTTCAAAATACACTTAAAATATTAATATATAATTTTATATAGTATATATTAATATTTCTTATATATTGAATTTATTAACTATATATTAATATTGAATATCAAATATTTGGTATGTGATATATAAAATTATTAAATATTAAATGCATGCATTATGTAATTTAAATTTATATTTAATACAGAACTATATTTACTGATATTTAGTCATGAAAGTGTTAAAAATGCAGTAATTAAAATGTTTCAAAAAGCATACATGATTTAAATAAATCCATATGGCTCTTATGTCTTACTTATAGATCTTAAGTTCTTTAGGCTTCATTTATCTAATCTAGTTTTTTTTAAAATTTTACTAAGTAATACTGTTTTTTCACAGGTATCATTTCCTTGCATTGATTTGCTTGCTTTGCTTTCTTCTGAGTAAAGGACTTTCTTACTGAATATCCCACAGAACTTTATGGAGAAAATTAGTGTTTATGATTTGGATTTTTAAAAAGAGGAATGTCGTATGTAAATGAGTGCTAAATGCTGGGTTAAATTAGCCCTACTGGCTTCTTTATTTCAGGATTTTTCAGAGATTTTGGTAACTAGTGTGCATTATGAATTACAAAATGGGAGCTATAGCAGTTTGAAATTTTTTGAACTCAAAACATCCTCTCATTTCTCCTCTCTTTTTTCCCCAGATTTTTTTAGCATTATTATTCTTACATGGAAAACATCGTTCTTCTTTCAAAGCTCTTTTGCTTACAGCATTGTAAACTTTTCAACTTGGGATATTTGAAAATTCCACTACAAATTCAGCATATTTCAAAATCATTTGATTATTGTTTGTATCAAATGTCAGCATCAGTGCTATGTATCTTTTCAACAAAGCTTGTACTCAAAGCCATATAAGGGTAAATGAAACACAAGCAGTCATAGTAAACATTTATATAGTATTGATTTCAAAAATTATCTTTTAAATCTCTCTTATATGAGATTAGTGTTAATGTCTCTACTATATCATTATGAGAAGCTAGGTGATTTGTCCAGCATCACACTGAGTAAGTGGTAGAGACAGAATGTGAACTCAGATATTATGTTTCGATGTTCAGTGATCTGTCCACTTGTCAAATGAATACATTTAAATATGTTACATAAAGCACACATGCCAATATGTACTTTGCCAAGTTTCTTATTTTTCCTGATTGTTTTTGAGGTAAGATGTCAAAAATATTTTAATGAAATTGACATCATTAAAAAATACTGCTTTCTGATATACTTAACAAAAATATCACATTTGTTTAGTAATTCTGTCTTGCATTCATAAAGCAGATTTCTAGGATAGCACTTCATTCACTACTGAAATTTAATTCTCTGGTGTTAAAATAGAGCAACAGGTCAACAGCACATATACTATCATAGCATGATTGTTGACAGGGTGTGAGAAAAATAAACTCACTAAAAGAAACTCTAGAAGAATTCTACAAGTGCCAGTTAGAATGAAAATAGCACTGGTTAAAGAAAATGTAACACATCTGGAGGCATTGCCAAACCATGCATTTTTGTTTAGCATACTTGACAGAGCCTTCTCAAAGTCAGCAAAATTCTATAACAGGATAGCTTTAAAATTGTGAGTTTGACTCATTGTTTTAGGCCAGTATTACCCTGATACCAAAAATCAGAAAATGAAACAGATATCTCCCATGAGATTAATTTTTAAAATATTCGGAAACTGAATCCAGCAAAGTATTAAAAGGCATTCACATCAACAAGAGAGATTTATCCCAGGTATACAAGAATGTGGCAGTGTTTAAAAGTTAATCAGTGTGGTTCATCATTTCAATAGGCTAAAGAAGAAAAATTATATGAGTATAGCAATTGATACAAACAATAATTTGACAAAATTCAACATCCATTCATGATGAAAGCTCTCAGTAAAGTA